>NC_141691.1:728525376-729055376 GCF_964263255.1 Lissotriton vulgaris
TACACTTTTCATGATAATTTTGGGTAGTTTTATAATTTGGAATAATCTGTCTGTGTAAGGTAATTCGAGCTATAATGAGTATATATGAAATTGATATTTTAATTAGTGCTTGAATTTGGTAATGTTATTTGATGGATTGTATTCAAGGTTATTTGAAGGATTATATATGTATTTATATACCACCACTGTGTGATATATATATATATATTACATATTATATATATATTATATATATATATATATATAATCCAAAAAACGGAGTTCCGACGAGCACTCGGGTCATCAAAAACACAAAGGTTCCAGGTCTTTATGCCAAAATCTTGAGGTTTATTTCAGTCATAAACCTTGTCGTGACGCGTTTCGCGCTCCACAGAGCGCTTGTTCACACAACAAACACAGTGAAAAGTTCATGCTTCAAAACATTACAGCGTCAATACATAATCATAGAAAGCAGACTAAGTCACATCGTGCCATCTTGGACCAGTACAACATAAGTGCTCCATAATTCTTGAATAACAGATGTACCGAACATAGTATGAATATACACATTGTCAAAACAGTTCATGAAACAGTGCCATTTGTTGATTTATAACTGGTATCAGTGTAAGTCATGTCTGTATCTTCGCTAGCTGTACATACCCCATAGCAATGGATTGTGGGATTGTGAGTGTATTGTGACCTGCTCGACATATATCAATTTGCCCTTTATGTGAAAGTCAAGAGCAAGTAACATAAAACATACTCTACACGTGGCAATACGTTAAGGAATTATGAGTGTTGTATAGACTACTCGATATACTTCATCTTGCTCTTAGTGTTTGAACGATCGGGAGCAGATAACGTAGATCGCGCTCAGCATGTATAAATATGCTACCATAGGTAACAGTGGCAAAGTTCTGATGTCGATGTGTAATTCTGACAGAGGTAAACACAGTGAGCAACCCAATATACCCTTGGGGGCTTGGGTGAGAATAAAAAATGGGTAAGAGGTGCCTGAAATATATCAATGTTTTTTGGAGTATTACTATGAAGAACAATTTAATGGTCCTAATAGAGTTTAGTTCAGTCAAACATATGTATTCAATTCACAAATGTCTGTTCATACAAAGATACATTCAACATGGTAAAATGAACAGAACAATAACAAAAACAACAACAAGAAGGTGTATATGCAAAATATTGAATTTTATAAAAACATTAGTCACAAGGGATTTAAAATACAAATATATACACAGGAATACAGGAAGAAGTAAGAACATCTCAGTTCACTCCTCTGTAGAACCTGGGCACACCTATCCAATATGAAAATATTATTAGTTCTTATAGGATGAGGGTGAGAGTCGACATTTCGGTCTCCTATGAATGTTTCTTTGAGACCATCTTCAGGACTGATCAAGTAATATTTGTAAGGCCCTTAGTTTGTTAGCTACAGGAGTGGCAGAAGGATTGTTGGTATATAGAGAGATTAGATTCAGGCACAAGTTTGCTTAATTCCAGTTCTTTGTCACGGAAATAAGGAACTTGAGAAACGATGGACAGCTTAATTACAGTTCTTTGTCATGGAAATAAGGAACTTGAAAAACGAGGAAGGACAATCGTCTATGAATCTTATATAAATCCAAGCTGTCGTGTAGTCTAGGTATTCACAATATCTCGATGCCTCAATGTAGGCAAGAAGCTTGAAACTTGTGGGCTTTCAATTCGTATACTCTTCAGGGTAATAAGATACAATGACAATGAAAGTGATGATCTTCTTATATCGATCTGGAACGGAGCATTAATCGGACCGCAATGCCAAATCACGCAAATTGCGGCGTACGAAGTACCGTACTCTGTACTGTACTCTGTACTGTACTCTGTACCTTCCCGAGCATGAGCTGCTTGGTCATTGGCTGTAAACTGTCTGTCAACACTCCAAACCAGGAAGTGTTGGCAGCCATCTTGTGCCTCTGTAGAAGCGAGTCACAAGAAAGCAGTGAAACAAATGTGCAAAACACGCAAAGGGGGCAGGGTAGAAACACCCTGATCCCCTAGGCCTGCTCAAGGCCAAATAAAATATGTTTTAAAAAAAATAAATTGCGGGGTACGAAGTACCGTACTCTGTACTGTACTCTGCACCTTCCAGAGCGCATACTGGAGGTTCCTGGTGGGCTAATTGGCCCCCAGGGACCTCCAGTATGCAAGGGGAATTAGTTCCTCCTCTGCAAACGTGCCAGGGGGCTGCATTGCAGAGATGTGTAAAAAGGGGCGTGGCCTCATTACACCTCTCTGCAATGCAGCCCCCTAGCGCATACTGGAGGTTCCTGGTGGGCTAGTTGGCCCCCAGGGACCCCCAGTATTCAAGGGGAATTATTTCACCCTCTTCAAACATGCCAGGGGACTGCGTTGCATGGAGGTGTAAAAAGGGGCGTGGCCTCATTACACCTCTCTGCAAGGCAGCCCCCTGGCGCATACTGGAGGTTCCTGGTGGGCTAGTTGTCCCCCAGGGACCCCCAGTATGCTAGGGGAATTAGTTCCCCCTCTGCAAATGTGCAAGGGGGCTGCGTTGCAGAGAAGTGTAATGAGGCCACACCCCTTTTTATACCTCTGTGCAACGCAGCCCCCTGGAGCATACTGGAGGTTCCTGGTGGGCTAGTTGGCCCCCATGGACCCCCAGTATGCAAGGGGACTTAATCCCCCAACTTAGAACACGCTACAGGATGTGTTTACACAGTGGTGAAGGTAGGAGACGGGGCTAGAGGTGATATGTGTGCAAACATGCCCTGTGGCGCATTTTAAGTTGGGGAATTAATTCTTCTTCAATCCAGAGGTCCCCTAGGGGCCAACTAGTCTAACAGGTATCTCCAGTAAGCACCACGGAGCTGCGTTGCAGAGTATTGTAAAAAGGGGGCATGTCCTCTGAATACCTGTCTGCAACGCAGCTCCCTGGCGCATACTGGAGGTACCTGGTGGGCTAGTTGGCTCACAGGGGGACCCCAGGATTGTAAAGGAATTAATTCCCCAACCTAAAACGCGCCACAGGGCGTGTTTGCACACATGTTACCTCAGGCCCGCTCCCTTCCTTCACTATTGAGCAAAATATTCCTGTAAAATCAGCCGAACTACGAATTCCGATTTACTCACCTGTTATCACAAGAGACGTTAGTACTGCATCTTTGAGCGCACTACTGATCCTGAAAAGTAATTGTAACCATACTTACAGTAACTTGAATTTCCTTCCATAGGCTAACATTGAGTGGTTTCACTTGGAAATTTTTTTTAGTATGGAGTTTTGGAACTTTAAAAAATTCCTCAAAAATCTGCCGAACTACGAATTCTGATTTACTCACCTGTTATCAGGAGAGACCTCAGTGCTGCATCTTTCAGCCCACCACTGATCCTAAAAAGTCATTCTAACCGTAGTTACAGTAACTTGAATTTCCTTCCATAGGCTAACATTGACTGGTTTCACTTGGAAATTCTGTGTGTGGAGTTTTAGAAGTTTAAAAAATTCCTCAAAAATCAGTCGAACTGCGAATAATGATTTACTCACCTGTTATCAGGAGAGACCTCAGTGCTGCATCTTTCAGCCCACTATTGATCCAGAAAAGTAATTCTAATTAATCGTAGTTACAGTAACTTGAATTTCCTTCCTAGGATATGATTGCCTGCTATATAAAATATAGAAAAATTATAGAAAAATATAAAAAGAAATATTTCAATTTCAATATTTTTAAAAACATTTATTTTTCCATTTATATAAAAAAATATGTAATGTAATTTAAAAAATAAAATATATAAAAATAAATAATTTTAAATAATGTAGTAAATCAGTATAAAAAAATATAACAATTAATACATTTAAAAACTATCATTTACAAAACGTTTGAAATTCACTGAAAAAACATAGGTTTCATACATGTTATAGTTAGCTGGACATTTCACGCATACAAAACCATTGAAATTTCTCCGTTATAGTTAGTTCAGCTAACTATAACTCGCGCGCCCGCAATGCACTGCTGATGACTTCACATATTACATCACTCATAACATGGTCAGTGACATCACTGATGACATCACTGATGACATCTTCAGTAAAATTTCCAGCTAACTATAACTGGTGTGAAACCTATGGTTTTTTCAGTGAATTTAATAGGTTTTTTAAATTCCAATTCCTAACTATAACTGGTCTGAAACCTATGTTTTTTTCAGTGAATTTCAAAGGTTTTTTAAATGCTAATTCCTAACTATAACTGGTGTGAAACCTATGGTTTTTTCAGTGAATTTCATAGGTTTTTTAAATGCTAATTCCAAACTATAACTGGTCTGAAACCTATGTTTTTTTTCAGTGAATTTCATAGGTTTTTTTTAATGCTAATTCCTAACTATAAGTCTCACTTTATAAGTAAGACTGTAAGCGCTCTAGTTGTTTAGAACACTCTGGTACATTCTGTCATTGGGCTACAGTTGGGCTACATCTGGCTGATATTTGGGCTACATTTTTTTTGTCTCTGGTGGCCATCTTTGGGCTACATTGGGCTACATTTGGGCTACATTTTGGCTCTAACATATATATAGCCCAATGTAGCACAAATTATATTTTTTTCAAAGTTAATTTTCGTAAAAACCACTTGAGAATAGCGCTACCAGTCCCTACAATTTTTCCCAAATTTTTTTGTTTGTTGCTTTGGAGCGCTCCTGGTGCGCGCCCCGAAAAGCGTACTTTTAAAAAGCGCCCCGGGGCGCGCTCCGGGGAGCGTCCCAAAAGCGCCAATATCGCGAACGAAAACATGATCTTGACGTATCGCGTAGCCGCATCCGCATGATACGCACGGCGTAAGCGCACCCGGAAGTACTCATGCGAATACGATCGCGCAACGTAAACATCCGTCACGCTTACGCGACGCGTCCCGGGGCGCGTAGCGTAAGCGCGTCGGGTCATGTGACCTGAAAATAACAATTTTTATTGGTTCATAACAGTTTTGGTTTCATAATGATGAAGCCCCTGTTCATGTGACCTGAAAATAACACTTTTTATTGGTTCAATAAATTTTTTTTTTCAAAAGGATGAAAGACCCCACCTTTTTTCCTTATTCTGACTTTGTCCTTTGACTTAGGAAGACCTGTTTGTAGCTCTCTTTACTTTTTTGCTCAAAATAATGGCTTCAGTAGTAGCAGCAGCTGGTGCATCTGCACCACCACCACCACCACAACCACCAAAAGGACCTCCTCAAGATATCATTGGTGGTCTTCAAGAAGAGGAAGAGGAGGAGGAGCAGGAGGGGAGTTCAAGATGGCTGGAAGAACACAATACCCCATACCAGCCAAGACCACACATTATTTGGGAGTTTTTTACTCTCCCAGAGGGGAAAAAAGAAGTAAATGCACCCAAGGTCAGTTGCAAAATTTGTGGCATGGAACTTTCCAGGGGAAACCCAAATAAAAAATATTCATTTGGGAACTGCACAATGATACGCCACATGCAGCGCAAACATCCTATAAACTATTCTGCTGCAGAAATGAGGTAACTGGCCAGTAACCCTCCCCGATCAACAAGAACCAGCTCAAAAAGGAAACAACCCACTGCGTCTGCACCAGACGAAAGTGAGACGATGCTGTGCATTCAGCCCCGATTTGCAGATTTCAGAGTTATCTGTAAATATTGTGGGAAGACCATCTCCTACGGAGAACAGAGCGTAAAGCTCATCGTCCTTGCTGGGGACAACCATAAATGCCCCAATCAACCCTAATTTTTTCTTTTCTTTTAGTTTTTTGCTCCAGTTGAGCCATTTTCAATTCCCTGTTTTTTCGTTTTTCCCCATGAAAAATACAAAAAAATCTAAAACTGTTCAGAAAATCCAAAAAAAGTACAAAATGTTCAAAAAACAATATAAAAAATATAAAACAACAAAAAGAAGAAATAAAACAGTTCTTTTTAGAACTACCTCTAATTTCTAAAAAAAGGGCTACATTTTTTAAAAACTCTATCATTCATTTTTCCTCATGGTACGCTCCCCGGTCCGCTCCCCGGTGCGCGTACCGGGCACGCCCCCCGCGCCAAACAAAAAAAAAACATTTTTTTGCCCCGCGGGGCCCTTTTTAAGCCCCCACATCAAACCTAGGGGGTCAGGGGGGATCTACCCTGCCCCCTTATGGTCAATTTCCCCCTTCGTTTTGGACACCTCTTGTGTCTCGATACTACCGAGACACAAGATGGCGGCCGCTCCGGACTGTTTCGAATGTTTACAGACACCCAAGAGCCAATCAGATTTCCGTGCGCACCTCGCGTGTCGCGCCCGGGACGCTCCCCGGAGCACGTACCGGGGCGCGCTTACAGATATATTTTTTTTTTAACCTAAATTATTCAAAATCCACTGGAGCACATATCTTGAGACATAGCAAAGGCACATCGGGGTACCAGTCCCTACAATTTTGCCAAATTTGGTTAAAATCCATTCAGCCGTTCGGGCTAAAAGTGAAATCGACCGCCCTATGGAAATTAACATGGGGAAAACGCGTTTTGGGACCCCCCTTTTATCTCGGCCCCCGCTTGACGAATCCCCCCCCCCAAACTTTCAGGGAAGGACCGGAACGCCGCAAGGCCATTTTGAGGAAATTTTCAGTCATATTCGTCAACCGGCACCAAAGTTATTCCAAATAGAATTTTGAGATTTAACATTGAAAAAAATCCTAACTATAACTACCTACTGGTGACCGCCAGTTGGTAATATATATATATATATATTCGCTCCAAACAGCTGCATACACACACTCTCAGTAGCCGCCACAGAAACGCCAGTCAGGATACAATCCAAGGGTGTTTAATCAATTGCTACATGTTTCGGCTTCTCACAAGCCTTGATCACGCAAAAGAAGTGAATGTGCAAAGCGTTTAAATCTCGTGCAGTACAACAGAAATGAAAATAGGACTGCGGGTATAGTCAATGGCAGACATATTGCATGAGTCATACTAAAATCAAAGTAGGGCTGCGAGAACAATTCATGACAGACATCTTAAGTAAGGTAAACATGTAATATTGCTGCAATGTAACAACAACAACGTGCTGCCAACTGACCGGTATGAAAATCATATCCACACCAAATACCGAAGTCAGAGAGTAACCATACACATAAGTAAGGAAACAAAGTGAAATAAAAAAAATAAAAAAATCAATAGCTGTATTGTATAAACAGCGTAAACCCCTCAGAGGTACTCACAAGGTAAAATACCAAGTATACCACGTATACGGCAGAAATGAGCCGCAGAACAGGGTAAAAAGCCTAAGCATTCCGGACTGAGAACTGTGCTGTCGCTGAAATTAAAGAGACAGTACAGAGATCGTCAACAACTGGGAATGCTCAAAGTGGGTGTGGAGATAACAGAATCGGCAGATATCATCAAAGCACTCAATACCTGCCACAATGAAAATGCAATATAAAATACAGTACTTGCAATTAATGTCCAAGTCAACATCGATCAAGGCAGCACTTGTGCCCAAAGCCCGCATTAAGTCCTGGTAGTGTTCAGTGATGCCCAAGTGGGCGTGCCCAATAAATGACAGGAACAAGAGATAGATTGTCCAAACAAAAATGTGAAGGGACAGTTCCTGTAGTGCTCTAAAAATGAAAAAACAAAGTTGCAATTAAACATGACAATTTCATGTGCACATTCAATAAAACTAGTTCAACAGCATGGAGACGAACAGAATAAATGAGCTGATGGACCAAGAGAAAACATGACTAGGTGTAATCATCTCTAAGGTGAACCGCAAGCCCTTCATCTTGGTTCAACCCTCCCGGGGCCTTAGTCTGAAAGGAGATAATATATTTTGACTCCATCTGTCTTAATTTCAGAAGTCTATTGCCGCCCCTGGGGTTTCTGGTTACCTGTTCTAAGATGAAAAATGTCATCAAAGCCGGATTGGAGAAGTGATGCTCACTAAAATGTCTGGCCACTGGATATTTAGTATCCCTGTGAATGATGGCACGGTAATGTTCGAGAATGCGTTTCTTGGCATACGCAGTGGTACTGCCAATGTACCATAATTCACAGGGACAGACAATAAAATAGACAACGAATATGGTGGTACAGGTAAAAAATTGGGATATGATTTTACTGACCCCATTGTAGGAGGCTTTCTTAACTGAGGTGCTAGATTTACAGGCCTTGCAGTGGCTGCACGGAAAAAACCCTTTCAAACCCAGATCTTGGTTGTTGGGGTAAATCGTGATGTCACTGCGGACACAGATATCTCTGATATTCCTACCTTTCCTGTAGGTGATACTGGGCTTATTGGCAATCAAGTGGCCAATGGTCGTATCACTTTTAAGAATGTTCCAATTTCTGGAAATGATCCTATGTATTTCTTGCGACTCTCTATTATATGTTAGGATAAGTCTCGTTTTGTCATCCTCACTGCTGATCTCTTCTGATGGTTTATCACGCAATGTGTCAATGCGCGAAATAGAGTCAGCTCTATTTTTTGCTTTCTTGAGAACCCAAGCCGGATTGTTAATGTTAATGTTAATGTTAATGTTAGTTGGGATTTGTTAAGCGCTCGTACGCCCGGAGGCTTCATGGCGCTGTAGAAGGAGCCAAACAAGACAGTCAAAGGATAAGCAGTGCTATCAGTAGTAAGCTTGAGAAAACAACCAGGTCTTCAGAGATTGCCTAAAGCTGAGGATGTTATCATTCTGCTTTATATGGAGAGGAAGAGAATTCCAGAGTACAGCAGCTTGATGGTCGAAGCAGCTGCCTCCGAGGCGTTTCCTTTTGAATGGAGGAACAATCAAAAGTGATTTGTAGGTGGATCGAAGGTGACGGGAGGGGCAATATTTTTTGAAAAGATCTCTGATAAAAGAAGGGCCAGAGTCGTTCAGAGAACGGAACAGAATACACCCAGCCTTAAAGGCCACACGTTGCTCAACTGGCAGCCAGTGTAGTTGCTTAAGGCCAGGTCTGATGGATTGCCTCCTGGATATATTCAGCAATAGCCTGGCAGCTTGGTTCTGAACAAGCTGGAGGCGTTTAAGCTCACCAATTTGGAGGCCGAGGTAAAGACTGTTAGAGAAATCCAGCCTGGACAGAACCAAGGAGAGGACGATCTGTGTAAGGGCTGCTGAAGAGAAAAAGCGAGCAATTTTTCTTATTTTCTTCAGTTGAAAAATGCTGGAAGATACCACCGCTCCAACCTGTCTTTTTAGCGAGAGATCCCCCACCAGACTAGTATGTTTCGTTAGCGATGGGTCCGTGAAGATGGTTTCCTCCCAATGCCCCATGAAGAGATTCGCGAAGCTTGGCGCAAAACACGAACCCATCGCGGTACCAATCTCTTGTTTATAAATGGCACCTTCAAAGAGAAAAAAGGCTTGGAAGCATGCCAGCATTTTCTTGATGGACGTGCCTTACGTTTCCGGGAGCATAGCAAAATGCTTCTCCAAATGATGGAGTTCTGCTTAAAAAACAACTTTTTTCTGGTGGTTACCTGGTGGAGGTACATTGATGACCTCTTTATGGTCTGGAAAGGTACTGAAGATGAAGCGTCTAGCTTCATTGAGATACTTAACAACAATAATCATAACATCAGACTTACCAGTACCATTGACAAGGAAACGGCGGAGTATCTTGATGTCAAAATTGACATTAAAGATAACAAAATCATCACCTCCCTGTTCAGAAAAGCCACTGCCGGCAACAGTATTCTTCATGCCCTCAGCAGTCACCCAGAGCCCATGAAATGGAGTATTCCTTACGGGGAACTGCTGAGGGCAAAAAGAAACTGTAGTACGGCGAGCAACTACCAACAGGTTGCATCTGAAATGATGGAACGGTTTAAACTGAGGAACTACCCGGCTTGGGTTCTCAAGAAAGCCAAAAATAGTGCTGACTCTATTTCGCGCATTGACACCTTGCGTGATAAACCATCAGAAGAGATCAGCAGTGAGGATGACAAAACAAGACTTATCCTAACATATAATAGAGAGTCGCAAGAAATACATAGGATCGTTTCCAGAAATTGGAACATTCTTAAAAGTGATGCGACCATCGGCCACTTGATTGCCAATAAGTCCAGTATCACCTACAGGAAAGGTAGGAATATCAGAGATATCTGTGTCCGCAGTGACATCACGATTTACCCCAACAACCAAGATCTGGGTTTGAAAGGGTTTTTTCCGTGCAGCCACTGCAAGGCCTGTAAATCTAGCACCTCAGTTAAGAAAGCCTCCTACAATGGGGTCAGTAAAATCATATCCCAATTTCTTACCTGTACCATCATATTCGTGGTCTATGTTATTGTCTGTCCCTGTGAATTATGGTACATTGGCAGTACCACTGCGTATGCCAAGAAATGCATTCTCGAACATTACCGTGCCATCATTCACAGGGATACTAAATATCCAGTGGCCAGACATTTAAGTGAGCATCACTTCTCCAATCCGGCTTTGATGACATTTTTCATCTTAGAACAGGTAACCAGAAACCCCAGGGGCGACAATAGACTTCTGAAATTAAGACAGATGGAGTCAAAATCTATTATCTCCTTTCAGACTAAGGCCCCGGGAGGGTTGAACCAAGATAAAGAGCTTGCGGTTCACCTTAGAGATGATTACACCTAGTCATGTTTTCTCTTGGTCCATCAGCTCATTTATTCTGTTCGTCTCCATGCTGTTGAACTAGTTTTATTGAATGTGCACATGAAATTGTCATGTTTAATTGCAACTTTGTTTTTTCCTTTTTAGAGCACTTCAGGAACTGTCCCTTCACATTTTTGTTTGGACAATCTATCTCTTGTTCCTGTCATTTATTGGGCACGCCCACTTGGGCATCACTGAACACTACCAGGACTTAATGCGGGCTTTGGGCACAAGTGCTGCCTTGATTGATGTTGACCTGGACATTAATTGCAAGTACTGTATTTTATATTGCATTTTCATTGTGGCAGGTACTGAGTGCTTTGATGATATCAGCCGATTCTTTTATCTCCACACCCACTTTGAGCATTCCCAGTTGTTGACGATCTCTGTACTGTCTCTTTAATTCCAGCGACAGCACAGTTCTCAGTCTGGAATGCTTAGGCTTTTTACCCTGTTCTGTGGCTCATTTCTGCCGTATACGTGGTATACTTGGTATTTTACCATGTGAGTACCTCTGTGAGGTTTACGCTGTTTATACAATACAGCTATTGATTTTTTGATTTTTTTATTTCACTTCGTATCCTTACTTATGTGTATGGTTACTCTCTGACTTCGGTATTTGGTGTGGATATGAATTTCATGCCGGTCGGTTGGCAGCACGTTGTTGTTTTTACATTGCAGCAATATTACCTGTTTACCTTACTTAAGATGTCTGTCATGAATTGTTCTCGCAGCCCTACTTTGATTTCAGTATGACTCATGCAATATGTCTGCCATTGACTATACCCGCAGTCCTATTTTCATTTCTGTTGTACTGCACGAGATTTAAACGCTTTGCACATTCACTTCTTTTGCGTGATCAAGGCTTGTGAGAAGCCGAAACATGTAGCAATTGATTAAACACCCTTGGATTGTATCCTGACTGGCGTTTCTGTGGCGGCTACTGAGAGCGTGTGTCTGCAGCTGTTTGGAGCGAATCTTAATTTCCGGCTTGCTCGTCCGGAGTACACGCCACCTCCCTAGGGGCCTCTGGCATATCCTCGGAGCTTTCTTTTGAAAAAAAAAATAAAATATATATATATATATATATATATATATTCACAGAAAAAACCATAGGTTATAGTGGATATATAGTTAGGAATTTGCATTTACAAAACCTTGAAAATTCAATGAAAAAACCATTGGTTTTAGGCCATATATAGTTAGGGATTTGCATTTACAAAACCTTATTTTACTCGCATAAAACCATTGAAATTCCATATATAGTTATAAGCGCTAACTATATATCGCGCACCCGCAATCCACTGCTGATGATGTCACATATTACATCATTCATGACATGGTTAGTGACATCACTGATGACATCACTGATGACATCTCAAATGACATCACTGATGACATCACTGATGACAACATGCAGTGACTGTATGTTTCTGTAAAGTTAAAATATCTCTTACATATTGAAGAATGAGTGGATATATAAGTGTCTGGATGAAGGATTTAGTAGGTGCATGACTGACTGTATGAGTGAGTGATTAAATGTGTCTCACTGAGTGCATGGGTTAGTGACTAAACTGTCTTAATTTGTGCATCATTATGTCTGTTGTTCTGTAAACTGTTGCATGTGTTGATAAGTAGCTATATGAGTAACTATATGGGTTATTGATTGGTTGCCCAAGTATTTGTATGGGATACTGAGTGTGTGTGTAGGTGGCTGGGAGGTGTATGACTCTGTGCATAGATGTGTGAGCAGTTGATTCACTAGATGTATGGTTTCAAAAGTGCATGTGGAAACAGCTGTATGGGCGGTTGACTGTGTGCATGAGTGCATTGGTGAGTGAATGGATATCGCAGTGCTACATGTCAAAGTAAGTACATATGTAAAACACAGTACATGTGAGAGTTGACATATATAAATAACTGTGCATAAGAGCCAGTGAATGTGTGAGTGGCTGTATGGACCATTGTGAACTTGTATCAGGGATTGTATAATAGAGTAAATATGTGTTAGTATATGTTTGAATAAGTAAATTTTGTATAACTGTATAGTTGAGGAAATGGAGGTGTGATTGATTCTTTGCATGACTGACTAGGTGTGTGAGTAACTCCATGGATGAGTGACAGTCTGTGAGTGTCTGTTTACACTGATTGTATCTAAGGTTATATTAGAGTCTGAAGAGGTTCATCGTATTATCACATGAATGATATCATCAGTGATGTTATCAGTCATGTCAAATGAGATGTTTTCAGTGATGTCATCAGTGATGTCATTTGAGATGTCATCAGTGATGTCATCAATGATGTCACTAACCATGTCATGAATGATGTAATATGTGACATCATCAGCAGTGGATTGCGGGTGCACGATATATAGTTAGCGCTTATAACTATATATGGAATTTCAATGGTTTTATGCGAGTAAAATAAGGTTTTGTAAATGCAAATCCCTAACTATATATGGCCTAAAACCAATGGTTTTTTCATTGAATTTTCAAGGTTTTGTAAATGCAAATTCCTAACTATATATCCACTATAACCTATGGTTTTTTCTGTGAATTTCATTGGTTTTTTAATAGCAAATATGAAAAGCTTTAAAATGTCAAGTACGTGATAGATAAAAACATTTTCGTATTTATGCACGCTGATGTGCTTTGAACGCTGCACCCCCCCCCCCCTCCCCTCTTTTGTCTTAGTAGTACTCTCTCTTTGCAGATAGTGAACGGTAGTTAACGCAAGCCTTTGCCCCCGTTGTAATCCGTCGTGCCTGCTTGTCTCTCCATTTGATTGATTGTTGTCCAAGCATTTACTGTTTTAGAATTGGTTCTCTTTGGATCATTCTCTATTTACAAACAAGCACAAAGTCGCAATACTCTGTTTAGTCTTTGCAGATAGTGAAAAATCGTGTAAAAAAAATAAAAGTAATCGAGCAAAATCAGTAGGCCACTAATTGGATCTCTTTTTGACCTCGCTAAAATAGAAATATTAGGAACAACCCTTCATGAGGAATACGAAAATAGTGAGATGAACTGAGCTCCACACCATGAGGGCTGCAAGACAGCTCGGCTCCATCACCCATCCCGCACAAAATAACGACAAACCCTATGCAAATATTAAAAATATAGACAACACACCAGCAAAGAAACAGGGTAAAACATTTTATTAAAAAACTATTTACATAACGTTGGTTTATAAGATGATGTCAGTAGTGGACCGATGTGTGAATAGATCAAAAGCAGCACAAGGCTCCAAGATCCGGATGGCAAGCTCCTGGATGTTGGGTGCCATAGTTTAGAGTTCTGAATTTGAGCCTTTTTCAATGCCTGTGCTTTGTTGAATCAAAATGGCGGCTTGACACAAAGCTGACTCAAGCGTTGCTACTGATGCTATGCAGACCAAAACTGGTTTTCAGTTTGTACATTTTTCTAGATTTTTCAATCCAAGTTTGGTTGACTTTGTAGAACGATGGCTTCAAATTTTCAACATACGGTGTGGTGGCGCTGACTGGGAGGGGGCGCTTCGCTCCTGCCCCCTCCCCAAGTAAGATTTTCATACGTGAAAGTACGTTAATGGTTTTGGTCCCTGAGATGCTTCGATGTCACTGCCATTCTCAAATAGCATAAGTTCTGGATGTTGGGTGCCATAGTTAAGAGTTCTGAGCAGTGCTTGTAACACTGTCTGAAGCTTATTTCCACCTACTGCAGCTTCACTATTCTCAAAGTAAGTGAGTGTCGTTTGTGGACCTGACTGCATTAGAAAACAATGTGATATGTTAGCTTCCTAAACAGCTTGACGGAGGCCCCTGAGGGGCGGTGTGATGGCCATGGACTCGGAGAAGACGCTTGGCTCCGACACCCTCCCCAAGTCTTATAGCACTGGTGTAGCCTGAGATCGCCCCCGACATAGGCGGCCGGCTCCCGGGGTCCGGCGGAACTTTTTGCCTTTTGATGACTCTTCAATTCTGGACCTTGTCCCACAATCCGTTTGACCTGAAGACAAGCTGTAGTGGGGCGCCCCTTTACCGTTTTAGTTGCCATTCCGCCCGCTTTTGCTACACTGTGCCTCTTCCGCCATTCAGCTGTTTACCGCCCGCTCTTGCGACTACAGCGTCTCGCTCATCATGTAGTTGAGTTGCTCCCGCTCTTGCGGTGCAGCGATAGGCGGCTGCCACAGGACTCTCAAAATGGCGGCCGGCTCTTCGGTTTTGGGCCTGGTCCACTAAAATGGCCCTGGGACACCTTGGAACTCGGACGCTTCCCTGATAGGGCTTGGGTCCCATTCTCGAAAAGCGTCCCCTCAGCCGTGAAGATTCTACAAAAGTCTTGGGGGCCTCCGACTCCCGCAGGCTTCTGGTGGGGAGCGGCTGCCATGATTGCTCGTGGAATGGCCACGACGGAGCTACGAGATGGTAGTGGTCTCATGCTGACGCCAGCTTTAGTCTGAAACATCCAGAAACACTGTAGACTACCAATTCGATCAGTTCCGGTAGCGCCCCAACATGACCCGGAAGAGAAGAACTTGCCCTCCCCTCTTTGACTGATGGTTCTTGTTGCCTGTCCCCTCTGTTGTCATTTAACAGAACTTTTTGGACTGCTGAAAGGGGTTGTGTTCTGAACGCTGGTTGGTGGAGACATTTTGACTATATTCTTGACCTACGTTGTCGCGTAATGCGTTATATGACACGCCGCGTTAGCGCACCCGGAAGTGATCCGAGGCGCGGCGCGCAGCGCGTAACGTAAGCATAACAGGTCATGTGACTTGTTAATAAAACTTTTCATTGGTTCATTTTACTTTTGTTAATTTAATGATGAAAAGCTTGGTCATATGACCTAAAAATTACGCTTTTTATTGTTTTCGAACAATATTTTTTTTTCAAACATATGTTATAATATTCCACGCTAATGTACTTTCCCGGAAAATTTACAACTGTCTTGCAAGTAAAATATATTCCTTTTTCGAGAAAAAGGGCGTTTCTTCCTTCCATGACGGAGCCGTTGAGTAAAAGAGATTCGGCCTGCTGTCTTAGTCGACGATACGCCTGATTATCAGATTCTTATCGATCACTTTATGTTGCAGACATGAAAAACACAACTGCCCTTGACCATTTATCTTTACTGCGTTCCTACATATTATACCTTTTATCCGTCATGTAATTGGACTGCTTTATTTCACTTGCCTTTTACTGATTCGAAAACAGTGACTAAAAGTAAAAACTTTACCAATGTAAATACTACTACCGTGTTTTGTTTTAAAAACCTTTATTGTGAAAATGTCAGTATACAAATACGGGCCTATAACCACGTGGGCCAGCCACGGAGCAAACTGAAATCGTATATGATGAGGAGACATTTACACTGTAGAGGAACGTAACGAGCGGGCCATTAGGTTGCAAGAACTAAGGTGTCTAACAGTTGCGGAATCGGTGGACATACATTTTGTAATTAAAATAGGACAGGGCCACTTACAATAACATTTTCTAGATATACATTTGCGGGCAAGGAGTTACGAGTCCCATTTATACCGGCGCCATTTTGGGCGAGGCCGGGCAGGTCCAAGATATAGTCAAAATGTCTCCACCAACCATCGGCCAGACCAGAACCCGTTTCGGCCCTTTATGCTACAAGATGGTGTCTTCCATTCAGAAAATATTGTTGGCAGCATTTTGAAAGGAAACAGAAACAGCCGTTCTCCTAGTGAGTTTCACATTGTTACATTTAGGAAGAATGTTGAAGAGTAGTATGTGGAAAATCTGAAGCCATTTTTCTACAAACTCTCAATCAGACTTGGATGGAAAAAAAAAACCTGAAGAATGTACAAACTGAAAACCAATTTTTGTCTGTATAGCATCAACAGTAACGCTTGAGTCAGCTTTGTGTCAAGCCGCCATTTTCATTCAATCAATAGCGTCCCCCTACACACATTCAGGGACCTGGTCGTGTCTTCAGATGAAACGGATTGTAGGAAAAGAAGCAGAAAGGAAAAGGAAAAAAGTTCCGCTGGACACCACCTTGGGCAATAGTGAAGCTGCAAAAGGTGCAAATAAGCTTCAGACAGTCTTCAACTTACTCTGATTCTTATAATAAACTTCAGATAGTCTTACAAGCACTGCTCAGAACTCTCAACTGAGGCACTCAACATCCAGGACTTGCCATTCGGATCTTGGCGCCTTGTGCTGGTTCCGACCTATTCACACATCGGTCCACTACTGACATCACCTCATAAGCCAACGGGGCACCCCACGCCGACTTTCGGCGCAGCATTGTAGGATGGCCACACCAGTGCGGCAACTTGCTGGACACAACATCGGGGCCATCCAGATCTCGGCGCGTTCGACTCACTGTACCGCAACAGTGACCGCAACTCAGCTGGACACGCCGTCTTTCGGCGCAGCATTGTAGGATGGCCACACCAGTGCGGCAATTTGCTGGACACCACCTCGGTGCCATCCGGATCTCGGCGCGTTCGAGTCACTGTACCGCAACAGTGACCGCAATTCAGCTGGACACGCCGTCTTTCGGCGCAGCATTGTAGGATGGCCACACCAGTGCGGCAATTTGCTGGACACCACCTCGGTGCCATCCGGATCTCGGCGCGTTCGAGTCACTGTACCGCAACAGTGACCGCAACTCAGCTGGACACGCCGTCTTTCGGCGCAGCATTGTAGGATGGCCACACCAGTGCGGCAATTTGCTGGACACCACCTCGGTACCATCCGGATCTCGGCCCGTTGTGCTGCCTTCGGCCTATTCGCACATCGGTCCGCTACTGACGCCGCCTCACGTGCCAACGGATTTTCTACGCTTTTTGTAGCCCTATGCCGCATAACAGGTCATGTGACTTGTTTATAAAACTTTTCATTGGTTCATTTTACTTTTGGTTTCCTAAAGATGGAAGGCTTGGTCATATGACCTAAAAATAACACTTTTCATTGGTTTAGAACATTTTTTTTTCCCAAACGATGAAAGCCCCACCTTGTTTCTGGATCATTCAGACTGAAGCTGGCGTCAGCATGAGAGCACCACCATCTCGTGGCTCCGTCGTGGTCATTCCGCGAGCAATCATGGCAGCCGCTCCCCACCGGAAGCCTGCGGGAGTCGGGGTCCCCCAAGACTTTTGTAGAATCTTCACGGCTGAGGGGACGCTTTTCGAGAATGGAGCCCAAGCCCTAGCAGGCAAGCGTCCGAGTTCCAAGGTGTCCCAGGGCCATTTCAGTGGACCAGGCCCAAAACCGAGGAGCCGTCCGCCATTTTAAGAGCCATGTGGCAGCCGCCTATCGCTGCACTGCAAGAGTGGAAGCAACTCAACAACATGGTGAGCGAGACGCTGTAGCCGCAAGAGCGGGCGCAACTCAGCTAGATGGCCACCACCTGGGGAGGCCCGTTTACGCCGCCTCCCCCACCCCCGGGCCGCCGCACGCCAATTTTCGGAGCAGCATTGTAGGATACCAAAACCAGTGCGGCAGTTTACTGGACATCACCTGGGTGCCTGTCGTACATGTTGTGTCAGCCATGTGACACTGGACACAGTCCCATCAACATCTCAACGCGTTCTGCTGCCTTGGGACTATTCGCACAACAGACCGCTACTGACGAGGCCTCCCCCCGCACCACCCGGGACGCCCCGCGCTGTTTTTCTGTGCTGCATTGTAGGATCCCAAAACCAGTGCGGCACCCAGGCGACATCACCTGGGTGCCGTCCAGAACTCTGCACGTTGTGCTGCCTTGGGACTATTCGCACAAAAGACAGCTTCTAACCATTGTTGCTTTTTGTGTTGAAAAATGTTTAAATGTTTTTAGTTTTTGTTCCGTTCGTTATAGTTAATAGTTAATAAAGTTTTATAATCTTACTTTGTTGGAGTGTTATCTATTTTTTTAAAAACGGGTGAATGGGGCCTTGAATCGGGTTATTGTCATGTGTGGGCTTTGGAAGTGTGCTGCTGCAGGATCGGACATTTCAAACTCAAATGCACGTTCTTTTTCTTACCTTTCCGAAGCATGGAGCGCAATAGCAGGCAGAGAAAGGGTGATGCACGTGTTGAACACTACCTGACCTGGCAAGTTGCTGGCAGTGCCCCCCCGCCCGCTTCTGAAAGAGGGCACACACACACCGCCGCCCCGAGTACTTCACAAATCTTTAAAAGACCATGCGCTTGTTCATGAGGCTTAAATGGTTTATCACCTCTTCTAGAACCCCTGCATCGACCCTCTGATGTTTCCTGGAAAAATTACCATGTAACACAATACCAAGCCCTGTCAGCTGAAACCCCCAAGGAATCGTGGGGCATATTATCAAGGGGGTTTATCTCCGCTTTTTTGGCTTTAAAAGCCATGAAAGCGGAGATAAAATTATCTCCTTATTACCAAGCTGTCGCTAACACCAGTTAGTGACAGCTAAAAGGAGATAGCGACCATCTTGGGCCCCGCTTTGCATGTCAGTGATACTTATCACTAATGACATGCAAAGTGGCGTGCCAAGATGTTAGCGACTGGAAACAGTCCCTAACATCGCTATCTTCTATTACCAACTTTTGGAGATATTCGCGCTAAGCGCGAATATCTCCAAAATCTAACACCTGCCCTGAGCAGTTCTTAGCCATGTTATCCAATGGGAGGTGGATAACATGGCTAAGAGCATTTGCTCGATAATACATGAATATCGCTGACTTTTCTGCGATAATAGCAAGGTTTATCTGCGATAAAAATCGCCGATGTGCGGCGATAATTTTTGTCTCTAAACAAGTTAGAGACAAAAATTATCGCTAGTTGTTCGTAATATGCCCCCGGGTTTTTGCTTGCAGAAATCGGGAGGCGGGAGACTAGCACTGAAATCAGTAGTCACACGCCTGAATCGGGAGGGTTGGCATGTCTGAATTCTCTACAGCTGGGGCCATAAACTACATCCGCAGGGGTAGGTGATAGCCTGGGACCAGCCTGGCATCTAAAATGGCTGCCGTGCACGACAAAATTGTGGCATTGGAAAAAAGGCAAGATGGCGCAGCCGCTGGAAGAGATGTATCAACATATATCAGCCTCCTCAGCCACCCTCAGGAAACATAGGGGATTAGGATACGTCTCCCGCACCCCCTTATACCTAGTAATTTAATTAACGAAGCACAAAATGGCGAATTCCCGTTTCGCTACCAGTTTGCGGCCCAGTTCGCGGCCCGTGAAGCGCTTCTACCGTGAAAAATCATTTTTTTTTTCTTTTCCCCACGGGACCCTTTAATAACCCCAACAACATTCCTAGGGGGTCAAGAGGGGGATACCTTGCCCCCTTTCATTAAATTCCCCCTTAGTTTTTCACCTCTTCTTCTCTCTCGATCCTACCGAGAGACAAGATGGCGGCCGCTCCGGACTGTCACGCAGCAAAAAAAAAAAAAGCTCAAGCACAGCCGCTGGAAGAGATGTATCAACATATATCAGCCTCCTCAGCCACCCTCAGGAAACATAGGGGATTAGGATACGTCTCCCGCACCCCCTTATACCTAGTAATTTAATTAACGAAGCACAAAATGGCGAATTCCCGTTTCGCTACCAGTTTGCGGCCCAGTTCGCGGCCCGTGAAGCGCTTCTACCGTGAAAAATCATTTTTTTTTTCTTTTCCCCACGGGACCCTTTAATAACCCCAACAACATTCCTAGGGGGTCAAGAGGGGGATACCTTGCCCCCTTTCATTAAATTCCCCTTTCGTTTTTCACCTCTTCTTATCTCTCGGTCCTACCGAGAGACAAGATGGCGGCCGCTCCGGACTGTTTAGAATGTTGACAGACACCGGAGAGCCAATCAGCTTTCTGCGCGCAAAGTTCCGAAACGCGAAAAGTAAGCGGACCGGATCGCTGCCCGGAGCGCTGTTACAGATATATATCTTGATTTAAACGTTAATTTCTCAAAATCCACTGAAGCACATATATTGAGACCTAGCAAAGGCACATCGGGCTAACAGTCCCTACAATTTTGCCAAGTTTCGTGCAAATCCATTCAGCCGTTCGAGCTAAAAGTGAGTCCAACCGCCCTATGGAAAACTCAATGTAAAAAACGCGTTTTGGGACCCCCCTTTTTTCTCAGCCCCCCCTTGACGAAACCCCACCAAATTTTCAGGGGCTGCTCAGAAATAAAATGTGCCATTTTCCTGAAAATTTCGATTCCGTCCACAAACGCCAAAGTTATTAGACATAGAATTTTCAGAAATCCCATGGGGAATTAATCCTAACTATATATACCTACTGGTAATATATATATATATATATATATATATATATATATATATATATATATATATATATATATATATATATATATATATATATATATTCAATTATATATTCCTATCAATCATTGGCGGTCTTCACTGTGTGATTATAGTTAGTTACCCCAAAATAAGTTAATCCACCTCAGCGCCTTCTTGGAAAGTTACAGAATGATCAACTATGTCATCAAGGATATCATTTGAGATGGCTTCAGAAATGTCATAAATGATGTCATTTAACATATAATGTGTGATGTAGTATGTGAGGTCATAAGCAGTGCATGGTGGGAGTGCAAGTTATAGTGAGCTCAGTAAACGTTAACTGATAAATTTCAGAGTTTTTTTAAACAATAGTTTTTATAATATTACAAGGCCTGAGCAGGATGTCATCTTAATGTTTTTTTTATCAGGGAATATATATGTATTTGTCTATCAATGCTAGGGTGCTGTTAAGTGGCTGAGAAAATGGGTAGGCTGAGTAAACAGTTTTGGAAACGGGATGCTATATGTATGCTGACATCTCTCTCCTTAGATATTCTTTAATAATAGGTTATGTATCAAATTATCAAAACCCTACACCTCCTCTCAAATTTTTAACCCTCAGGTGTCATGCCTGCATTAACATCTCCAGGCTCATTTACTTCAGCCCGCTCTACAGGAAGGCATTGTATGCAATAGCTCGTATTCCAAAAAAACGATATTTAGGAGTGCCTCATGTTTGTATTGAAGACAAAATGCTAGCGCTTTAGCTATTCATTAGAAATCTACAGTGAAGCTGCACTTGATTACTAAACTGACAGATTGCTGCTGGTGTTAGAAGTACATGTTTGACTCTGCATGTCAGAATGTCTTAATGAAATGGACGAGGAAGATATGTGAAAACTCAAAGAAAATGCTACCTCATTTTAGCATTCTAGATCACTAACCATAATTTTATGACACAAACGAACCTCTCATTTCTGCACTTACTGCAGCATTCTCTGTATTAAATCATTTCAGTTTTATAGCTTTGATTCCTTCAAGATGATAGCCAATGATCTCCTGACACTGGTTCCTAGAATCAAACACTTGAGGAGAGACAACTTTTCCTTCTCCTCCCTGGCCTCTCAGGCCCTGGAATCGGCTCCTATTTAATCTTTGTGACATCCAGGATAAATCCCAATTTCAGAAAGCTTTTAAAACATCATCATCTACAGGCTTTATTTCGACTATGCATGTCATAAAAAGCAATAGTACACAATACATAATGATAAAAAAATAGATCTAAGTGATTGATCTACCGTCGAGATTGCATAAAAATCTAAATGTTTCAATCATACATAGATTTGATAATAGTCAATTATCATGACATTTTGTAAAATCACGAGTGAAGGTTGACTAGTAAAAATATATAAAAATTATTAAAACCAAATACAAGCCACAGACATATGAAGTGCAGTGAGCAAAAGACTGTCATGGAAAATTACAGGGGAATAAAGCTGTTGGTAAACTCCTTCAGGCTCCAGGTAAAAGGAAGCTATGGGGTTCTGGGTTCCCTTAAGGGTGGGATTAATAACTTTTTAGGTCTTATGGCGCACATCCAACCTAGGAACTTAGCAACCACTCATGCGGACGGACGAGAATCAATCGTCAAGATTCTCAGTGTGATGGAATTACTCCTTATCCCTAAAGACAGACATAAGGATTTCAACCATTTTTTGCAAGGACCAGCATAAGCAGGACCGACAATCAGTACAAAAGGGGCAGCGATCATCAGTTTTTGCTTTCTGTTTATTAGTGTATGAATGTAAAGGCATTGATTCAGTTCTGAGTTGGATGTAATGTTTCCTATCTGCTGGTACAGATATAATGTCCCAGTATGCTTCCAAGGAAAGGTTTAGTTTCAATTCTAGGAACTTCCAGTCCAAGGATTGGCCTTCTGCAGCTCAATACTCTTCAAGAAAAGTGATTTACCAATAAAGCTGTTTCAATTTTTCAGCGGAAGGAATAGGAGCTCCAGAAGGATTGTCCCATAATGCCTTTAAACCCAGATTTGTCAGTGTGTTTTTGACATAATGGAGCCAGGCTATCCTATGGGAATAGTCAGTTTCCATGGGATCCCTTAAAGCTGTGACATAATAGACAAACTCAGAGGTAGACCAAAGACTTTGCCAGTATAGAATTGGGTGAAGTCTAACTTTGTTAGCTACCGATTTCTTACCAAGTTCTTGCTAGCTACAGCTGTGTAATGGCCCTGCTTTGCAGAAGGTGCATTATGCTCCTTAAAAACATGCCCACAGAGGCTGAGAGAGTGGTTAAATTGGAAAAGCCCCATAATTCAGGGCCATAGATGACCAAACCCAAGACTTTAGCATCATAGATTTGGAGGACTGTGCTGATAGGCTTGGAATAGGAGCGGTTAAATTCTTTAAGCAGCACGCCACCAATTTGTCGAAATATCAGGGCCATCATTTCTACTTGGTGATTCCAGGGCATACTGGAAGCTAGTGTGATATCCAAATAGGTGAAGACTTAATTTTTTCCAACGGCTTGTCCCCCAAACTCACAGTGCTCCTAAAAGATTTATGATGATTGAATGTCATGTATTTGGTCTTATCTGAATTTATTACTAGGCCCGCATCTTACTGAATTCCTCAAAGCGTAGTAGAGCACGCTGTAAACCACTTGGTATTTTTTAGATTAAAAGTTTGTCATCTGCAAACATTAGTATAGCAATTTTGAGGCCTGCCAGGGTTGGAGCATCAGTAGGGAGGCAGTAGGGAGGCAGTTAAGAAACTAGACAATGCCATTAAGGAACAATGAGAAAAGGGTGGGAGCCAGGAAGCACCCTTGGTGCACCCCTTTAGCATTGGGAAAACAGACAGTACATTTGCCCTGGGCCCCCCAGCGAACCTGGGTGAAATTGCTGTCATGTAGCCAAATGAGTAAGGATAACAAAATCAAGAGCAGGCCTTATTCGAGTAAAACATTCCAAAGGCTATTTGGTGTGACCAAGTTGAAAGCAGACTTAAGATCGAGGAAGGCAGCATACAAGCTGCCCGTACAGATAACTACTGTTTGCCAGTATAATAGGACAAAATGAAAGACTTTGTCTATCATGCTGACCCGCTTGTGAAATCCCACCTGAAAGGGGAAAAAAGTGTCTGTTTCTATGGTCCACTTCTGTATTTGGTCAGGACCATTCACACAAAGATTTTTGGGGAGGAGTTGATAAGGCTGATAGTCATGTAATTGTCTGGCATGGATTTGTCACCTTTCTAAAAAATGGGAATTAGCTCTGCGCCCTTTCATAAGTCCTGTATCGGGGCACCGCCTGCTATAGCATTGGCTAGGGTAAGGATTTATCTAGACCAGTTGCCTCTGTCATAGAGAAATAAATCTGAGGGAATACTATCTGGACCAGGTTCTCTACCAATCGTAACTGTGTCTAGGGCCGCTGATACGTCGGCCTGGTCAAATAGTTGGTCTGCCATGATAAGTGGGCAAGTGATAGGCAGGGCGTTCAATTTGTCCTCCTCAGAGTACAGACGCAAGAAGTGGACTACACAGGCTCAGGAGGCAATGAAATTAGAGGTAGAAGGTGGCTTCCCGTCATTGCCCCACTTGACAAGTGACTTAAATTTTACAGAGTCTTTGGCCAGGCAAGCTTTTTTGAGTTCTAACCATCTCTCACCGTCCCAATTTCTTTTGGCCCTGGCCTGATAAAGTTTGTATTGTTTCCTCGCTAGTTGGATCCTAGGTAAATCTTTGGCTTTGTTGACTGCTACTAGGGAGTTATGTGCATGCTTGCACTCTCTGTTAAACCAACTACACTTGGCAAGGGGGTGCCTGCAATTTCCTACTATAGGAATAAAAAAATATGATTTTATTTGCTTGAACAGAGTAGCATGGGTTTCTGTAACCTCAACAAGCCCCTCATTGGTATTTGAAAGTGAGTCCTCACAGGTATGGTAGATGTGACCTCTTCTTTTATTACAAGCGGTGTATCTGAGTTATCCACAACCTGGGCCCACCTGACATGCTGCATGTCTTTTGTTGGATACACATCACTAGTTGAGAAGATAGGGGGTGGAGTAGTCAGCCTTTCAAGGAGAGGCACAATGGGTTGTGGTTACTTTCTGGTCTTTCTTTGATGTGTATATCACTGAGGTGGAGCCACAGCTTAAGGTCTAGCAGAACATAACCAATACAACTGGCATGATAGTGGTTAGTGGCTTCACCCCTGTCAGAATTAGACAAACTATTTACAGCCCTGAGGCCCCACTCAAGGGAGAATGCCTTAAGTTGTAGCTGGATGACAGGAAGTTCTAATCAAGAGATAGCCCACTCCTCATCCTCCTCAATGTCAATGTCTTCAGTGTCCAGGGGCTCAAATGTAGAATTAAAACCTCCCGCAATTATTAGATGGGAGTGGCTGTATTGTGACCCCAAGTGGTCATCTGGGAGTGTTATAGTATGGGATTTTAGACCACCCCTTATCCCTCTAGCACAGATGTTATAAATATCCATGTTAATAGAACTGTACGCCATTAAACAATCAACATAATGTCAATATTTTTATTGTGTAGTTCGCTGATTTTGAAATCTTTGCCCTGTTTTAGCCATATTGTCAGACCCCAAGTTGCGTGACCTGTGGGTCCACGTATTGCGGGTACAAAGAAGTTTAGGTATCCAGGTTCGAACAATGGTTCTGCCAACCAGATTTCTTGGAACAGACAAATATCGAAAGATTTGATAAAGATGTTCCAGTCTTGTGAGACTTTTGATCTAAGACCAGCTATGTTTCATGAGGCCATAGACAAGGGTTTATCCGGATTTGTGATGGAGATTTGAGGGAATATAGCTAGGCCCTGACCTATTGGATTGGCACCCAAGTTGTCAGTGGTAGTCTGGGCCATTCTGAAGTTGTGTGTGATGGAATGTAAGGGAGAAAGAGTCAAGGAGAGATGACTAACAGGAGATGGTGACCAAGGTGAATGAGACAGTGGTAGTTGTGAGTCAATGTCCCAAGTGAATGACCGTCTATTGTCTGCAACCTGGGGAGGTTGTGAGCTGGTCACTGGACAATTGTACTTAAAGTGAATATTTGTTGATTTCGTCAGATGGAGAGTGCAAGTCTCAAAGTCCACTAAATTGTCGACTAAGTCCCTTTGTCCAACTATGAGTTCAATGCTGTCAAATTGAGAGCCTTGGTGGAAGTGTCTTTGGGCAGACATATGTCCTATCTGATTATTGAGCAATAATTTTTATCCAATGGATACTTTTGTTAAGCAACGATTCTTTGTCTTCTTTGAGTGAAGCCACTGAGAGCTAAGGTGCATTGGTCAGAAATATTAAGTGACTGTGCACAGAGGCCAAAAGCTCAAACCCACAATGGGGTAATATCTGGAAACAGAGAAGGGCCTGGGTGGATGCCCACCCCTTTGATTCAAACCAAAGGGACCGAAGTAAGGGATTGAGGGAGAACATGTTTGGGTGACATAAAGGGAGTGGTGAGGCCCAAGCCCCCTATACTTCTGGGCTTCTCTACCACGATGGGCTCATGAAAAAGGTCCGGAAAGGGCCCCTGGTTGAGAGCATCTATGATGTTTCACTTCACAACTGTGGTTTCAAGGGTGACTATGCGCGGAGGGCCATGATTTTTCACTGGTAAAGAAGGGCACGCTGTGGGGTGGTGGATAAGCTAAGGGCCATGTCTTTAAGGTCTGCAATCTTCCCCCTAAGGTCCTCAATGTAGCAACATGGTTTGACTATTGAGGCTTCTGTGGAGGAAGGATGGGGTAGAAGCTTTGGGGCTGACTCTACCTCTGTCATCGATTGAGGGAGTTTGGCAAGGGGAAAGTAATGGTTACTGCAGGGGATTAAGAGGGAAGAAAGGAAGGAGCTGGGGATTGAGTTACTTTGTTTGTTGGCGCTGATTAGGACGGTTTGCTAATTGAAGGTGTCCAGGGCTGTATCTTACCACCAGGTTTCTTTTTTGGAATGGCCTCTGACATTTAAGCTTAGAGTTAGCCACCATTTTTCCAGGAGTGGGGCAGTTGGGGCCAATCAGCGGCTCCTCCTCTGCTATCAAATGGTCAATTTCATCAAGGGTATTTTCATTCAAGTGAGCATGATGTTTGAGGTGGTTAGCTGTGCCCTGGGCCTTGTCCAGAGCTTTTCATTTGCCCATTGCCCCAAACTATTAACCCTAGCCCCAATAAGTTTGCACACAGAATAAAATATAAAATAACGATCCTACTTGTAGATAATAATAGGTATAAGAATGAAAGGTCAAAATAAAGCAAAGTTAGTTCACAATCTAAAGCAATGAAGTGTCACAATAGATCGCTATAACTAAATGGGGCTGGGTGTCTAGAGTCGAAGAAACAAGATAAATTATGCAGGGGCCTTATCATTTGAATATTAACCAAGGGCACAGTACCTTTGTGTGGCCCAATGCTCCTGCCAAGAGGGGGGGCCCAGCCCAGCCTTTTCCAGGCTCTGACAGGCGCGGATGGTCCCGTACTTTGCCTGGAATTTGTCTGGGCGTGGCCCGCTCCTGGCCCACAAAGCGAGAGTAGAGCGCTCCCTTTACAGATCAAGAATCTAACACAGGTGCATTTTCAGGAGGGGGTTGTAGGCAATGAAGTACCCAGTGGTGACGGAGGGTACCATGGCGGCTCTCCCCTTCACTGGTCGGTGCCTCTGATGCTACTGAGGAAGTGCGTGCAGATTGGGGCAGAACAGAACACAGTGAGGATGGTTGAGTCCCCCAGTGCCATCCAAACAATCAATGGAGCCTTTAAAATCTCATAAGCACATTGGTTGACATGATACCTAATTGCTCAGCGCCACAACACTCTTTGAGTATCCAGGCACTTTACCTTTTCATTAGTGTGTTACACTTTGGCATAAGTACAGAATGTTAGCTCATTAGAATTCTGTGGCAAAACTGCTGTTGATGACTAGGTAATGAACTGACAAGCTGCTGCTGTTGTTAGAAGTACATGTTTCCTTTTGCCGGTCAGAATGCTTTACTGAGCAGGATGAGAAATATATTTGAGAACTCATTGAACATGTGCCCACATTTTAGCTTTCTAGAGCATTAACCTTAATTTCTATGACAAAAAGGACCTACCTCATTTTCTTCATTTCCCTTTTCCAAAAGAAATGCTTTAGTTGAAAACTTTGAGTCAATCGAGATGGCTTCAGGTGTTCCATGGTTTTGATATAAACACAGAATGGCATTGCTCTAGTTATCCATTAGAACAATGTGGGAAGCTGCAGTAGAACACTGTGGAATCACCCGACAGGCTGCTTCTGCTGTTGACAGTAATTGTTTTATGCTCAAGAAGATTGTGTGAAATTATAAAAACTATGCTGTCATTTAGGTTGTGGACCACCTTTCAAACCTCTATGAGGAAATCACAAGAGAAATCAGTTTTCTCTCAGACATGGTTCATCTAATCCTAGCAAAGGGTCAGCATTTTCAGTGGGTAAACACACCTTAGAACATACCTAATATTCATTTGTTTAAATTATTTAAATTGTGTCTAAAGTTTCTTATCACCCTTTATATGTGCTCCTTTTTCTAACCCCAAAAAACAGTCTTTTGCTACATGCATTACATTAGGAACTATGTCCCTGATTCTTGTACTGCTTGTCACAAATAATTGTTGGTGTGATGGTCAGCCATTCAAGATTGATTAGTCCCTTTTAAAATGGCCAATCAGAGCATATCTGGATACTAACAGTCCAAATATACCTACATTTTAACCCGTTCATGACCACCCAAGCACCATTTAAACACACATTTCTCAAAAACAGTTTACTGAATTTACACCAAATTCTGAAAAGCACGCTTTCTGAATAAAGTTCAAACTTTCTGCCAAATTTGCTGTCATTCTGTTCAGACATTTTTTCTGCATCACTTGCCCAAATTTAGTTTTTAAACTAACATACGAAATCAATGTTTTGGAACGCCGCGCTTTTTCTTGTGCCCTGCATGGCAAATTGGCAATAAACTTTTCAGGAAATAGCTGAGGTAGGTTAACCTTTGTTTGGTAAAGTTTTGTGAAGTTATTAACCAAATAAGGATTTTCCTATGGAAAACTTGACCTAACTATTATCCAAATACATTTTCCTGATGCCTCACTGTTCCATTCATAATCATAAGTCACTCAATACATCTCTGCTATGTGCCTGGGGAACCAACAATGCTTTACATTAATAACAGGATTATGCCATCCTCTTACCCAGGTTGCATCATCCATGCTTCTGTGACAGCATAATAGGCCCACCTATAATATGCCACTCAAATAAAATACCAAACAGTGTTATTTTTGACTCTTAGGGGGGTGGGAGCACACCAGACACGCCCCAACGTAATTACCTCTTGCATGATGGTTCATTTAGTTCATTATTTCTCGCTCAATTCAATTCAAAGTGTTCATAGCCAGTGCTATATTATTAGTTTCAACTCGTATCCCTAGACACGTGTTTCATGATTCCTCAATCGTCAGTAGGGAAAAAAGCAAAGTTCATAGGTTGCAGGGCGTGCTGCCTCATCTCTCAGGCCCAGTTCCACTCACAGCATGAAGATGCAGGGTCCCGAGCTTGTCAGCTCACAAACTTTATACTCTTAGGGGGGTGGGAGCGCACCAGACACGCCCCAACTAATTACCTCTTGCATGATGGTTCATGTAGTTCATTATTTCAAGCTCAATTCAATTCAAAGTGTTCATAGCCAGTGCTGTATTATTAGTTTTAATTCGTATCCCTAGACACGTGTTTCATGATTCCTCAATCGTCAGTAGGGAAAAAAGCAAAGTTCATAGGTTGCAGGGCGTGCTGTCTCATCTCTCAGGACAAGTTCCACTCACAGCATGAAGATGCAGGCTCCCGAGCTCGTCAGCTCACAAACTTTATACTCTTAGGGGGGTGGGAGCGCACCAGACACGCCCCAACGTAATTACCTCTTGCATGATGGCTCATGTAGTTCATTATTTCTCGCTCAATTCAATTCAAAGTGTTCATTGCCAGTGCTGTATTATTAGTTTCAATTCGTATCCCTAGACACGTGTTTCATGATTCCTCAATCGTCAGTAGGGAAAAAAGCAAAGTTCATAGGTTGCAGGGCGTGCTGCCTCATCTCTCAGGACCAGTTCCACTCACAGCATGAAGATGCAGGCTCCCGAGCTTGTCAGCTCACAAACTTTATACTCTTAGGGGGGTGGGAGCGCACCAGACACGCCCCAACGTAATTACCTCCTGCATGATGGTTCATGTAGTTCATTATTTCTCGCTCAATTCAATTCAAAGTGTTCATAGCCAGTGCTGTATTATTAGTTTCAATTCGTATCCCTAGACACGTGTTTCATGATTCCTCAATCATCAGTCGGGAAAAAAAGCAAAGTTCCTAGGTTGAAGGGTGTGCTGCCTCATCTCTCAGGACCAGTTCCACTCACAGCATGAAGATGTAGGCTCCTGAGCTCGTCAGCTCACAAACTTTATACTCTTAGGGGGGTGGGAGCGCACCAGACACGCCCCAATGTAATTACCTCTTGCATGATGGTTCATGTAGTTCATTATTTCTCGCTCAATTCAATTCAAAGTGTTCATAGCCAGTGCTGTATTATTATTTCCAATTCGTATCCCTAGACACGTGCTTCATGATTCCTCAATCGACAGTAGGGAAAAAAGCAAAGTTCATAGGTTGCAGGGCGTGCTGCCTCCTCTCTCAGGACCAGTTCCACTCACAGCATGAAGATGCAGGTTCCCAAGCTCGTCAGCTCACAAACTTTATACTCTTAGGGGGGTGGGAGCGCACCAGACATGCCCCAACGTAATTACCTCTTGCATGATGGTTCATGTAGTTCCTTATTTCTCGCTCAATTCAATTCAAAGTGTTCATAGCCAGTGCTGTATTATTAGTTTCAATTCGTATCCCTAGACACGTGTTTCATGATTCCTCAATCGACAGTAGGGAAAAAAGCAAAGTTCATAGGTTGCAGGGCGTGCTGCCTCATCTCTCAGGACCAGTTCCACTCACAGCATGAAGATGCAGGCTCCCGAGCTCGTCAGCTCACAAACTTTATACTCTTAGGGGGGTGGGAGCGCACCAGACACCCCCCAACATAATTACCTCTTGCATGATGGTTCATGTAGTTCATTATTTCTCGCTCAATTCAATTCAAAGTGTTCATAGCCAGTGCTGTATTATTAGTTTCAATTCGTATCCCTAGACGCGTGTTTCATGATTCCTCAATCGTCAGTAGGGAAAAAAACAAAGTTCATAGGTTGCAGGGCGTGCTGCCTCATCTCTCAGGACCAGTTCCACTCACAGCATGAAGATGCAGGCTCCCGAGCTCGTCAGCTCACAAACTTTATACTCTTAGGGGGGTGGGAGTGCACCAGACACGCCCCAACGTAATTACCTCTTGCATGATGGTTCATGTAGTTCCTTATTTCTCGCTCAATTCAATTCAAAGTGTTCATAGCCAGTGCTGTATTATTAGTTTCAATTCGTATCCCTAGACACGTGTTTCATGATTCCTCACATTCCACATCGACCATGATGCATGAGGTAATTCAGCTGTGACATGTCAGCAGGGTGCTCCAATTCCCTTTGACTGTTTAGGATGGCTCCCGTTGGCCGTGAGCTGACGAGCTCTGTGAGCACCTGCGTGCTGAGAGTGGCACTAACCCTGAGGAAACTGCGGCAGCACGTCCAGCGACCTACGAACATTTTTCCCCACTGATGAAAAAGGAATCTAGAAACTCGTGTCTGAGGATACACTTGAAAAGAATACTGTACTGGCACTGGCCAACAAACTGTGAGAACTGTGTGTGAAGCGAGCAACATTGAACCACATCGACCATGATGCATGAGGTAATTCAGCTGTGACGTGTCAGCAGGGTGCTCCAAATCCCTTTGAGTGTTATTTTTGAGTTTATGGAAATGTGTGTCTTGTTCTATAGCACTACAAACTTAGGGGCCTATTAGGATGGCGGAATGTTGTCCGCCTGCCACCCTAGCGGTGCTGGGACCGGCCGCCAGTGTTGCGGCAGTCCCACACCTGCGATTAGGATGCCACCGCCACGTGACGGTGGCATCCTCTATTCACAGCATTGTGGCGAGCGGTACTCACTGCACTCACTGCACCGCCCACCACAATGCTGGGAATGCACTGTATGCATTGTCATGCACAAGGTGACAGGCACCACGCGGTGCCTGCCACCTTGTTCATGACAATGTAGGGGGGTACCATAGGTTCCCCCATGTGCACCCCCACCCCAATGCCCGAAAGCAGACTCCGCATGGCTTTCCATGGCGGGGTCTCCACCATGGAAAGCCATGCACCGCTGTCCATGCTAATATGGATGGCAGTGTTTGCTAGATACCGCCACCATATCTAGCCCCTTCTCTGCCCGGTCGACTGGTGGACCGGTCTATTAGGATGTAGGGCAGATCGCCACCTCCTGCATGGCCGTGGCGATCCGCCCGACATCATACCCTGCCCGCCACCCATTTCCCCCGCTATGTTATTATGGCTTAGGGGATCCCGGCGGACGGAAAGACCGTCCGCCGGGATCCCCTCAGCCATAATAATATGGCGGGGTAAATGGGTGGCAGGCAGGGTATGATGTAGGGCGGATCGCCACGGCCATGCAGGAGGTGGCGATCTGCCCTACATCCTAATAGACCCCATAGTCTTATAATTACATCATATATCACATCACTCATGACATATTCTATGACGTCATTTATAACATTTGGGTAACGTCTAAAATTACATAATTCATGGGTGTTTGGACAAATTATCAGATTAGAAATATAGGGTGGCAGAATATTGGAAAATAAATATTGTGATACACAAATATCGTGATGCACAAATGTTGTGACAAGAATATTGTTTTTTAGGTAAGTAATATTGCTTTTAATAAGATTGATGTTTATAAAGTCGTTTTCAATATTATAGTGGTAAAATATTGTTTTTTAATTACTTGAATGTGTTTTAGTTGATATATTCATTTTATTTTACTATTGTCTATATAAAGTATTTCATATTTTAAAAATGGAGCATGTCATTTTAAATGATGCAATTTTATTCATTTAATTGTTTATAGTAATTTATAGTGTAGTGGGTTGATGGGTCAGTTGGGGGATTGGTTAGGAAGTACGCTAACTAATGATTAATTACCAATTAATTTTTAATTGTAATTAGTTATTTAATTGAGTTCAGTTATTTGGTTGTGGGCTCCTAATTTTGTAAGAGTCTAGGGGTCTAGGGTGGGAAGTTAATCAATGAACATATATATTACCTACTGGCGGTCGTCAGCAGGAGGTTATGGTTAGGTCTGATTTTCCATAGACAGAGCGTTTTTTTGTTTGCTAATAACTTGGGCCCACTTTGACACATCTTCCCGAAACTTTCCCCCTTCAGCTCCTCCCTGGAAACCTTTGAGGTGATATGTCTAGCGGGGACCGAGAAAAAAGGGAGTCCCAAAACACAAAACACCCATGCATTTTCAATAGACTTCTTTAGACAAGGTTGTTGCAGAAACTCCTGAAAGGAATTACACCAAATTCGGCAGGAAGCTAGCTCTTGGCCTCCAGATTGTGCTTTTTGTGATTTGCAATACATTAATTCAGTAGTTTTGGGGAAATTAAGAGTAAAAAATAATTGTATGTTTTGGAGGTTGGGTTCTCATGAGTCTCCAGAGACTCATGCAGGAGCACAAGATAGAAAATGGAGCCCTGTGATTGTTTGAGAGGCCATTTTGCCCATGAGCCTTCACGCTCTTGTGGGAGCAAGAGGTTCCTGTAAGCCCCGGGAGAGTGAGCGATCTGATTGGCTGGCTGTTGGAATGTTAGAAATCAAATGGCTGTCATTACTGTTTACTGTGAAAAATTGGAGCTGTTGTGGAAATAAAATAAAAATGCTATATAAGGGGGCAGCAGAAAGGCATGCTGTCCCCATAAGTTTAGATAGGAGGTGTCTAAGGGATAACTACTGAGAAGAAAATAAGTGCATATTGGTTTAACACATTTTTACGATATTACGGTATTCTCATGGGATCACGAACAGTAAAAAGCGGTATATGAGTTCTCCACACACTCCATTTGGAGGAATGCATATTGTGTTCATTGCTTTTGAGAGGAAGTGTGTAAGGGATAAGTTCTCTGATGAGTAGATGGTTAGCTAATACAGTTACAATCCCGTGGGACTCTAACGGCATCGTGAAAAGTAGGAAATAGTAGGTGATCTTTGAATACACTCTAGTATGCACACTTGTTACAATAGGAAGAAGTCTAACTTGAGATGGTGTTTATCAAACTCTATATTTACACCTGTCAGCTTTGTAAGAGTAGTGAGTAGAGTATAGTCTCTTTCCACACTCTATTATGCACACCTATTATCAGAGAGAGGGGTGTTAGCAGTGAGGACAGTCCCTGGATGTATCATACTATGCACAAATGTAATCCAAGAGAGAGGTGTCAGTGGAGATGCCAGTCTCTCCCAGACAGCCTACTATGCCTACAGCCTAATACGCACATCTGACAATTTATGTGCCGGGGTTAGGCCCAGGTAGCGAAGCTGCTCATTTTTTACAATGTCCTCTTTTTCACAATAACATTCCTGCTGTGACCTTTGCCTATATTCGCATGTGTGACAATGTTGGATTTGTTTCTCTGAAACTACTTCTGTTTACACATCTGGCTTTGCAGAACATTATCACAATGCCTCGAACACCAAGTACAAGGCCTCTATGCATAAATGTACAATTGTTGTTCTATCTTCATCCACAGGCCCTCAAGGCTAATACATATCCATAACATTGCTAATCCATACTTACATCGCAAGGATGCTTTCTATTATGAATAATCAGCATCTCATTGAATTAGCTGAGGAGGCACTTCAGCTGACATCGAGGATCACTGCATGCTGGTATTTCACCACACAGTGGTCTGACGTCTCCGTTTGGGGTGTTCAGTTCATGACCAAAGGGGAGTCCTACATTCTCTTTCACCAGGTAATGGGGTTGGATCATCCCTGGAGGGGATTCCTGGGTTTACACCTACACACACTCTAGATACCAGCACCAGAGACGCCTTCAAAAACGCCACCCGCATACACCACCAACTGATCCGAACTGCCAAGAAAGCTGCTTTCAAAAACCGACTAGACAACAACGCCCACAACAGCAAGGAACTATTCAACATCATCAAAGAGTTTACCAACCCCACTGCCAACTCCAACGACATCACTCTCTCTCAAACCCTTTGTGACTCCCTAGCTTCGTTCTACCACAACAAAATCGCAGACATCCACAACAGCTTCGACAACCAACCCGGAGACCAACCCACCCAACCTTCTACCGTACCTTCACCCCCCTTGAACATCCTTGAACATTAATGACTGGAACTCAATCTCCACTGAGGACACCATCCGCCTGATGAGCTCCATCCACTCAGGATCCCCCACAGACCCATGCCCTCACCACATCTTCAACAAAGCAGACTCCATCATAGCACCCTATCTCCAAGACGTCATCAATTGCTCCTTCAAATCCGCCACCTTCCCGGAAAGCTGGAAACACGCCGAACTCAGCGCCCTCCTGAAAAAACCCACAGCTGACCCCACCGAACTCAAAAACTACCGTCCCATTTCGCTCCTACCATTCCCGGCCAAAGTAATTGAGAAAGCAGTCAACAACCAGCTCGCCGCCTTCCTCGAAGCCAACAAATCCCTCGACTCATCACAGTCCGGCTTCCGAGCCAAACACAGAACTGAGACCGCCCTCATCGCAGCAACAGACGACATTCGAACACTTCTGGACAACGGAGACACAGTCGCCCTCATCCTCCTTGACCTCTCTGCAGCCTTCGACACAGTCTGTCATAGCACCCTGATACAACGCCTCAGAAACATCGGAATTCAAGGAAAAGCATTGGAATGGATCATCTCGTTCCTCGCAGGAAGAACTCAGAGAGTCCGCCTCCCGCCTTTTAAGTCAGAGGCCACCAAAGTTATTTGCGGCGTCCCGCAAGGATCATCACTCAGCCCCACCCTCTTCAACGTATACATGAGCCCCCTCGCGGCCATCGCACGCCAACACAACCTCAACATCATCTCCTACGCTGATGACACTCAGCTGATCCTCTCCCTCACCAAAGACCCAAACACCGCTAAAACCAACCTACATGAAGGAATGAAAGAAGTAGCCGAGTGGATGAAGCACAGCCGTCTTAAACTGAACTCAGACAAAACAGAAGTCCTCATCTTAGGCACTTCCCCTTCCGCCTGGGACGATTCTTGGTGGCCAGCTGCCCTAGGAAAAGCACCTATTCCAACGGACCACGCACGGAACCTGGGCGTCATCCTGGACTCCTCTCTCTCGATGACCAGACAAGTCAACGCAGTTTCTTCATCTTGCTTCAACATCCTCCGCATGTTCAAAAAAACATTTCGCTGGATCCCCACCGAAACTAGAAAAACGGTCACCCACGCACTAGTTACAAGCCGCCTGGACTACGGAAACACCCTATACGCCGGTACCACCGCTAAACTTCAGAGAAAACTCCAACGCATCCAAAACGCATCAGCCAGACTCATACTAGACATCCCGCGTAAAGACCACATTTACGGTCACCTAAAAGACCTCCACTGGCTCCCTGTCAATAAGAGGATAACGTTCCGCCTCCTCACTCATGCACACAAAGCACTCTACGAACTTGGACCAGAATGCCTCAACACGCGATTATCCTTCTACTCCCCCTCCCGCCAGCTACGTTCCTCCAACCAAGCCCTCGCTGCGGTTCCACGCATCAACAAATCCACCATGGGGGGAAGATCCTTCTCCTACCTTGCGGCTAAAACATGGAACTCCCTTCCCATCCACCTCTGCCTCACTCAAAACCACCCAGCCTTCAGAAAGCAGCTTAAAACCTGGATTTTCGACAAATAATTCCCCACCCTTCCTCAAGCGCCTTGAGACCCTCTGGGTATGTAGTGCGCTATATACATTATTTGACTTGACTTGACTTGACTTACGCCTGATTACTACCTTGTTTTATATGCCTGCATATATACAGTGTCTAAGCACCATGGTAGAATTATACCAGCTATTTACTCTTTTTCATCAGCTTCTGTCTACTGATTATTGCAGCACTTGTATTCAATATTGGTTCACTAAATATATTGCAAATGTCCCACTGTTTATTCCCTGTATATTTCTCTGAGAACAAGTAAGCACGAGTGAATGATCAAAACTTCTAGATCTGTTACCACGATCCCTGAGGGGTCATAGTTTCCATTTTCAGTGATAGCCAGAAACCATTCGCTCCCTGGTGAGGGTAGGGGGGCTTAAGGTGGCACTGTGAGCTAGCTGGTCTGTAGGCCAACATATCCTATGGGGTGCTAGAAATCAGTCTAGGCACTTCATTCAAAGTTTATGTTGTCCAACAAATTTACAGGTCCTACAGATTAGTAGGAACTACACAACAGTCGGACAGAAGAAGCTGGTCCAAGCACGTTTCAAGTTTTTTCTTCCACATCTGTTTCATCTATTCTCCCTTCCTCACACGGTGTTCCCCAGGGGTCTATCCTTAGTCCCCTTTTCTTTAACCTGTACGTGAGGCCTCTTGCTTTCCTGGCGGAGCAGGCTGGCCTCACAATTTATTCCTACGCTGATGACACTCAAGTCATCTACTCCCTTTCCACTAATAAAAACCTCCCCTCTTCTTCTCTCCAAGTTGGGCTGAAACATATATCGGACTGGATGTTGAAGCACAAACTAAAACTAAACGGGGACAAAACTGAGTTGCTCCTGTTTGGCCCAGACACCTCTCTCTGGGGCCCACACCATTGGCCTCCGGAGATGGGTCCTCTACCCATTCCATCTGTGTCGGCCCGAAATCTTGGTGTGATCTTCGACAACCAACTCACTTTCAAACAACACGCTGTGAAAGTCTCAGCCACCTGTACTACCATCATCAGGTGGCTGAGAAAGATCACCTGGATGCTGCCTGCGGACACCTTGAGGACCGTAGTCCAGGCTCTTGTCATCTCACGCCTGGACTATGGAAACATCTTGCTCCTAGGTGCCGCTAAAGAGGTAATCAAGAAGTACCAGGTGGTATAGAATATGGCTGTCCGCCTGATCTGTCACCTTCCGGCCAGATCCTCGGTCGCTCACCATATGCGGAATCTGCACTGGTTGCGGATTGAAAGCAGAGTCAACTTCAAAGCACTCTGCTACATGCATAAAATCATGACTGGTAGAGCCCCTTGTTATCTCTCTGCTCTGGTGCAGCAATATATCCCTGCTCGCACGCTCAGGTCCTCGACGCAGAATAAATTTAAGATTCCACGCACCAACAAAGCCAAGATGGGAGGACGTTCGTTTTCCCTGTTGGCCCCATCCTTATGGAATTCTCTTCCTCAATCTCTGCGCACTGAATTGTGCTTTCTGAAATTCCGTAAGGGAATAAAAACTTGGCTCTTTAACAACTAATATTATGATCTTATCTTCCTCCCTCCTCTCACCGTTCAGTTTGCCCCAGCGCCGGGAAACCTTCGGGTAGCTGCGCGCTTAATAAATGTAATTACAAATAAATAAATAAGCACACACCCTAATACGTACATGTGTCATTTGAGATAGAGGACTTAGTGGCGAGGCCAGTCTCTCTCCATACACCCTACTACGCAAACCTGTCATTAGAGAGAGAGGTCTGGAAGGAGATGGCAGTCCATGAACACACCTTACTACACACTCCTTTTATCTGAGAAAGAGGTGTGGAAAGAGAGAACAGTCCATGCAGACACCCTACTATGCACATATGTTGTGTAAGGGAGGGATCTGAGGGAAGAGGCCAGTCCTTCCTCACACCCTACTTTGTATACCCTTCGTCCAAGAGAGGGGTCTCAGCAGGGAGGCCAGTTACTCTCTGAACTCTACTACATTGAATTGAATTGAAAATTCCATTTATATAGCGCATAACCACCCGAAGGCCTCGCAGCGCTAGGGACTGAATTCTGTGTGCGACTGCAGGGAAAGATTAATGCGCTTTTGAGAACAGATGGGTTTTCAATTCTCTCCTAAATGACATCAGGTTGCTGTTTTTCCTGAGGGACAGGGGTAGGGAGTTCCATGCCTTCGCCGCTGAATAGGTGAAAGAGCGGCCGCCCCATCGAGCTCTCTTGATTTTTACTTTGGTTGCCAGGTGCAGTGAAGCTGAACGTAGGGTTCTAAGCGGCACATACGGCGGTATTAGAGGGTACAGTACTGCCGGGCCAGTTTGATGAAGGGATTTGTGCAGGATGCACATGGCCTTGAATAGTGATCTTGAGGCTACTGGAAGCCAGTGAAGCTCCTTTAGGGCGGTTCTCGCTGACTGCCAGCGAGGGATATTAAACAGTAGGCGGGCGGCGCAGTTTTGAGTGACCTGAAGTTTTTTTGTCACTGTTGCCGGGGCCCCAAGATATAAAACATTTCCGTAGTCCAGGCGGGAGAGAATCAGGGCCTGGACCATGACCCTCCTCGCCTGGAATGGGAGCAGAGGGAGCACTTTCCGGAGCATTTTCATTAGCCCTATGCATACCGAGGCAGTGATAGTAGCTTGGGACGAGAAGTCTAGCGCTCTGTCCAACCAGACTCCCAGACTCTTTATCTGCTCTTTAGGAGGGGGGGGAGTACCGAGACACAGAGGCCAATCATCCAGGAAGGAGGTAGGGGAGGAATTACCAAGCACCATGATCTCGGTCTTCTCCCCATTGAGCTTGAGGTGGGAGAGTTGCATCCACCCAGCTACAGCCTCCAGACATGGACCCAAAGTGTTCGACGAACCCCCCTCGTGGTCCAAAGAGACCACGAGTTGAGTGTCGTCAGCGTAGGTGACAATCCGCACACCAAAGGGGAGAACGATCTTCTCCAGAGGCTGCATATAAACATTAAACAGCGTGGGGCTCAGGGAGGAGCCCTGGGGAACCCCACAACTGAGAAGATGTTTTGATGATGTCACCTCGCCCTCAAATACCTGGAAGAAGCGTTCCTCCAAAAAGGAGGTCAGCCACAACAGGGCTGCGCCCGACACTCCCAAGCCACTCAAGCGATGTAATAATGTGGCATGGTTCACAGTGTCGAATGCGGCACTGAGGTCCAAGAGTATGATGGCTGTTTTACCACCTTGGTCCATTATGGCTCTCGCTGCCTCCGTGACCGCTAAAAGAGCGGTCTCAGTGCCATGTTGTGGGCGAAACCCTGTTTGGGAGACCTGAAGCAATTTGTTGGATTCCAAATATTCCCCTAATGCTTTGTTGATATGCCTCTCCAGCAACTTACTCATCCATGGAAGCAGCGAGATAGGGCGAAAATTGGATAGATTGTTAGGGTCCAAATTCGGTTTTTTTAACAAGGCCCTTACCATTGCACACTTCCAGGCGGCTGGTACAGAGTTGGAGGTAATGGAGGTATTAAGAGCCTCCAGCAAACAGGGGCGGATGGTGTCCATTGCTTTGACTAAGGTCTGGGGCTCTACACACACTCATCATCCAAGAGAGAGGTCTTTGTAGAGAGTTCATTCCCTCCACATGCTCTAGTACACACACTCATCATGCAAGACAGAGGCTTGACTGTAGAGGCCAGTCCCTCCCTACACTCTACTACACACACCTGGGATCTAAGAGAGAGGTCTAAGTGAACAGGCCCATACCTTACTATGTATACTTGTAGTGCAAGAGAGAGGTGTCAGCAGAGGAGACAGTCTCTCCCCAAACTATAGTCTTTAAACGTGCATTCGAAAAGAGAGGTCTTAGTGGAGAAACCAGTCCATCCAGAAATCCTACTACAGACATCTGTCATCCAAGAGAGGGGTCTCAGTGGAGAGGCCAGTCCCTCCACACATACTACTACATACACATATCATCTGAGACAGAGGTCTTAATGGAGAGGCCAGTCTCTCCCCGCACCCTACTACACACACCTGTCATGTAAGAGATGGGTCTCAATGGAGAGGATATTCTGTCCCACATACTACTATTTCCCTTCAACTTTGTTGCCATTCCGTGAGAATCTCGTGAGAGAAGCTAATAGGCTTCAGGGTGTGAAGCTTGCTATATAGACCCGTGCGATCTCTTAAGAGGCTCGCAAGACCTGTAGGAAAATTATTGAGCCTGCCACAAGGTGTTTTACGATCCTGCAAGAGTCTTACATGATTGTAGAGGGAGAAGTAAAATAAAAGGGCTACGGCTCAACCATTAGTTCCCATTCTCATTACATGGTTGTATAAATGCTGTGATGTGATTGGGCGCAGAGCCAGAGATAGCTCAGTTTGCCTTGGTGCTTTGGATGAGAAGGAAGTCTTTTTGTGTTGTGCGAGGCAGAAGTTAATGTATCTGGAGTTGAAAGAGAGTGGTGTGATCATTTGCATTTAAAAAAGAACTCAAAGTTCAGGTATTTAGCAATATTTCAAAAACTTTGTTATGAAGTGTTATTAAGTGTACTAATATTGGTACATTTATCATACTGTATGTTTACAGAGTGAAACGTTTGGAGATGTGTAGATGTGTTATATGTTTTGAGAGGTACAGATCAGAATGAGAGAAATGTGAGCAAGGTTTGTGTACTTGTAAGTAAGGAATAATAAAACAAAGAATGTAATAATGCAAGCTGTACTGGTGTTATGAACGTCATTGTACCTAGACTTTAGCCCAATGAAATGTTTGAGTGGTCATATTGCTCTTTCTAGAGTGAAAAGCTATGGTGAGTGTTAGCAAAGGTGTCTCAAGAGGAATGTGTTACTTTATAAACTTTTATGCAAATAGGTTTGATGGCATTTTATAATTTATTTGTGAAAAAAGTGCACAGGGTGAAGGTGTGGAATGCTTCATGAGAAAGGAATAACAGGTTACTGGTGCATTGGATATAAATATATGATTGTGAGGGAAAAACGTAAAAATGTTCACAAAATATACTGATATGTATCACTGGTATTAATTATTGACCCGTATGTAATTTTTATCTTTTTGGGTATTTTGTCTTAATTTAAGGAGGAACATGGAAATTTGCAGCTGAAGAAATATATATCTGCTTACATAAGCAACAAAAAAGAGCCTTGTTAAAAGAAGCAGGACTATTATGTTGTTCAGCTATTACTACATCTTTAGGCATAGTGTATTCAGGTTGGAAGAATGTGGTTCTGCCTGAACAGTTGAGTACTTCAGCAGCACGAGCTAACTCTGGACGAGCTAGACTTTGTGAACTGTATATATAGATATGCTGCTTTGCTGAGATTTTATTGCCACCTAGCCTGCCATAACATAGCATGACACTAAAGACTCTTTGGCAGGCTAAGGTGACTAATAGACTGAAAAATAAGTGCTACCTACATCAAAATCCAGTAGGCAAATTAAGCAAAAAGGGGGTGTGTTTTTAGGAGGTGCTTATGAGCGTCAGAACTAAGCATAGGCGGAAAATCCATTCCGCTCGCGGATTTCGTGGATTTTCGGTAAATTCGCAATCCGCGAGATTCGCGAATTTCCCGCAAAATCCGCGAACGAAAATCCGCGAACGGAACGGATTGGGCCAAAAGTTCAAGCTGACTTTTGTACTTCTTTTAGAATGGCGCCAGCAAGCTGCCAGAGCCGCTCTAAAATAGTTACAAAAGTCAGCTTCAACAGGAAGCTCTAATAGATAAAGTAAAGCAGGTGCTGCTCAAATTCAGTTACACAATCATTAATCACCCCAAACTTTGGGTGATTAATGATTGTGTAACTTAATTTGACCTTCAACTGGAGCACCTGCTTTACTTTATCTATTAGTGCTTCCTGTTGAAGCTATTTCTAGCTATTTTAGAATGGTGCTGGCAGCTTGCCGGCGCCATTCTAAGTGGGGCTGAGGGCAGAAGGGCACAAAAGTGGGACAGAGGGCAGAAGGGGACAAAAAATGAGTGGGGCAGAGGGCAGAAGGGCACAGAAACAAGTGGTACAGAGGGCAGTTGGGCATAAAAAACAAGAGGGTGGCAGTGATTAAGCAGGCAAAAAAAAATTGCAAAGCGCCTCGCAAACACCCGCGAACACGCAAAGCACCTCGCGAACACCCGCGAACACGCAAAAATAAAAAAATACGCAAATTCGCGCAAATTTGCGAATTTCGCGGATTGCCAATTCGCAAATTCGCGAATTGCCAATTCGCAAAATTCGCCCATGCTTAGTCAGAACGTTTTTTATGTATTTAAAAAAAAAAAATCATCTTATAGTTGTTTATAGTGTTTGTTAATGTTGTTGCAGTTTTGTATTGTTGTTAAATTGTATCATTGTAATAAATACTTTTAAAGTTACTTTGGATTAGTTTCCTTAATACTTATTATAAATTTCAAGTTTATTATAGTATTACAAAATTCAGTAACATTGGCAGTACCGTGTTGAGGGTCTGTGAATATGCTATTGCATGTTTATGTATGTGGATGGTACTATGCTCATCTTTTATCTTATAGATCTTTGTTAATTGAGGAGCCAATTATTTTGCAATGCAGGATTGGTTAGTTGTCATGCAAGAGTGAGTTGTTGCAAGCTGTAGTATAGGTAACTGTAATGCAAAAGAGGTATCTTCGCACAGAGGTAAGTGCATGTTTATACTCTAATACACACTGCCATCAGCTGCTGTGTATGCCCTATTATGTATGGGTGTTGTCATTAGGAGGTCTTTGAAACACAGGTAAGTAACTCTCCACAATGAAATATGGACACAAGTTATCCAAAACACAGGTCTGAAGAGAGAGGATACTCCATTTCAAACTTTACTATGGACATTCATCATCATGAAGAGAGGTATGTGCAGAAAGAACAGTTTGTACCCCCAGCCTACTTTGCACATGTTATTCTGGGGAGATGTCTCAATCCCTGTATAAATGCACCTTTCTACTTTCTTTATAATCAGCGACTAGTGACGCACTCAGTTGCCGATCATAAAGAAAAGACATCTAAATTCAAATGTAATAAGTTATTGCAGTCGAGTCACAATGCCTGCTGGTGGAGCTAGCAGCCGAGGTGATAGGCAGGTCAGGTCATGGCACATCTGTTTAAAAATGAAACATTGCTTTTCTTTCTTCTGCTCTACTTTTCTAGGTTATAGTGACTAGCAGAACAAACTGATATTTTTTGCATTTCTTAGATAATTATGGAAAAGTTTAAATCTATCTGCATGTTTCTCCACATTCTAAGTTATTGCAGCATTTTTTTAAACTGACTTGTATTGAACTGTTTCCAGCAGATTTTTTACAACAAATTTAGGACAGGTTTTTGATGTGTTTAATTTTGCTCTAAATTCTCTATTTTTATTCTTCATGTTTGCAAATACGCTCACTCTTTTTTAAAGAGCTATGCACCAAGGTTTTAAGAGGTTTGGGGAAATGATGATGCTGTATAAAGGACCCCTGCCATAGATGATAAGGATGTTGCAAGTCACCCGGGGTTCCATAACCTTATGAATGAACTCGACCTTCAGCCTCATTCCTCTATATGTTAATGGAACTCCTCTGTGATTTGCAATATCCCTAAAATGTATTGCAGGGGCACTTTATCCCGTAAAGATATATATGTATTTGGATGTATCAAAGACCCTGTGAGTGTCTGCTGTGTTTTTTGATTTTGTATGTGAGTCCACCCTCACGATGATAGCACCCACCTCTAGAGTTTGGCAATGTTGGTGGAACTGATGAAGCAAATACATTTGCATTGCTTAAACCGCCGCATTTTGTGAAAGAGAACAACATTGCGAAGGCACCACTTATTATGATTGAAAAAGAGGAATCCATGCCATTGGGCAACTCCAACTGGCAGGTGCCTGAGATTCCAAATATGCAGTTACAACTTGGGGAAATAATACGAGACTGTGATGCTTAAATGAAGGGGCACATCAACAACTTGAAAAAATGGCTCAGTGGGGCACCTGTGTTCACTCATTCAGGGTGTGATAAAATATTGAAAGACTGACAAGATTGGCCATAGAAGTGTTTTCAAATCGTTGGATGTTTTCACGTTGTGCCTCACTTGTGGATGAGCCGTATCCCCTTTTATGGCTCAGAAAGCAAGTATGACAAAACAGTTCTGTGAACGTGAAATTAGTCACAATACAATACAACACTGATATGGTGCCTGAAAAACTGTATGTTATACTGATATAGCACAGTCCTCTTTCGATGTGAATGGGCACTCCAATGAGTACAGGTGAATGTCTTTAAATTAAGCCTGCTTTGTGTATTGTTTATTGTGCAAACATTAAGGAAGGCATCCTGTGGAAATGTGTTTATTTGTCTAAATGAATCTTTTAGATATATCAGAGACCCCACAAGTGCCTGCTGTGTTTTTTATATTGTTTGTGAGTCCACCCTCACGATGATGACACCTACCTTAAGAGCCATAGGTTTCATGGGCGTTATAGTTAGTTGGACATTTCACTCATACAAAACCCCCTGTTATAGTTAGTTCAGCTAACTCTAACTCACGCCCCTGCCAATCACTGCTGATGATGTCACATATTACATCACTCATGACATGGTCAGTGACATCACTTATGACATCACTGATGACATCTCAAATGAGCTAACTATAACAGGGGAATTTCTTTTGTTTTTGTATGAGTGAAATGTCCAACTATCTAAAACGTCCCTGAAACCTATGTTTTTTTTGTGAATTTCTAAGGTTTTTTAAATCCTAATTTCTAACTATAACGTGCCTGAAACCTATGGTTATTTCAGTGAATTTCAAAGGTTTTTCAAATGCTAGTTTCTAACTATGCCTACAGAGGTAGGACATGTGAAGGAAGAAGAAAAAACGCACAGAAAGAAGCAAAAGAAATACAGAAGGAGGCAACAGAAGTCCACAAAGATGAAGAAAAGTGCAGGAAGAAGCAAGACATGTGCAGAAAGAACCAACAGAGGAGCAGAAAGAGGCCTTGCTGCAAAATCATCCTGTGCCACAACTTTTCCAGACAGGTACTGGTGGTAACTGACTCTGACTAACCAGGCCTAGAGCCAGTGCTATGCTAAAAGACACTTAGAATAGAGTGAAAACACCCACATACACAAGGGAACACTATGCATTGGGGGACTCTATGATTAGCATGACCTCCTCTGTAAGGCCCTAGTACATAATAGGACGATACAAAAGGGGATGATGGTTTGAGCGTTTGAGCAAATCAAACACTCACCCCCAGTCAACTGATCTGGGTTTAATCCATCACCATTCTTTAGCTCACTCAGCCACCCCAGTTCAGACATGGCCATATGCAAATCAGTCTGACCCTGTGCCTCATGGGAACAGTCCAGCCCGAACTGCCAAGCCATGTCTTCCCTGGACCAGAAACAAGCATCCTGAGACCGGTTTCGGATGATGGACAGAGCGTTTGAGCAAATCCATCATCCCCTTTTGTATTGCTTTGTTCGCCCTAAGTTGGCAGGGTATGCTCAGACGTGAGTCCCTTGCTCACTTGGCCACTGCATTCAAGATAGCCTGGCTGATGAGGATTATGAATCCAAAACCGGTCCCAGGATGCTTGTTTCCGGTCCAGGAAAGACATGGCTTGAGAGTTCGGGCTGGACTGTTCCCATGAGGCACAGGGTCAGACTGATTTGCATATGGCCATGTCTGAACTGGGGTGGCTGAGTGAGCTAAAGAATGGTGATGGATTAAACCCAGATCAGTTGACTTGGGGTGAGTGTTTGATTTGCTCAAACTCTCCGTTCATCATCCCCTTTTTTATCGCTTTGTTCGTCCTAAGTTGGCATATTTTTCTTCAAGTTTTTCAATAGTATTTTTTCATTGTCCTCTAACGCAGGATTAGTCTGCGAAGTAGACGCAGTATAGGATGCATTTGTCAGTTTCCTGCAAAACAATTCGTCAGCTGCTGCTTCTCGCTGGCGTACAGCCTCCTCTGACATGCTGAAGGATGTTATCTTCGGTTTAAATATAGCCTGCGTTATTTTAGCGTCTATGGAGTATTATAACGCTTGCAATCTCCCCACCTCTACAGCAATGCCGTTGTCACTCACCCAGGTAATTAGTCTGCACCGAATCCTCCAATTCCGTTTGCGGACCAATTTCTCCTGGATATCTGCAGCTCGCGGCAGCGAGAGGGGGCAGCCACCAATGTTTCACCACGAACTTAGAAATGAATCCGGCTTAAGGGTGGCTGCCACTTCCGGGTGAGAGGGTCAGTGAACAGAAGTAAGCCAAAACTTCCGTAAATTCAATTTCGAACCAACATTCCGACTACTTCCACCAAGGCTCGGCGGCGAAGAAGGAGAAACGGACCTCATTACTTCAGGCAAGATGTTATTTATTTAACCGTTCACATCCAAATCAGCATACAACAAATGACGCGTTTCGGGCTCGAGAGCCCTTTATCACATAAAGACTGGATTGAGTATAGCCATTTTAAATGCTATGCAACATCCCGCCCAAATTACATGGCCTGATCGACTTTAGTTAAGCTAGAAAACAGACTATTTAAAAGTTATATGACATTTCCTGTTAAACAAACGTTTATGCATTATTACAACCGCCATATAATATGACTTTAAAAATGCACTTAAAACAATATGGATCTAAAAACAGAAATAACCTGATAATAACAGCCCCACAACTCCTATCTACAGTAAATAATCCTGCATCTTATTTATGTGGAGTCACGTTTTGCCCTCCGCTTATTATAACATGGGTTACGTGGAAGTCACATTTGACTAAATATTACCGGATAAATCCGTTCACTGTTAAACTCATGTATATATATATCCACTGAAAAAAACATAGGTTTCAGACATTGAAATTTCTCCGTTATATATAGTTCTACTAACTATAACTCGCGCGCCCACAATCCACTGCTGATGATGTCACATACTACATAATTCATGATATGGTCAGTGACATCACTGATGACATTACTGATGACATCTCAAATGACATCACTGATGACATCACTGATGACCTCATCCAGTGAATGTGGTTTGGTTCAATATTTAAATATATATTATATATAGCAATCTGCTTTTATAATGAGTGATGAAAGGTTATATTAGTGTGTGATGAGGTGTATCAGATTTTCACATGGATGATGTCATCAGTGATGTCATCAGTGATTTCATTTAAGATGTTATCAGTGATGTCATCAGTGATGTCACTGACCATGTCATGAGTGATGTAATATGTAACATAATCAGCAGTGGATTGCGGGCTCGCGAGTTATAGTTAGTAGAACTAACTATAACGGAGGAATTTCAATGGTTTTGTACAAGTGAAATATCCAGCTAACTATAACACCCCTGAATCCTATGGTTTTTTCAGTGAATTTCTAAGGTTTTTTAAATGCTAATTCCTAACTCTAACATGTCTGAAACCTATGGTGTTTTCAGTGAATTTCAAAGGTTTTTTAAATGCTAATTCCTAACTATAACATGTCTGAAACCTATGGTGTTTTCAGTGAATTTCAAATGTTTATTAAATGACAATTTTTAAATATACTGCATTTACTTTTTTGATACTGATTTTCTAAATTTTTTAACTATTTATTTTTACATATTTGATTTTTAATGACATTATACATTTTTAATGGAAATGGAAAAAAAGTTACAAAAAATATTGCAACTCTAATCTTTTTTTATTTGTTTTATAATGTTTTTTAATATATTTATATTACTTACTTTATTGTTTTTCTTTTCAATTTTTTTTGGGAGTCGTGCACCCAAAGAGTACCTTTCTCGATCACTGCGCGGAACCTAGCTGCCATTTTAGGATTGCTGTCAAGGACCCGTGTAGGATGTGCGATGGGTGCCTATTTACCTGCACAATCGCTATGCAACCGGTACGCGACTCCAGGCGCATACGCGACACATACGTATTACTTTAGGCGACGCTCGCTCGCTTGCGCGTGACGTCATATACATGTTCGACTCGGTGGGTGTGCGACTCCTTTGAAATTTTTCAATGTCTAAATTGATATATATATATATATATATATATATATATATATATATGTATTTAATATACATATTAGGGCAAGGCATTATCTAAGCTAATCATAAAAATAATATACTTTTACTTTTAATAAACTTATATTAGTTTTCAATGCAATTTCGCGAACTCGCGTTTGGTGCGTGCTGCCTGTGCTCACAGTGCGCAGAGCCCAATGTGACCTGAACAAAAGAGATTTGATTGGTTCATAACATTTCCTATTGTAACTATTGAAGGACCCCACCCATTTCAATCATTATTCTTAGAGCTTCTTTGGAGGAGCATCTCAGAGCTGAGAAGAACTTTTTTTTCTGATTTCCACAGCTGCTATTGATTTGTATCTCAAAACAATGGCTTCTTGACAGCAACCTCCATCAGACTCAGACCACTTTTCTGATGATGGATTTGTTGCTGAACCTCCAAGCCCTGAGAGATACACCTCAGTGGTGTGGACATTTTTTTCCTTTCTTGAAGGACAAAAAAAAGTCAACGCGACTATTTCTGAACATTCCATAAAAACTACATCCTCAATAACATACCATACAAATCACACATATATAAAATACTTTCTCCTAAGAAAATTTTCTTGAAATTCTATACACTGTTAATGTTGTTGTTTAAAAATATACACTGAGAGAAGGGGCAAGAAAAAGTCCATAATTCAAAGATATAGCTTTCCTCTAGGCCAAATGGTATTACTGAAATCTTTTATATTGAAATTGTCCGATAGTAATCGTATTAATACATATTAATAAATTTCTCAGAGGCTGAATTATGTTCCTAAAACTTTGGCTTTAAAAATATTAGGTAGGAATTTGGTAATTCGCTAGGCATCCGTTGTTTAAAAACCAATTGAACATCATTACAATATGTCCATCACCTATCACATTTTAAATAGGCAGTATAATGTCCAGATGTTGTAGAAGGACCATTATGGAATATTATTGCTACTGCTACAAAAGTTCTTCCTGATATGGATAGTTGACTTGCTACAAAATGTTTAATTAAAGTTTCCAACTTTCTTACATCAGCTGTACAATGTTGTATCATTAAAATTGTATATTGTCCATATCTTTGTATTAATAATGTTGATAACATTTCTGATTTGCATTGGCTTAACTCATGTTCTGATTTGCTGCTTTAACTAGTTTATTGAAAGACACTGATTTACAGTCTGGTAATGTCAAATGTATAAATCTTTCAGTGTCTATGTTAGTGGTAGATGTCAACATACAATTTTCACATTGATGTACCCACTTATAACGCAGGCCAAAAAGATTTTCAAATTCTATTCCTTAATTTTCCAATACTGCAAGCATATACATTAGAAATTCCTGAGCATCTTGTTGGATATTCTGAGTAAATTGTGTAGAACCAGAACATACATCCAAAAGATTATGAATATCAGAAACGCTTTGCATTTTACTTCTATCAGTTCTCAATTTTTCATAAATACAATGCAACAAGGAACAAAATCAATTTTCCCGATTCTCCATAATTTGCTGTTGCAAACATTCTAGAAAAAAACATTGACCACTACATTAGCATAGCAGTTGATACCAGAACTATTTTCAAACTGATAACCAACAATCTCTTCAACATGTCCTTTTTCTTTTTGCTTGCAATCGTAACATTATCTTGATTTTTTTGCTTCTCTATAACTTCACTACAGATATTCTCATATCTTCTTTTTCGACGTACCACACGCTTTTCAAATACAGGATATTGACCTAAATTAGGAGTATACGCTCTTCTTAACCTATTATATTCTTTTACACAGTTTGCATCTGCAGTAATATTCGTCTCATCAAAATCAATCAAATACAATCCAGATAAGGTTCTGACTCGGGACAAAGCAACATATGCCATACCCTCTTTAAACACGGTACTTCCAATGTTCACCAAAGCACTGTCTACACTTAATCCTTGAGATTTATGAATAGTGACTGCATATGCCAGAGAAAGTGGAAACTGTTTTCTACGGACATATAAGTATTTAACAAGCAAAAAACGAACTGAACAACGACCAATTTGTTTTACTTCTTTAATTTGATCAAATTTGATTCTTAAAAATTCAATTCCATCTCTATTTTGATAATTAACAAAATCAACAACTTTACCCATTGCTCCATTTACTAAACCTTTTTCCACATCCAAGTTATGCCTTAAAATTACTCGACAGTTTATACATACATATAGATTCTTTTATCAACCAGCAGTTTTAGATATCGATTTTTCTACAGAATCCAATTTTGTTTTCAATTTTTCTGTCAAAACAATGGTGATTCTTTCATGCTCTATTTTATCATTGGCTTCCATTTTTAGTATTTCTTCATTTTCTACTTCAAAAGTTGTTAATTGAATATAGAACACTCACTCAGTGTTGGCATTAAGCAGATTATAGATTTGGGGCCAGATGTATCAAGCCTTTAGCGACTCGCAAAGGCCGAAATTCGCAGAATTTCGGCCTTTGCGAATCGCAAATGGCCTTTTCGCATGTTTTGGAATGCATGAAAAAATCGCAATTTAAGGAATCGCAAAAATTTGCGATTCCTTATTTTGCCATAGCATTTAAGGAATCACAATTTTTGCGATTCCTTAAATGCTATGTATGTAGCAATTTCAGTTTTACAATTTTGGTTAAGAAATCGCAAAATACCACCAACTTGTTGTTGATGGTAATTTGCGAATTCTTTAAAAAAAGCACAAATTGTCATTTGTTAAGGTGGCATGTGACGCACACACATGCCCATAGGGTATGTATGTGCGCCATATGCACACACATGTACATTCACCACTTCAAAATGGCCGCCGTGTGCACTTCCCGTCTCATAGACACTAAGTAGAGTCCCTCCACGCTGTCTATCACTCCGGCTATAGTTAGACCGCCTCAGGAACCCAGTATCACTGCATACCGGATCGCCGTACCCGCGATAGTGCTGCTGCACTCAACAAGTAAGTTACCCCCCTCACAGCACTGGGATTAAGCTCATTGTTAGCTGTTAGTCTAAACTAGCATAACCCGGCAATTTCCCTCCTTTCAGATATAGCCATTGTGCTCACCGCGGAATAGTTTGAGCGACCGAGTCTCTATTATTGGCCTAAGATACTCGAGGCCCACCGATTCCAGTTCAACCCAGCACGCCAGGTAAACAAATCACGCTCACGCCTAGCTTCTGCTCCCGCCGATAACCATCACAGCAATTCTAAATTTTTTCTGTTTTCCTGTTCACAGAAAGCTTACTCAAGCGTTATGATACGTATGGAACTGGTTATTCATAGACATACAACTACCATGTACGTACGTGCCTTTGTATTTCGCTCCCTTTGTACCTGCACCCGATTGTTTTTTAATTAATTTCACCTTCATTGAAGAGCCCTCACGCCACCAGCTGATACCGGTATACCGCTCGCATGACAAATAGTGTGCACATCACGGTAGCGACCAGTGAGCATGAAGTCCCCGAATTTTTAAATCTTCGTGTCTGTTCACCTGGGCATAGTCACCACACCGGCACCGTCTTCATCCCAGTTTCACAACTCTTCTCTCTTCTCTAAATAAACGCACGCCCAAACAATCGCCGCAAGTTTCACTCTTCCACTTGCTGTCTGTTGACACACACTCACCGTGAAAAGTCGAAAGGTTAATCACTTATTACACAGTTCTAAATTGGAAACACAATCCGTCACTTGAAGTTGAAAATCACTTTAAGTACAACCATGAGGTCTTAAATTACATGCCTGATACTTATGTCATGTTTTATCTTTTGTTTTCCCTTTTTTCTTCCCAATGTAAATTATTTATGTGAAGTAAATGTAACAAAAAGGCATAGTGCTTATAATTCTTGCTCAAGACAACAATGTTGATATTCCTTGTCCTGATGATGATGCCCCAAATGTAAAAAGGCATCGAAACGTCGTCGACCATAACAAACCCCTTATGCAAAAACATTTTGGAATAATGTAAAAAATGCAATGGTGTGGTTTTTGAACAATTTAAGTCTGTTTTAATGAGCACAAGTACACAGAAATACTTCTTACTTTGCCCTTTTTGGCCACCTACTTTGTTTTTTTGTCTTGTATGTTAAGGGTCACGGCTGTGCCCGCTTGACATCCAATTGTTCTTAAAAAGCTTTGAAATTGTACTTAATGAAAAATAAAATTCTTGCCCGGACGGACAAAAGACATACCACTTATTAAATGTATGATTAATGTTCTCGTATATATTGTTCACATATAGGGACCACTGTTTTGTAGAATGTGATAATGCCCAAGGTCCCTATGCTATACCTTTAGGGTTCCCTTGTTCTGTTATAAAAAGCCAACCCAGTTGGAGCAGTTACAACACAAGACAAATGTGAGTCAGTTGTTTTCTGTAGATAACTGGTTATTACTTTAATTAAGAAACTTTTTCCTGTTCCAGCTTGACCACTCACATACATTCGGATAGGTTGAAATGATGTGCATGTGCATTCTTTCTTTTCATGAAGAAATCCTTGGTGAATCTGTTGTCTCACTTACAATGTAATTCCTTTAATGTTGTGTGCTGCCAACCCAGTTGGAGCAGTTACAACACAACACAAATGTGAGTCAGTTGTTTTCTGTAGATAACTGGTTATTACTTTAATAAAGAAACTTTTTCCTGTTCCAGCTTGACCACTCACATACATTTGGATAGGTTGAAATTATGTGCATGTGTATTCTTTCTTTTCATGAATAAATCCTTGGTGAATATGTTGTCTTACTAGCTGATATATTTCTTTCTGTTCAACATTTAGTTGTTCTTCCAAGTTTCCTAAGTCCATAATATCTTCATGAGCTTGATGCATTGCTGTTTCCCCGTCATTCATGGCGATTGCTGCTTCATTTTCTACAATTGGTTGTCCTAGTGGATCTTGACTCAGGGGAGCAGAACTGTGACTGTCTTGAGAACTGCCTCTAGCAATCTCAGCTGCAATAGTAGCTTCTTGATCAATTTTATTGTTCATATGGCCATGTCTGAACTGGGGTGGCAGAGTGGGCTAAAGAACGGTGATGGATTAAACCCAGATCAGTTGACTGGGGGTGAGTGCTTGTAATGTCAACGCTCCGTCCATCATTTCCTTTGGTTTTTCCCAATTTCATTGTTCAACATTTTCACATAATTTGCAAAAACAGTATATTCTATGGTATCTTTACAAGCATTGAAGGAATCTTCATAGCTCTGAAAATCTCCTAGTAATTCCAATTCAGAACACCACGGTTTGAACAGTTGTAAAAGTGCTAAATAGTAAAGTTCCCTTTTATCAGGAGTGTCTCAACTCAGTTTTCTGTGAGTAATCAAATGTCCTTTCCTTTGTTTCACCAAACATCCTTCAGAATCAATCACTGCATATTTTCCATCATTGGTCTTTGCTGTAGTATTCCATTTAAAAGTGTAGTTTTGCAGCACTTCATAGAGAGATATGTTCTCAAGATGATGACTTCTATTTGGATAATATGTGTCCAACATGTTTGTTTTCACAATATCTGAACTTTCCGGATCTTTTTCTGCTAAATATTCGATTTCTTGAACAGATTTAAGTACTCGATTTCGTGTTGCAGCAAGACCTAGACTCACCGAAATGATTCTTCTAGATTTTGAGTATAAACTTGCAGATGATAACCGATCTGAGCATTCATATGCTCCAATTTCTCGATGGGATAACATCTTCAAACTGAAACTGTATAATTTCTTACTTAGACTCTTCTTGTGAGAAATCTCTTCCCACATTTCTTTCAAATCCGTCTTTTTTCATTTTGTAATGTAGGATGTTACAAACCGAGCGACAGTAATGGAATTATCTGCAACGTACTGAATATCTATGTTAGCATTCCACATTGAGAGAATAACCGGATTGTAATCATTTATGTATTTTGATTCTTCACTTCTTTTCAAATTGTATGTTTTTTTTTAGACTTTCTAGTGATGGTATGTCTCATAGCTGACATAAAACTGTTTACTCTTCCTTTGGATATTACAGGACGTGGAAATCCAAAACGACATTTGGTATAAAACTTTTCCTTAGACTTGTACTTTCATCAACAGTATTTTCCACATTGATGGCTTTGGAATCGTAAGACTTGTTGTCTTAAGTTGTTTTCCTCTGTTCTTTTTGGTATAGCACATGTGGCATATTCTTCAATAAATGACAAAACAGTATCATCGGAATCAGTTCCGAATTTGGGGGCATCCTTGATCCATATCAGCATATTATATGAGGAGCACCTCTAGCTTGATACTCATTTCTGCAAAAGAAATCCACAACTACTCCAATATGAGGATTCTTTTTATTGCAGATAAAAGACATCATAGTTTCAAATCTATGATTGAAATACCTGCATACATTAACAGGATCCAAAGAGCACAATTCTCCAGGTGTCTTGTATTCAATATTTTTTATATTCAAATTTGCCTCTCGAAGAAATTCAAGTAAATCATCCCAATCATGCTCAGCACAGCTTAGGGTAAGGAACCACGTGGAACCACGTAGGAGTGCCTAAGTTCCTTAGCATACATTTAAGTTCTCCATGACGACGTTACCAATACTCATTAATGCCACGCTGACGTGCCATCAGATTAATCAGCTGAGATTCCAAATGATCTTCTCTCTGATGTACTTTATCCATAAATTCCTTTGCAGAAACATTTTGAATATGTACGCCTGTTTTTAATATGTAATTGACTGCATATGAAAGTCCAGACAAGTCACTCTCAAACAAAAGATGAAATATATATGGGATACATTGTCGAAATCTTGGATCTTCTGCATACAATTTTGTTGTCCGATATTCAGATGGAGGAATCTGCACAGGTCTTTCATCATATCAACCACCTTTTCCTGTTGGGAACAACTGCGGAAAACAACGAGCTTCCAAGCTTTTTTCCATACAGCTTTGCTTCTTTCATTTGAGCTAACTCAATAGTATTCCCCATCACTTCTTTTGAATGAAGAGGATGTACACTATAATGTTCATAGATTTCTTCACTTTTAGACATGTCCACTTTTTCAATTTGTCCACTTGACGTTTCAGTATCTTCTGCTAAAAGTATTTCTTCTTCTCCCACATACACATTTTTATAGTACTCATTGTTTTTTATCAGATACAATATTGCCTTTTGCACTTCCCTAACATCCACTAATTCTTGCCAGATTTTCTTACTCTTAGTAGGACCACCATTAACTAGAATAACTAGTGGTTCATTTTCTATATTCTCTACACCAATAGTTTCAATATTTTTCTTTAAATGTAGAGGTAAATTTACAACTCTTCCTTTTAATCCTCTCTGTAAATCTGAAGGAGGCAATTTACCTGTTTTAGGCTCCATACGAACAATAGCTTTAAATGGGTGCATACATTGAATGAGAATAGACTCATAGGTATTTAAATCTATCAGTTCTGGAGGAATAGTTACCAACTCAAGATTATTATTGACAGCTCTAGCAGGCATTTTATTCTCATCTAATTTATTATAACAATATTTACAAATACGCTGATCAGAACCCAAATCAAAACAATTCTCTACCAACAAATAAGTTGCAAATTCCTTCCAGTTATCATTGTTTTCTCTTTCACTTTCTAATTACAGATCAACAGCCCTAATCTGATTTTTATAGTGAGTTTGCCGACAACAAATACAAGAATAATTTGGCCTTTCACCTGAAATCACCTTAAACTTTGTAATTTGTTCTTCAAAATTTTTTGTAGTACTATCAATCAATCAATCAATCAATCAATCAATCAATCAATCAATGTTGCACATTTTCTTCAACATTTTCTTTCTTCTATTAATGTATCAGTTTCTGCACTCTCTTGTTCATGACCAAAGTAACAAAACTCAATTTCAACACAAACCTTCTTCACATCTGATACTGATCCACGCAAAGAGCACTGTTCAACTCATTTAACATTAGTGCTGGACTTTTTGCATAATACAATCTTCTGACTAATTTCCGCATTTGAGAATGATGTACTGCTAACATCCTGAAATGGTGAAAAACACTTTGACATACTTTTCTAGAAAGACAAGCCAGAGAATGACCTTGCAAACCAGTATTTTGTCTCACTCTGCAAGGGTCCAGTCCTTGCAATATCTTAATCTTTTGTTTAACACTTTTTTTTTAGTATATTCTCATAAGAAATTGCGTAAAATATCAATAGATTCTTTTCGTTCAGTACAAATACTACTGCACTCACAAGTGTACACTAGGGCTTTAGGACGTCTCCCTAGAACTTCATCAGCTAACACTACTTCTACATTTCTGGGTACCATCTTCTCTTTCTCAATTGGACAACCATTTCTAACCTCATAAGCTCGACCACTAGTATCAACTGCATGCAATAAATTATTGGCCTGAAAATAACTCTCTTCATTAAAGAAAGGCTCCGAACTGGAACTGTGTTTCCATTCACCCAAAAAAAATCACAAAAATGAGTTCTGTTAATTACTCTTTTCCTCTTACTTTTGGCCTTCATTAAATGGATTGGTTTATCTAGTGATCAAATTCTGTTTAAAACTAAAATGAATAGTTCCCTTTTTACTTCAAATGCCTTTTGAACAATGGATTCAACATGCTTCTTCTTTTTATAAAATAGTGCTCTTTTTCTATATTTTTTCACATCTACGAGCAAGTTAAAAACCACTCTATTATAACAATTTTTTTACGGATTTCTTTACACTGATTTTGCCTTCTTTTACCATACATTAAATCTTTAAAATATTATTTTTCTTTTTCTCCTTTCCTGTTATTCATACTCTTTTTTCTGGTTGAACCATTCAAAGTAGTTTGCACATTCGGCACACTGTTTCTAGGCTTTGAACGTTTTTTAATGAATGTTTTGTTGTCCTACCAGAAGACTTTTTCTTTTTACCCACATGATGTTGGTCATCCAATACTTGTTGTTCAATTTTCTTCAAATAATTGCCCTTTTTGTATCCTTTTCTCTTTCTTGATTTTTCAGGCATTATAACTTTATTTTAATGATGATAAACAATATCTGTAAACAATAAATACAAAATACATGTATTTTAATAAATGTATAAATTATACTTTTCTATTACTATACAAACACATTCTAAATAAAAACCATTTAACCCCTTTATTTTGTCATCACTAATTGAAATTGTAATTCAAGGTGTATACATAACTATATAGGTGATTACAGGTTTGCAAGTGTAATAGACAAGGGTTTGTACAAGTGTTTGTGTTAAGCCCTGGGACATTATATGAGTACTTAGGCGCTGACTGAATGATTACAGTCCTGAGAGGAGAATGCCTGGATGAATGTATAAATGTTTGGGTTTTGGTGCAGTGGTTGGGTTACTACATGATACTGGGTGGCTGACTGGAGCAGTGCATAGGGAGTGACAGTGTGTTTGCTGGAGTGTATAGGTACTGCCTGAGTAATTAAAGATGTGAAAAACAAGTGTGTAGGTAGTTAGATGACTACATGCATAGTGAACAGGAGTTTGTACAAGTATATGTGTTAAGGTCTAGCTAACTGAATGAGTACTTAGGTACCAAAACAATAATTAGAGTACTACAAGGAGAGTGCCTAGGTGAATTTATAAGTGGTTTAGTTTTGGCACAGTGAATGGATTAGTATATGATACTGAATAGGTCACTACTGGATTGCAAGAGCAGTGACAGGGTATTTTTCTAGAGTATATGGATACTGCCTAGGTAAATTAACGTCTGTAAAATAAGTGTATAGGTGATTAAAAGACTGCATGCACATTGGACAGATGTTTGTAGTACTCCATGTTGAAAGACCTGGATTACTGCATGAGTACTTGGGTACTGACTCAATGATTTGAGTACTGCAACGAGAGTGCCTGGATGAATTTATAAATAGTTCACTTTTGGCATAGTGAATGGATTAGTAGATGGTACTGAATAGGTCACTATAGGATTGCAAGAGCAGTGACAGGGTGTTTACTGGAGTGTATGGATACTGACTGGGGCATTGTAGGCCTGAAACACAAGTGTGTAGGTGGTTAGAGGACTACATGCATAGTGCATAGGACTTTGAAGCAGTCCATGTCCTAAGGCCTGGCTCGCTGCATGAGTACTTGTATACTGACTGAATGATTAGAGTACTACAAGGAGAGACACTGGGTGAATTTATAATTGGTTGTGTTTTACTGCAGTGAATGGATTAGTACATGGTCTGAAAGGGTCACTAGAGGAGCACAAGGGGAGTAACAGAGTGTTTACTGGAGTGTATGGATACTGACTGGGGCATTGTAGGCCTGAAACACAAGTGTGTAGGTGGTTAGAGGACTACATGCATAGTGCATAGGACTTTGAAGCAGTCCATGTCCTAAGGCCTGGCTCGCTGCATGAGTACTTGGATACTGACTGAATGATTAGAGTACTACAAGGAGAGACACTGGGTGAATTTATAATTGGTTGTGTTTTACTGCAGTGAATGGATTAGTACATGGTCTGAAAGGGTCACTAGAGGAGCACAAGGGGATTAACAGAGTGTTTGCAGGAGTGTATGGATACTGACTGGGGAATTGTAGGCGTGAAACACAAGTGTGTAGGTGATTAGAGGACTACATGCATAGTGCATAAGAGTTTGTAGCAGTCCATGTGCTAAGGCCCTGGATCACTACATGAGTACTTGGATGCTGACTGACTGATTAGAGTACTACAAGGAGAGACGCTGGGTGAATGTATAATTGGTTGTATTTTACTGCAGTGAATGGATTAGTACATGGTGTTGAATGAGTCACTAAAGGAGTGCAAGAGGAGTAACAGGGTGTTTGCAGCAGTTTATAGATACTGACAGGGGAATTGTACGCCTGAAGCACAAGTGTGTAGGTTGTTAGAGGACTACATGCATAGTGCATAGGAGTTTGAAGCAGTCCACGTGCTAAGGCCTGGCTCGCTGCATGAGTACTTGGATACTCACTGAATGATTAGCGTACTGCAAGGAGAGACACTGGGTGAATTTATAATTGGTTGTGTTTTACTGCAGTGAATTGATTAGTACATGGTGTTCATTGAGTCACTAAACGAGTGCAAGAGGAGTAACAGGGTGTTTGCAGCAGTGTTTGGATACTGACTGGGGAATTGTAGGCCTGAAACACAAGGGTGTAGGTGGTTAGAGGACTACGGGGCACATGCATCAACCTATTTAGGAAGTGCAAACGGTGCGAATCGGTAAATTCGGCCGTTGCACTTCCTAAATACGTTTTTGGGATGCAGCAAACTATTTTTCAGATTTCGCATTTTTTTTGCATTTCTAAAAAATGCGAATGCATTTAAGGAATCGTTTCAATTTCAATTTCAAAAATCTTTATTTCGGTAAAAATTTACCATAAAAGACGATTATAAAAACAATTCATTTAAATGATTTATACAGCAAATTGTAAAATTCATAAAAACATCACTAGAAAGAAATCCTTGTATACTAAAAGCAAGTCTGCACTCAAGTCTGTGTTTTGAGACATTTCCTTCTGATAGACCAGAGGGCGCCCAAGTACTTGGCCATAGCGAACACAATATGGTCCGACAAATCAGTTTTTAAGACTCTAAAGGCGGCCAGACACCTCTTAAATCCCAGATTCCTGCATAGGGGAACAATTCAGTACCTTCGGATCTCTCGATAAGCTGGACAGAAAAAAAGGATGTGAAGCTCACTTTCGTCCGAAATTCTGCACGCTGGACAGGTGCTACTTGGATCATGGCTCCATTTGGATGTGAGAGTTCTGATGGGGAGAGATCCATGTCTCCACTGGAGGTATAATTTTCTCAGTAAGGTGGGATAAATTTTATCCAGAGTTTGTTCCATGTTGTAGTTCACCTTGTGGGACAAAAAGGAAGCTGTCAAGGTCCCTAGATGTTGGTGGTTAGGTATCAGGGAAAGTTTGCTTTCACGGTATGACCTGGCTAGATCCTTTTTAGAGAGGATGTGGCACGTGTTCAGGGGGTCAGACCACATTGTTGAGAGACCCAGGGCCTCCAATTCTAGTTTGATGGAATTGAGCCATTTAATTTTTCCAGCACCTGGAGTAGCAAGAACCTCCCGGAGTCCTTCCCTGTAACTGGCCAATTCTGGAGTTGTCCATAGTCTACGCCAGAAGGCCAGTGGGCGTAGAGCCAGTTCCTCATCAAGCGGGCATAGGCCTAAGTCCATCCTGAGGGGGACAAGGGGGGTGCTCTGTGGTAGCCCAACAAGGTTGCGAATGAATTTATTTTCCACCTTCAGCAGCATTGATGTTTTTTCATGGCCCCAGAGTTCAGATCCATAGATGACAGCCCCCTTGGCCTGGGATTTGTATATCTGTAATGGAGGGCCAATGGGCCTGATTGGGGATTTGTTGCTTGCCAAGAGCTTCATTATGCCTCCCGAATGCTGGGTCAATTTAAGTGCAGCTTTCTCCAGGTGTGAGCTCCAGGTAAATTTGTCATTTAATACAATTCCCAGGTATTCGAAGGTTTTTACTCTTTCCAGCTTGATGTGTGCAATGCTTGGACTAAAGTGGAATTTCTGTGGGGGGTTGAGGACCATGAATTTCGTCTTGGTGGCGTTAATTTCTAATCCATGGGCCTCGCAGAAGTCCACAAAGCCATCAAGGATGCGCTGGATGCCTTTTGCCGACTTAGATAATAGCAGCGTGTCGTCGGCAAACATGATGGCTGGGACGCTCTCAGCGGCCAGTTTTGGGGCGTCAGAGTTAGGTACACCCGCTAAGTGGGTGATTACCCCGTTCTCCCTCCTGCAACAGCAAGCTCTCCTCACGATCATCACTAACATGGCAACCTCCCATAATAAACGTATTATTCTTGGAGACTTCAACCTCTGGCCAAACGGCAGCCTTGATACAGGCTTAGACAACCTTCTGTTATCTTGTGACAGCGTAGGGCTTCACCAACAGATAAAGGACCCCACCCACTCTGCAGGTAATCGTCTCGACCTCATTTTTTCGAGTCCCGATCTTACGCAAGTAGGTGATATTCTGCCCATGAGCTGGACGGACCACTCGCTCATCAAACTCTTCATCACCAACGCCACGATAAGAAAGCCCAAGAATTACTCTCCACAATTCTCTTACCGAAACTGGAAAGCTCTAGAAACACTCAGCACCTCCACCAAAGTCTTTGAGGTACAGGATAGTTTCTCTCCTACCAGCTCGGTGGAAAATAATTACAGTTCCTTCAGCTCGAGAATCACATCTATCACGGACTCGGCTGCCCCTCTAAAACACTGTAAACCCAAAGGTAGAGCACCTGCTCCCTGGTACAATGACTCCCTGAAATCCCTCAAATCTGCCTGTAAACAGGCTGAGAGAAAGTGGAGACACGGATACTGTGACAACAACAAAGCCCTCTGGAAAAACGCACTCCGTGATTACAAATCTGCCATCGCAGAGTGTAAATCGAAATAATACTGTTCCACTATAGCTAACGCTGCTAACAGCTCAAAAAGTATATTTCAGATCCTGGATAACATTATACATCCTGACTGTGTCAAGAACTCCATCCCTCCATCTCAGACCCTCTGCGACAATCTCGCTCGGTTCTTTACCGACAAAATCGAGACCATCATTAATAACCTGGCAATGCCCCCATCACATAACCACCCTACCCCTCCCGGAGTCGGTCCCACCAACTCTGACTCCTCGAGATCAGCAAGCCCTCCTACGAACAGTCTCCTGGCCTTTCCCTTGATCTCTCAAGTAGAATTTGAGAAACTGGCAATGGGCATCACCTCGGGATCTCCCCTTGATCCTTTGCCCCCGAAAATTTGGAAAGCTTGCAGGCACGAGTTATTCCACACCCTGCAGATGATCTGCAATCAATCTCTCAGCTGTGGCTTCGTTCCCACCCCCTGGAAACAAGCGCTTATCACTCCGCTACTTAAGAAACCTACGCTGAATCCAGAATGTTTGTCTAACTTACGCCCCATATCACTTCTGCCATTTCCGGCGAAGGTGATTGAACGTTGGGTCAGCAGTTGCCTCTCAACCCACCTCGAGCAGAACCATATTCTGGACGAATCCCAATTTGGTTTTCGCCCAGCCCATGGCACTGAAACTGCAGTGCTCACTGCCATGGAAGAGCTTCGAATGCGTGCAGACAGGGGCCAAGCTGTGGCCCTGATTCTATTAGACCTGTCTGCCGCATTCGATACTGTCAATCATGGGATCCTGCTGAAGAGGGTGAGAGAGGCCGGGGTCGACGGTACGGCCCTGCTCTGGTTTCACTCCTATCTCAGTAACAGAAAACAGGCTGTATCCCTTCCCCCTTTCCAATCGGTTTTCTCCCCTGTCCCTCACGGTGTTCCCCAGGGCTCCTCCATCAGTCCGATTCTTTTTAATGTTTACTTGAAGCCACTGGTCGCCTTAATTAAATCGCACAATATGACCACAGTAAACTATGCGGACGATACCCAGCTCCTTTTCTCTTGGGAGGGTGAAGACTCCATCTCCTTTGAAGCCTTTCACAACTGCCTAAGAGACACCGCAGGCTGGTTGCACCGGAACTCCCTCCAGTTTAACTCTTCAAAAACCGAGGTTCTGTTCTGTCCCGCGAGCCGCATATCCCGCCCTCTGCCTACTGAGTTCTGGCCCCCGGAAAACTCCAACAACCCGCTACCTGTTACCACTGTTCGCAATTTGGGCGTCATGCTAAATCACCAACTGAGCATGGAAACGCAGGTTTCAAGAACAGTCGCCACCTGCTCAGCCCTTATGCGCTCACTGCGCAAAATCCTGCCTCTATTACCATCCTCAGCCCGTGCATTGATAGTCAGGTGCACTATCTATTCTTAGTCGCCTTGACTATTGTAATGCTCTCCTGTTTGAATCCCCTGTGACACTGCTAGACAGACTTCAACGAGTTCAGTCGGCAGCAGCCAAACTGGCTCTTGGCTGGACCAGGAGATCCTCTGCCACCGCTGCCTTGGCCGAGCTGCACTGGCTTCCTTTGAAGCAACGCATCGCCTTCAAAGCCCTTTGCCTGGTTTTCAAGGCACTACACGGTGCAGGACCTAGACCTCTTCAACGTCTGTTCTTGTGGTACATCCCCACCAGAACACTTAGGTCCGCAACCGCCTGCCTTGTGAAAATACCCAGATGCAAGAAAGCCAGGACTGGGGGAAGATCCTTCAGAGTGGCTGCGGCCAAGCTCTGGAACAGTCTGCCTACCGAAATTCGCCAAATTCCACACCTCCTACCATTTAGGAAGCGAATCAAAACATGGCTCTTCCCCCACCCCCCTCTCTAAGCCTGCTCGCCCATAAATCACCTCCCCCGCCCAATAACCCAGGAGTAACTACCAGCGCCAGGATACCTGCCAGGTGACAGCCGCGCTTTATAAATGTTTTAAATAAATAAATAAACATAGAGGCAGAACAGGGTTGGTGCAAGCACACAACCCTGCCTTACCCCCCTGCCAACGGGGAACCTCTCAGACAATTCCCCCATCCTGCCGCATCTAACCTGGGCAAAGTTAGTGGTGTGGAGGCGAATTATCATATTCAAAAGACCTTCGGGGACCCCCAGTTTGTCAAGGACCTCCCACAGCTTGTTCCTCGGGACCAGGTCGAACGCTGCCCTCAGGTCCACAAATACAGTGTAGAGGCTGCCACCCTCCAACTGCACTGTTTTCCAGTATATGAGGACGAGTCGAAAGACCTGGTCCACAGTGGAGACCTTCTCCCTGAAGCCTGCTTGAAAGGGGCTAAGGATGTTGGAGTCCCTGATCCACTCATGTAAGCGATTTAACAAAAGCTTGGAAAAAAGTTTCTGGGATACATCAATTAGGCTTATTGGCCTATAATTTGCCGGGAGGAGGGGGGACCCCTTTTTGAAAATTGGCACTATTTCAGCCCCTGGTCAGGTGGAAGGGATTGGCAGACCTTTCAGAATGGAATTGAATAGCACCCCAAGATAGGGAGCCCAGACTTTAGGTTCGTGCTTGTAAAGATCGCCTGGAAGCCTGTCTAGGCCCGGCGCCTTACCTGCAGACAGGGAGGAAATTGCCAGGGTGACTTCCTCTATACTGAAACCATCCATGGCAATTGCGCTATTTTTGATCTTGGGGAACACTCCTGCAAGTTCACTTCTCCCACTATCATTGCTATGTGGTTGGTATAGATTGTTAAAATGTTCCTCCCAGACGGATGGTGCTATGCTGGCCTCGACTGCTGCAAGTGGTTCGGCCGAGCCGTGCCTAACAATTTGCCAAAAGGTCCGTGAGTCTCGGCAAGCGAGGGCAGCTGTTATTTTTGTCCAATTCTCCTCGTCCCAATCTATTTTTGCAGTGTGGAGGGCAGATTTATAGGCTACTCGTCTCTCCCTAATTGTGTTTAAAGTGTCTCGTGCTTTGAGTGATTCCAACAGAAGGGTTTTTGCTTCCCTGCAAGAGGCATTGAACCAGGTCGCTCTTCTCTGTTTGGGCTTGTGAGGCCTGACTACTGGATTCAGTACCTCTGCAAGATTGGTGCATAACTCAGAGTGGATGTTACCAAGAACCGCCAATTGTGCCTGAGTACCCAAGCTGCCAGTGTTATTGGTCTCGGATTCGCTGGCTGAATGGTTCATACAGCGCTCTACTTTTTCCAGGGCGGGGACGACTAGTGCATAGAGTCTCTCAATGTTGTTGTGGTTTTCCAGCAATTTGGCCCATTTGATTCTGCGCCTGTTGCTGGATAGCACAAGGTCGGGCTGTGATGGTGCATTGGTGTCTACCTTATCTGTTTGCCGACCAAGGATCTCGAATTTTAGTGAGAGCAGATTGTGATCACTATCAAATCTGGGGATAACTTTGAAGTCTTTCACCCTCCTCCAATCCCTGGTTGGAACCATTATATAATCAATCCGTGACTCGTAGCCCGGTCTATTAAAGGTATTTTTTGGCGGGATATCACCCTCGATCCGACCATTACACGCCCTCAGCGAATGGCTGAGAGTGAGGGACATTATCTGGGTAGCAAGAGGGGACCATGCCCTGGTCACTGGATCTGTCAGGGTAGGAATGTCCCATAGGTCATCCTCCTCACTGGATATGCCCTCCAGGTAGTCAGGGAGTGGTTCATATTGCTGATTGAAGTCTCCACCTATGATTAGAGGGGAGGAAAAATTATGTGTGTCGAGGAACTGTGCTAATTCTTCCACTGGACCCGAAGTTGCTGCAACCCCCACTGGCCTTGAGTATATGTTAATCAGTATGAGCTTCCCTCCGCAAGGCCAATCAAGGGAGACACACTGGAAGTCACAAGAGTTGGTTTCCAGATATGTGGCCCTGCAGCCCAAATGGGACCCAACCCAGGTCGAAAGTCCTCCTGAGGGTCGGCCCTTTCCTCCCCATTTCGCTTCAGTATTAAAGATAGCGAATCCCTGGCGGCTGAATTGTTCTCTAGCCCATGTCTCTTGTAAGAGACATATGTCATAGCCCTCTACTAGGTCAGTCCAGTCAGGGGTATCTACTTTATTGGCTAGCCCTGCCACATTCCAGGATAGAATGGAGATTATACCCGGGGCCTCTGGTGTGCTTCTAGTATCTGATATCATGGAGCACTCTTGTGCTACAGGTTTTCCACATTGGTTGGGTGGGGGGGCGTCCAGTGGAGCACTATTTGATTTGAGGCTATGTGAGATGGGGGGATTATGTTCCAGCCTCAGGTGAGAATCAGTAGTTACACCCTTGGATGAGCATGTGACTTGCCTACCTACCCCTACTCTGAGATCGTTTGTCTTTATGTGGGCTGGTGTTGATGGAAAAGATTGACCGCCCATGTGTGTATTTAAAACACTGTTGGTTGATGCGTCGCCCATAGAGGAATCACATTTGTGCGATTCCTTAAATGCAATGCATCAATTTTTTTAAAAATGTGAATTCTGAAATTAGAAGTGCAAATTAACACGAGGTTGACCCTCGTGGTAATTTGCGAAAATGTTTCAAAATGCAAAAAAATTCATTTTTTACACTGTCATGTTACAGACACACATGTCCTTAGGACATGTGTGTGTGAAACATGCACTTTCAAATGCATTTCAGGGGTGCAGGGGGGGGTCCTTTGGACCCACCCCTGCACCCTTGGAATGCATCAACAAATTGCGAATTTGGAAATGCCTTCCCATTGACTCCTATGGGCCTTTTGGCCCATAGGAATCAATAGGAATTGCGAAAATGCACTTAGGAATTCGCTACTTATTTGGAATTCGGTAAAAATTGCGATTTTTACCGAATCCCAAATGAAAAGCCAAAAAATGATGCATATTATTTTGCAATTCTTAATTTGCGATTCGGTATTTTTTGCAAATTAAGAAATGCAAAATGTATGAATGATGCATGTGCCCCTTAATGCATAGTGCATAGGAGATTGTAGCAGTCTGTGTGCTAAGGCCCTGGATCGCTGCACGAGTACTTGCATACTGACTGAATGATTAGAGGACTACAAGGAGACACTGTGTGATTCTAGACAAGCAACACTATTCCTTGGACTTTAACCAAACAGACTCACTACTCCGGAAGGATTAAAGTGACTGCACACATTCTACACATTTCACTACTGTAATCTAGTGTGAATACATAAGCAATGACTGGCTTCCAATACTACTTAAACTTGACAACAGGATAGGTTTTTAGCACTTATGTGTCACCAAAGACATGAAGTTACCAAATGCTTCTCTCACAATGGTTGCCCAAATGCAGACAGACTCATAGTGTGATTCTAGACATTTAACACTATTCCTTGGACTTCAATCAAACAGACTCACTACTCTGGAACGAGTAAAGTGACTGCTCACATTCTACACATTTCACTACTGCAATCTAGTGTGAATACATGACTCATTTTGCAAATACATAAGCAATGACTGGCTTCTAATACTACTAAACCTTGACGAAAGGACAGGTTTTTAAGCAGTTATGTGTCAGCAAAGACTTGACATTACAAAATGCTTCTCTCACAATAGTTGCCCAAATGCAGAAAGGCTCACAGTGTGATTCTAGACAAGCAACACTACTCCTTGGACTTTAACCAAAGAGACTCACTAGTCTAGAAGGAATAAAGTGACTGCACACATTCTACATATTTCACTACTGCAATCTAGTATGAATACATGACTCATTTTGCAAATACATAAGCAATGACTGGCTTCTAATACTACTAAAACTTGACGACAGGATACATTTTTAAGCAGTTATCTGTCAGCAAAGACATGAAGTTACCAAATGCTTCTCTCACAATGGTTGCCCAAATGCGCACAGACTCACAGTGTGATTCTAGATAAGCAACACTATCCCTTGGACTTTACCAAAACACATTCAGTAGTCTGGAAGGGGTAAGGTGACTGCACACATTCTACATATTTCAGAACTACACTCTAGTGTGAAAGCCTGACTCATTTTGCAAATGCATAAGCAATGACTGGCTTCTAATACTACTAAACCTTGACAACATGACAGGTTTGAAAGCAGTTATCTATCTGCAAAGACACGAAGTCCCCAAATGCTTCTCTTACGCCCAAATGCACACAGACTCACAGTGTGATTCTAGACAAGCAACACTATCCCTTGGACTGTGCCAAAACACATTCACTAGTCAGGAAGGGGTAAGGTGACTGCACACATTCTACATAGTTCAGAACTACACTCTAGTGTGAAAGAGTGACTCATTCTGCGAATGCATAAGGAATGACTGGCTTCTAATACTACTAAAACTTGACAACATGACAGGTTTGAAAGCAGTTATCTGTCTGCAAAGACATGAAGTACCCAAATGCTTCTCTCACAATAGCTGCCCAAATGTACACAGACTCACAGTGTGATTCTAGACATGCAACACTATCCCTTGGACTGTACCAAAACACATTCACTCGTCTGGAAGGGGTAATGTGACTGCACACATTCTACATATTACAGAACTACACTCTGGTGTGAAAGCCTGACTCATTCTGCGAATGCATAAGCAATGACTGGCTTCTAATGCTACTACAATTTGAGAACAGGATACGTTTTTAAGCAGTTGTGTATCTGCATAGACATGAATAAAGCAAATGCTTCTCTCATACTGGTTACCCAAATGCACACAGATTCACAGTGTGATTCTAGACAAGCAACACTATTCCTGAGATTTTATCAAAACACATTCACTAGTCTGGAAGGGGTAAGGTGACTGCACACATTCTACATATTTCAGAACTACACTCTAGTGTGAAAGCCTGACTCATACAGCGAATGCATAAGCAATGACTGGCGTCTAATACTACTAAAACTTGACAATATGACAGGTTTTAAAGCAGTTATCTGTCAGCAAACACATGAAGTTACCAAATGCTTCTCTAACAATGGTTGCCCAAATGCACAAAGACTCACAATGTGATTCTAGACAAGCAAGACTATTCCCTGGACTTTATCAGGAGAAACACATTAGTCTTATTAAAAACAAAGACACCACATACAACCCCTCACAAATTAATAACTCACCTTTCAAATTGATTTATAGATTAAGAAGTATGTCAGGCACACATCAGATTTTCTTATACAGAATGTCTGTACTGCACTGCTCTTAGCAAAATCAAAAAATGGCAAACTTTCCCTCTCATTATGCACACATATACATGCAAATATCAAATCACATTGCTTCCCATATTAATTCAAAAGCTAACACACATTTCTATTGGTTGCACATTTCAATCCTTTCCAATTGATATAACTTTGAACCCTACCCCCAATCTGCTTACTGTCTGTTACCATAGTAACAGTTCATTGAACACTCAACTGAACACACAGGTCACAAGTTCAGCACACAATGTTTCTAATACAAACAGCAAGTGTGCTTGACTTTTCAAAATATCAGCTTATCCTATATAATGTTCCTTTCAAACAGTTTTTAATAACCAATAAGAAACATGCTTTTAAAACACAGAAACATGCACCCTAATTTTCAGTCTATAATGTTCTCAAACAGCCAATCATTTCTTTTCTTTCTTCAAAACTGCATCTTATCCACCATTTTAGAAAAATCTTAGTTTTTAAACTGCCATTTCACATACAGACACCTTCTGAGTGCATCCAGACCTCCCTTCGAGATGCTTAGAGTGTGGATTGTGGGACACAGCTATATTTTCTGGAGCCAAAGGTATGCAGAAAACAGAGGTATTGACAAAGACCTAGGTTTGCCAAATGTAGAAATTAAATGGATTGGTCAGAGAGGATTAAAGTGGCACCAATTGATGCCATTGGTTAAATCCTTTTTGCATCTCCAACACCCTGACCTCATATTTGTGCATTGTGGTGGCAATAACCTAGGCACTTTGACTGGGGGAGGACTGGAAATCCTTATGAAGGACACCTTTGGAGAACTAATGTCACTTTTCCCCCAAACTGCCTTTGTCTATTCTAACATATGCCAAAGATAGAAATGGAACTAGTCCAATCAATTTTGTCCACAGATTGAGAAAGCTAGGAAACATGTCAATAAAGCTGTTTCTGCTTATCTCCAAGATTAAAGGATGGGGTCCAATCTGCGTTTTAATATGGATGGCATCTATAGGAGAGATGGTGTACATTATACAGATGAGTGTAACAGAGTCTTCCTCATCAACTTTAGACTCTGCATAGGTACTTACTTATAGGTACCAAAATCTCCCAATAAACACAACAGCTCTTTTTAGAGCCACCCAAGATCTAAACACATAAGCTTGAAACATACCTGAAAAATATTACATTTTTTTTTGCTTGTAGTCGCACACCCAACGCGTTAGAAGTTGTGCACCCAACGCAGTAGGAGTCGTGCACCCAATGCGTTAGGAGTCGCACACCTAGTGCGTGCACACCAGGGGGCCACGCTGAGCGCCGCGCTGAGTGCGCGACTCCTATTTTGACATTACATTTTTTTAGCACCTACCTATAAATTATATTCTCCCCGGGGACCCCATCCCCCGGGGCCTATATACAACGTTGGGGAGCGTGGGGGAGCCCCAATGCCCCCACGGTCCCGCCGGCTCCCCGCCTCCTTCAGGAGCCGGCATTGCTTTTCTACAACCAAGTTTACTATGTCAGGGCAGGAGCCGCGAGGCTCCCGCCCTGACATAGCAAACAGCACCACAAGACACTGCAGGAGCCAGCCCTGGGGGGTGGCGGTCCCCAGGGCCCTCAATGGATCTAGGAGGGGGGCTATGCGGCCCCCCTCCCACAATATACAAAACTCCAGGGGTGCTGGTCCCCGCAGCTTGGGGGGGCCTTTAAGGCCCCCCACCCATTTTTTTGAAAGCCCCGGGGGTAGCGGTCCCCAGGGCTGGGGGGCCTTTAAGCCCTTACTATAACTAGCAAAAAAGAAGAAATAGCCTGGTCTAAATGACTGTAGGTGTGCCGTATTGAGTCTAGAACCCTGAATCCATTAGTAGCACTAGAGTGATAGCACTGGGCTGGAAAAAATTCCCATCAGCCCACCCGTTTGGTGGAGGATCGTCACTTGGGAGATGTATCATCAATCCAGATCTCAACCAATGCACCTATTGATGATGCAGAGATGGATTATGTGATGTACACTCAAACCACAGTGCTTCACTGGTGATGCTAATGGGGTGCAGTGCAAGTGAAAATTAATGTGAGGAGAAAGTGAGGATAAAATTGACTCCTAGGACCAAAAATAAGTTTAATAGGTATGGTACTAAGGTCAAAATTAAAATGCCAAAATAGTTTTAAATAATAACTTTGTGAAGGCAGAGTTTGTGAAGGTCGACATGTTTCAGCTAGATGGACTATCTGGTCCAAGCTTTCTTCAGGACCAAGTGAAAACTGCGACTGCAAAAACAAAAAGTGACTGTGTACACTATATATTGGATAAATCCTACCAGCTCCTCTGAGCCCAGATGTATACTGGTGGTACTCCAAATCTTGTGCCATCACCCACGTTCCCTTAGGGAGAATCTCCCCGTGGGCCAATTCCTCCGAGTGAAGAGGAATTGTTCATCGAAGGTCTTGTTTAAGAAACATGCAACTGTACTAGCCACTCACCTACAGGAGCGTCAATATCCCAAACAGCTAGTGAATAGAGCATGGAAACGTGCTTCAAACAATAACCGTGAAGCATTGATTGAGAGACGTTCACTGAAACCACCAACAGAATGACTCGCGTTTGTCAGTAAATTCAATGCAAAATCGCATGACGTACAAAAATCGGTTCGAAAACATTGGGGGATTTTAAATTCCACTGAGGCCAACATCCCCTTACCGCTCTTTTCATTTAAAAGGGCACCAAGCTTGCGAGACACTCTGGGCCATACCAGACCGAGGAGACTCAACACTGACAGCACCACAACCCTATGGGGTCTCCCACCGGTTTCCGGTCATTACCCGTGTGGGTCATGCAGTGTTTGTCCCCAGACGGCATTGGTTGAGATCTGGATTGATGATACATCTCCCAAGTGACGATCCTCTACCAGACGGGTGGGCTGATGGGAATTTGTTCCAGCCCAGTGCTATCACTCTAGTGCTACTAATGGATTCAGGGTTCTAGACTCAATACGGCACACCTACAGTCATTTAGACCAGGCTATTTCTTCTTTTTTGCTAGCTATAGTAAGGGCACAAATAGCTCTGGTCGTTAAAAATGCCCTGTTGACCCTCCCTACAATATCTTTCCGGGCCTTTAAGTCCCCCTTCCCATGCATTTTGCTGGGTGTGGCCTTTGAGCCCCCCCATTTATTTTGGAGCCCCAGGGGGTGGTGGTTCCGGGGGCTGGGGGGCTCCTCTGGCCCCCCATCAAATTTAATATTTTTTAACCAGGGATTTGGACCCCCGGGACCTAATTATTAAAGAAGCGCAGGAGCCCGCGCTTCGTTTTAATTTGCTTTACGGCAGGATCCACGCACGCTGCGCGCATTTTGCCATTTAAAAAAAAAAAGTATTTGGGCCCTGGGGGTCCTTGTGGGACCCCCTAAGCAGGTCTAGAGGGTCTGGGTATTTTTTACCCTTCCCCCTTTATACGTTTTGCGCACTTGTTACACTGATTTCTTGAGCCTCGCTTCTACCGAGGCACAAAATGGCTGCCAACACTTCTTGGTTTGGAATGTTGACAGCCAGTTGACAGCCAATTAGCATGCAGCTCATGATCGGAAGGGTGCGCACAGGGTACGCATAGGGTGCGCAGATCCACTGCGTCCATAGATATATATGTGATTTTACTTTTGATTTTCTCTGCAACTACTGAATGGATTTACACCATTTAACCAAAAGGCATGAGTGTGACTCATGGGCAACCACTTTCCCAAATTTGGTGTAATTCCGTGCAGCAGTTCAAGCTGTAGCTGCGGCTAAAGGTTCCTATGGAAAATTTCATGCGGAAAACACGTTTTGGGACCCCCTTTTTTCTCTGCCCCCGCATGACAAATCACCCCCAAACTTTCAGGATAGGAGCAGGCCGGAGCTCCTCACCAGTTTTGAAAATTTTGCGAAGATTCATCAATCTGCGCCAAAGATATTGGCAATAGAATGTTGCGGATTTCCTATAGATAATAGGTCCAAACTATAACTACCTACTGGCGACTGCCAGTAACAAATATATAAATATCACCTGCTTCGCCTCTGAACAACCAGTTTCCCTGGAACAGATGAACGTGGACCCACTTTATGGTGCAAAATTAATGTATTTGTTACCCTGTACGGGACCAGTACAGACCGTACTGGTGCAGACGGTCTGTCTTTCCCACATCGTGCTGCTACACTGCAACTTACAAAGAGAGATCAACATTTACATATCTAGTTTGGGAATTATTGGTATCTCCCCAAAAAAGTCACCTTCCTTCCCTGGAAGTGTTGCCACAATCTTAATTTGAGCGGAATAAATAGAATATGTTGAAGCTGGTCAGTTGCATTTCAGGCATGGTCTGATCCCTGTCCTGTAGACAGTTGGATTGATAAGAGATTTCCTTTTGCCCAGTACTGATGAGACCCAAGACATACGGGCTGAAATGCATCAACTTTACAATTTGGAGAAGCCCTGCTCAAATTTAAATGAATTGAAAAGAAATTATTTGCGCATTCCAATTCAGATAGATGGTTAAAATCTTCCCTTGGTTGTGTGTTATATTTAGGGCTATCTTCTTTCTTTTACGGACTGCCATTGATAATCATTGGGTGGATATTTCTGCATCCGTAATATCAAATAGGGTAAGGAGAAATGATGTTCATGTACAGATATATGTATTGTTGTTTTTTGTATATATAATTTGTGTATATATAACTGTTTGTATTGTCCTACTCTAAATATATATATAAATACTTTTTGGACTACATCTTGATGCTGGTGGTTAAACTAGAATAAATAATTGGACATTAATTACAGTCCTTGTGAAGGATTAATGTAATTTTCCTTCTAGTAATAATTTTGCTTTCTATCTATTCCGCCGCATTATTGTTGTTTTTTTCAGTGTCTTCTTGCCCATATGCGGTTGGAGTAATAGGGCAAACCCCCTTTATAAACCTATTTACACGAGCAGCGTAAATAGGAGGCAGACCCAAAATGAAGACCAGGGAAAACCTCTCCTTAAACAGGTGAAACAAGGAGAAATGCTTTATTTCTCCTTGTTTTTGCTGTTTCCAAGTGTGCTGCCTTGGGCAGCACACATAAAAACAGTAAAATGCCAATGATTGTTTATGTGGAGGAAGGTTTCCCTTCTTGCACATAAACAATCATTTTAAAAAAATGCAGTTTCGCAACTTCTATGTGTGCTGCATTAAGCAGCACACATAGAAGTTACAAAACAGCATTTTAAGATTGTTTATGCGCAGGAAGGGGGACCTCCCTGCATATAAATAATCTTCCCCTCAACACAGGCACCCTTGCCCTATGCAAGTGTGCCTGCGTTGACTCTAGGCAGCTTAATTTAGCTCCAGCACAGGGGGAAATGCAGGGCTGCACCATGTTCTAGTAAATATGATGCAGCCCTGCATTTCTGAAGTGACGAAGCGTCGTTATCCTTCTTGGCTTAACAACACGCTTTACCACTTTCTCGTAAATAGGCACCTTAGTTTGGTCAGTGTAGATCCACGCGGATATGGCACCCATTATTTTCGTATAGGCATTGCAACTGAAGCAGGTAGGCGGGGTTGGGAGGCAGAAGCTACCATGGATGTAAGCAGGTGGTTATCAAATTGCTATAGGTGCTATGTTAGGGGGAGGAAACATGTTTGCTAGGTCACAGTGCGGATTGTCACATTTTGTTTCTATTCCAGGTTCCATTCCCGGACCCCAGCCAGCAGGTGGGCGGATATGGATCGTAGGACATTTTCTGTGAAATGGGTGTAATGGCATGCAAGGTCTATAGGGCAGGGGACACATTTCGGTTTTGATGTATCCTTATACAATATTAAGTGGTATGGTAAAGAAGGAATGAGAGGGGGAGAGCTCCTTACTTGTTTGAACTCGGGGCAGGGGAGAACTGCCCTCAGATTCTGTTGATTCATCTAGGCGAAAACAACTTGGTGGTACAGAAAGGTTTGGCACAAAAAAAAAGGCCTGAAGGCAGACCTAAGCGAGATACATGCTTTGTGGGCAAGATGCCATGTGAGCTGGACAGAGTTCATAGCTAGGATAATGTGGAGGGCGGGGGTGAAAAAACCAGCAGCTATAGTTAAGGCGAGAAGGAAACTGAATAAAGAGAAGTTTTTTTTCTGTAGGGACATAGGGATAGGTAAGTTAGAACAGTCAGACCTCCTGGTATGATGATCAGGAATTCTTCTGCAGTGATGGAGTCAGTTTATCATTCATTGAATGGAGCTTTACTTGCTGCACATTATGCTGGTTCTGGAGAAGGTATTCAAGGTTAGTTAACCATAGGACTTACCACCTGAATCTCAGAGGGGAGGGTAGGTAAAGGTGGGAGGAGCCGGAGGGGCTGATTCAGCACCCACCTTTTTCGGGGTGGCAGTGGGCAGAAAAGTTGCCATGGTTTACCGAACGTTATCGTTGTTGTCGGTGGCAGTTCAGGCTAAAAGGGGAACGGGACGGCAACTTTACGCCTAGTCGAGACAGGAAGTGTAAACTTAGATAGGAAATTTAGTGGACTAACAGGTAAATATATGTAAGAAAGAGGGAAGGCATTTTAGAGTTATCAGTTACTTTCGAATAGCCTCTGATCAGATACAATGTTGATGTATTAAGTGGTTATGATGGGGGGAGGGATGTATTAGGGGTGGTGGGAAGAGTAAAATAGGTTTAACTTTGTTTAGTGAGGTTATAGTTTCGTAAGCCGAAGGCCTAGGTTAATTGTGATTGAGCACCTGTTTCAATAAAGCAGTCTCTTCTACACAAACCTGGTGTCAGTGGTCTGTGCTGATTCCCTCATCCCCTAGGGGAATTTTGGGGGCAGTCAACCAGAGGTAGGTCTGCCTCCAGGGTATTTTGGGGAAGTGGAGCAGTCGGAAGGCTGCTCAGGGTTTGGGCTTCTTTTGGGCTACATGGTAGCCCAAGGGTATAAAACCAGTAATTTTGTGTGCGAGCCATCATTAGGGTTGGCCAGTAGATTAAATAGGTTTAACTTTGTATATTGAGGTTGTAGTTTTGTAAGGCTAAGGCATAGGTTAATTGTGATTCTGCACCTGTTTCAATAAAGCAGCAGGGCCGGACTGGGAACACAAACCGGCCATGCCAATTGAGTCGGACAGGCCGGGGGGCGATGGGGGTGTGCATGTAAAACACTGTCGCTGCTTTTGTTACAAGGGGGCGATATTGAAGGTGCAAAACCGGCCCAGAGTAACAAAAACTGCGCCCAGGAGTCCAAAACCGGACCCTGCCTTGGAGGTGCATTGGGGAAATGCCTTGTTCCCGCTACGGCCAGTCTGGCCCTGTAAAGCAGCCTTTTCCACACAAACCTGGTGTCAAGTGGTCTGTGCTGCTCCCCTCTTCCCCAATACATGTTGCATCATATAACACATCCGCCATCTTAAAAGTATAAAAAGCAGTGCTTTCATTGCTTTCTGTACTTTGCCAATGCTTGTTAAATACTAATTCCTGGAGCTGGATACCCCACAGTATTGTGCTTCTGTGCTTTCGAGCTGTAAATTCTTTTAACAATAAGATTCTATGGGGCATATCAACAAGAGGCAGCGATAATTATCGCTGAACGCGCTTAGCGAATTTTTTTTATTGTCGCCTAACACTGGAACTTATCACCAACCTAATGCTGTACTAACAACGCATTGGCGATACGAACTCCAGCGATGGTGGGAAAAAGGGCAAACATCACTGGAAATCCAGCGATGTTCACCTAAAAACAGCGAAAACCTTGCTAATACAACGCTGTGGTCGTAACCCAAGAATCCACCTCCCATGCTTAGTATGCCCAAGTCTGGATTTCAGCAGACGTTAAAATCCAGCGTTAATGGGCAGTTAGCGCGGTTTTGTGTATCGCTTCGGTGGCAGGGGCATTGTTGTAAATATTGCGAAGCCCGGTTAGTGATATTCTCCAGTGTAGTTTTGTCTGGATTGCCTCCTTTGCATATCATTAGCGTTGCGATGCTGGCCGTTCAGAAAACGGGTGTGAGGCATGGAATCACGGGCTAGCGTGTCCTTGATGATAATGCGATAAAATTATCGCCGCTTTTTGCCCGAAAAAGAACACTAGAGCAGTGATAATTTTATCACGCCGCGTGATAATATGCCCCTATATTATTTCAAAATATTCTTTCCATTCTGTGCTTTTGATAAATCTGGTCCCTGTGTCTGAATTCACTGAGCCAACCTCTATTTTCTCTAACATAAAGGTTTCAGCTCTCTCTGTTTCCATAATTTTTGTCAGTGAACAGTACCTTTTTGTTCCAGAATTTTGTGGAAGGGGAAAGACTACTTTTCTGCAGTTTTTTCATTGACAGGACATTATTCACATCCGAAAGTACCCACAGAGAGGGAGTGCAGGCCTCCCTGCACACACTACTAAACCTGGCTAGACTGTGATATAACACTGTATAGTATTGTAGCACATTAAGTAAACGAATGAGCCATGGAGGCGCCGGTGCCTAAGGCTGTTCTGCAAAATTGTTCAACAGCTTTTCAGCAACCGGGCACAGCAGCCCATTCTCACTGGTGTCGCACCGCCAGAATTCTGATTTGTAAATAAATTCGCCTTTGTTTGTGCTGGGATGCTTGTTCGTGCTGATTCATCAGTAGTTGAAGGCCTGGTCGCTGTTGCATTTTAATCTGCGTGATTTATCGGAGGTCATTTGCTCATTTTTGAAGCTGGGCCATTTACAAATATGAGGTGATGAATATTTCATAGAGATTCACCAGGAATCCTGTCTAAGCAGAGAGCCTCGGTGCGAGCCAGTCAATACAGTGACGCGTTCAACTTTAAGCTGTCTACATGCGGCTTCTCATCAGACACGCTCATTACGCATGCAGCAATGTACATTGTTTTTAATGGATCCACTTTTTATTCTAGCCACTCTGAAACCCAGCTAAAGATTGCCTGAAATGTGTTACTTAGATGCGTCAAGCTTCTCTTTTGGAGGTCAGGATCGGGATCAAAGGACGAGTTCTTTTCAACAGTAAAATTGATTTTTGGTTCTGCTGCCAACCGCGCCAACACGTTGGCATCTGATATTCGTTAGAGGGGATTTTTGCGACAGAAAAAAAGGAAAGTCATCAATATTTAATTAAAATAGGGAGGAAGGGACAGTGTTTCTTGGATGGATTCAGTGTGCAAAGTTACAGTTACATGCATTTGGCCACGAAAATGAAATGGATGATAACTTTACTTCACCGTTTGACAATAGCAATCACACATCTCTGATCTATTTGATATTATATTGATCAGTTTATTCACAAAGGTCAATTACAATTTTGAGTAACTTACAATTTTTGACTATTCACAAAATGCAAGTGTAAAATGCTGCTAAAAAGTAGTAAGTCCAGAACCACACATGGGCAACCACTGGTACTTCAACAGCCTCATATAGAAAGGAATTGAGGTAACACATTAAAATAAATATCTAATCTGCAGCAACCCAAAAGTCTACACTTTCCCCAAAGTGGCTACGTTTGGAGTGGGGATAGCACAGGCCAAAACTTTCCCCCATGTGACTATGGGGCCAATTCTGTTTTTTGTTATTGTTTATCTTTATTTTTGTGTAACCTGGAGTGGGCCCAGCGTGGGGGTGTGTGGGATTAATTTTGTTGAGGGGAAATGTTTGAAGTTTTTTTATGTTGGAGGTCTAGGGTGAAATACAATTTTTCTCATTTTTCTTGTGTAGGATTTTGAATTTTATACTGAGATGTGTTCACCATTTTACTGTAATGCTGTTTTAGTTTTTGAGGCCTAGTTTGAATTGGGCCTTGGGTATATCTTTTTTATCTTTTTCACAGTCTCACTGTTCCTCTGCGACATGCTTTTGAAAACATTTAGGGGGTTGTGAATGACTTTGGATTAAATGCATAAAGTAGGTTGTTTTATTTTTTGTCTGCATGTACCTGTTCCTGGCTATGGTTGGGGTGGCTCCTGAAAGTCTAGCACATACTTTTAATTTTAACTACATTCTTCTTGCTCACCAATTTTTGTGAGTTTTTGTATGTATGCCATGGTTTATATTGTGGTTGGGAAACATTTAAAATGTGTTTGATGTTTTTTTGGCATTGCTGATTTCATGTTGGTGGGCAAAGGGGAGTTGCATGTGTGGACCGAGACACATTGGGTGAATAATAATGCCTTTGCAATCCTTTTCCTGCAATGCAACAAGATGTTTTTTTCTGAGGGGAGAAGGTGCTCCAGACAGGACAGGCAAACTGTCCTTTTTGTTCTCCATGCCTCTTTGTTTTCTGGCCATGCATGGTGGGCTTTTTGTGTAGCCAGTGCATGTGTTTTTTATAATATGCTATTTGTTCTTTGTTTTCCATGCCTCTTTTTTGCTGGCCACGGAACGGTGGGCATTTTGTGCAGTCAGTGTATGTGTGTGTGGTCATAGTGACCATTTTGTCTTCGTTCTGTGTGCCCCCTTCTTTGCTGGCCATGCAGCAAACACCATTTTGTAATGCCAGTTAGTGTGTGTGTGTGTGTGTGTGAGGGTGTGTGCGTGTGTGTGTGTGTGTATGTGTGTGTTTGTTGGACATTTTGTATTTGTTCTCTATGCCTCCTCCTTTTCTGGAAATGCAGCGACCACCATTTTGTGGAGTCAGTTCGTATTTGTGAGTTTGGTGACCAGTTTGTCTTTGTTTTCCATGCCTTCTTTTTCAGTGGCCATGTATTGGATTACCTAGCTTCTACCATTATGTGCAGCCATTGCGTGTGCTTCAATCCCCATATTTCACTTGAAAGCCATTTTTTAGGAACATTGATAGAAGAGGCCTGTGACATTTTTGTTCATTTTTCCCCTTATATATTTGTGCTGTGTCTGATTGTAGTGCAATGTTGTTGTGTTTATTCCTTAGAATCCACATGTTCCCTGTCGGGACACCAGCAATAATTGAATGTATTTATCATATTCGTCCGTGCACCCTCTGCCTCCTGTAATGGTCCATTAGCTCTAGAGGGATACAAACAAACCTTTCCTGTGTAATGGTCTCAGGTGAAAAAACATTTATGCACATGTTGGACTCACTACTGTTAAGCATTTGGGATGATGATGATGACTTCATTTGTTTTGCATTGGCTACATTCTTCTGATTGGCCATGTTTCATTGACGTTTTTTGCTGCTTTGCTTGCTAATGTTGCAGAAGATATCACACACATACTGATATGGACAGAAGTCTGCAAAGGAATCAGCTGACAGTGACACTTGAGTCCTCCACTGCTAAGTGCTTCTGCTCCTAGTGCTAAGATTTTGTTGAGAAGACTGTTCTTTCCACATCAGCTTCACAATCTCCAGCAAGGTAAAGAAAGAGTACTCCCCCATCCAGGATCCCTTATGATGACCTGGACATGGATTGTCCAAGAGACAAGGGAAAAGGAAGGTTCCTGAAAGCGGTGCAAGTGAGGAAGGTGGTGAGGATGATGATGTGCCAGTAAGCATCAGTGTGGAGAGTGGCATACAGAAGGTACCAATCACCTCTATGTAACCTGCTCAGGGGCATGTGGTTCCACCAACACCACCGGCTCCCATATTTGCAAGACCACAGAAACCTGCATCATCCACCACCCCACTACTGTCAAAGCATGCCCTACAGCAAAGTACAGGTACAAACAAAGAGGGGGTTTTGCCCAAATCACCCTCCTATACCTGAGCAAAAAACATCAAAGATGTGTATAAAGAAAAGGAAGATACAGAGGGACCAATCCAACATGTATTCTCATTCATGGCACCATTAATTACCCTGATGTTCCAATTTGTTATTTAGAAATACCGCATATCGAAAATTCAAACTCATACACGTGTCATATGACGGGGCAGAGCACAAATAAATCAAATGAAAACAAAATTACATCATATATACACCTCATTTGTACAGGACATAGACAATCACTGGAAATCACATTTAAATCACATTCATATATATGATACAATACATATATACAATATATACAACATATACAGCATATACAAAGCATACAAAAAGTACCCCTACTGAGAACAAACCAAACAGAATGTACACTCCTTACCCCGAGTAGTACACTCTAAGGAAATCCCTATTGCACCAGAGGAGTAACACCTCTATTCAAATTATTCTATAGGCGCTTTTCCTTTCAAAACTCAAAATAATGGGACTCCTTGTATATATGTTGATGCAGCCGCGGTCGCGTTTCAGCCAGTAATTCCTTTCGGCTTCATCAGGACAAGGGGGTCAACATCTCTTAACTGGCAGTAACACTCTACAATTCACGGCTAGCAGTGTAGTTCCCACAGCCACTTGGCTCGTAAACCCACTTGAATCCTGTATTTACACTGGGTCCAATTAGTCAGCAAACCCCCAAACGCTCACTTTCACTGTATGCAGGGATTAATCTCCTGCACATTGGGTCCCCGTCAACAGCAAACAGATCCTCAGTCCTCCATTCTGCGTCCGTGAAAACACGCAAAGTACACCACAACAGAACATTCTGGTCAAAGTAACTGCTCTTCCCATGCAGATCCACTGTTGTGGGACTGCCCTTAGCGCCGCTCGAGCTCTTTGCCAAGTAGGTGTTTGAGGCCTCCTGCCTGCGCCTTATCCCTGATGGTCCAGTGGAAGAGCTTTGCACTTCTGCCAATCCACTCTGTCTGTGTCCTCTTTTTCTGTTTGCCTTTCTATCTTTGCCTTTCTTCCTCTGCTTCTTTATCTTTTCTATGTCTCCTTTTCCCTTACACTCACTGCTGCTGCTGTCCCTGCTGCCCCTTCCCCCCAGCTTGTTGTTCCAGCCTCCCACTTTCCAGCTGATCGCACTCCCCTGACCCCCACTTAATGGTTGTACATTGTGTGGTTGTGCTGCTGGAGCGCCGCAAGTGCGCCAAAGGCAAGCCCGTCTGTGCCCATCCATGACCTGACTGTGACCAGCGCCAAGGACCCTGGTCCCCCGACCTCCCACCACTACAACCCCAGCACTCTCCATGCACTCAACCCCGGATGCAACAACAACTACCAGCTCTTGACTGCAAGCAACACCCAGGGCCCCGTCTCCTGCCGAAACTGCAGCCGCAGCTTCACCCACCACCGAACCCCGACAGCTACTCCCAACCCACCAGATGCCCCACACACAAGCAGCTGAGATGCATCCTCCTCAACATATGCTCCCTCCACAGACATGACGTTGAAATCTTGGACCTCCTCAACACTCACAAGCCTGATGTCACCTTCCTCAAAGAGACCTGGACCAACAAAAGCTCTGCACTCGACATTGCAACCACCATCCCCGATGGATACAAGATCCTGAGAAAAGACCGCCCCAAACTGCACGGGAGGGAGGCCTTGCCACTGTCCACAAAAGCTCCCTCTGACTGACGACCACTAATTCGGACAACACCTAACCCTCCATGTAACACATCCACTTCCAGATCCAGCCCAACCCCAAAATGACGCTTTGCGCATCACTCACCTACAGACCTCCTGGATCCCGCACCGCCTTCATCACGCCATCGCTGACCAGATTGCACCCCTCGCCTCTATGGACTTCATACTACTTGGAGACCTGAACTTCCATCTGGAAAACCACAGCGATCCCAACACCGCTGCCTTCCTGGAGAACCTCAACAACATAGTGTTGTGTAGTTCCTATAAAAACTATACAGGATCTGCGCGTTTGGACAGCATTCACTGTACGATTGGTGTCAGACTGACTCTGTACACCCCCACCGGGTATGTTGGCTTTCTGTATCAGCTAGCTCACAGTGCCACTAGAATCTCCTCTTACCGGAGAGAGAATAGTTCTTGGCAACCATTGAACATGACAACCCTGATCCCTCAGGACGGTGGAAACAATAAACCACCTTTCGCTGAGTGACTTGTGCATACTTAGTCTGTCTGATAGAGATACACAGAATAAACAGGCTGGGTGTTTTCAATAGGTATTCATTGAACAATTGCTGCTCTGGTGTAAAACAGATGAGCTGCAACAACCGTTAGACAGTAGCAGATTTAAATTATATATATATATATATATATATATATATATATATATATATATATATATATATATGCAAAGAACGATCACTCCAACGAAGAGACCAGAGGACACAGCAGGGGAATTCAAACAGCGGCTTTTATTCACAAATGCAAGGCATAATGCATTTCGGCTCCTGCCTTCTTCGGATGCCTTCTTGCACTGGCTGACACATAGTCCCTCCTTTATTCAGTCGTGGCACTCCCACTGGCGGGAGTCTAGCAAGCTCCGCTTGATGATTACTTGCAGCTGCAGTTAGGTGTAGAGAACTGCAGATCCCAGCCTGCACTTCTTCGGTTGGTGCCGGCAGCGGAGCTTCGTTATGCTTCAATGCATGCTGATGTGCCTGGAAAAGGAGTGAGAGGGCTAAGTAACGCCTCAAGTGTCCCAATTTAAAAGTGTTCATAGCCGCCTCGAGTCCCCACCGTCTTGGCCCCAGTTCCAAGGATCCAATCGGGCCTTGACACGGAGATACCGTGATCCCGTGTCCCCGTGCAGTCACAGGCTGCTGAGTAGCAGCGGCCATACATTAGTCCTTTTCCCTGAGGCTGGCCCGCAGAAAATCCAATACCTTGGATAGTTGAATGCCACGATGCCAATATTTTTCGCTGGCCTCTTGCAAGACGGGTCCTCTCAGACGCGCTATTGGCAGGCGCGTGAAAATGTGCAAAGAACGATCACTCCAACGAAGAGACCAGAGGACACAGCAGGGGAATTCAAACAGCGGCTTTTATTCACAAATGCAAGGCATAATGCATTTCGGCTCCTGCCTTCTTCGGATGCCTTCTTGCACTGGCTGACACATAGTCCCTCCTTTATTCAGTCGTGGCACTCCCACTGGCGGGAGTCTAGCAAGCTCCGCTTGATGATTACTTGCAGCTGCAGTTAGGTGTAGAGAACTGCAGATCCCAGCCTGCACTTCTTCGGTTGGTGCCGGCAGCGGAGCTTCGTTATGCTTCAATGCATGCTGATGTGCCTGGAAAAGGAGTGAGAGGGCTAAGTAACGCCTCAAGTGTCCCAATTTAAAAGTGTTCATAGCCGCCTCGAGTCCCCACCGTCTTGGCCCCAGTTCCAAGGATCCAATCGGGCCTTGACACGGAGATACCGTGATCCCGTGTCCCCGTGCAGTCACAGGCTGCTGAGTAGCAGCGGCCATACATTAGTCCTTTTCCCTGAGGCTGGCCCGCAGAAAATCCAATACCTTGGATAGTTGAATGCCACGATGCCAATATTTTTCGCTGGCCTCTTGCAAGACGGGTCCTCTCAGACGCGCTATTGGCAGGCGCGTGAAAATGTGCAAAGAACGATCACTCCAACGAAGAGACCAGAGGACACAGCAGGGGAATTCAAACAGCGGCTTTTATTCACAAATGCAAGGCATAATGCATTTCGGCTCCTGCCTTCTTCGGATGCCTTCTTGCACTGGCTGACACATAGTCCCTCCTTTATTCAGTCGTGGCACTCCCACTGGCGGGAGTCTAGCAAGCTCCGCTTGATGATTACTTGCAGCTGCAGTTAGGTGTAGAGAACTGCAGATCCCAGCCTGCACTTCTTCGGTTGGTGCCGGCAGCGGAGCTTCGTTATGCTTCAATGCATGCTGATGTGCCTGGAAAAGGAGTGAGAGGGCTAAGTAACGCCTCAAGTGTCCCAATTTAAAAGTGTTCATAGCCGCCTCGAGTCCCCACCGTCTTGGCCCCAGTTCCAAGGATCCAATCGGGCCTTGACACGGAGATACCGTGATCCCGTGTCCCCGTGCAGTCACAGGCTGCTGAGTAGCAGCGGCCATACATTAGTCCTTTTCCCTGAGGCTGGCCCGCAGAAAATCCAATACCTTGGATAGTTGAATGCCACGATGCCAATATTTTTCGCTGGCCTCTTGCAAGACGGGTCCTATATATCTATTACACCACACTCCTCCAAAGAAAGAGCAGAAGCCTCTTAAGGGGAAGCCATGGAGGTACTTTTATTCTGCAAATTACACTTTCGGAGAATGCATTTCGGCATCATCACAGCCTTTGTCAGTGCCTGGTGTGTTTAGGATGTGTGGACACTCCCAGTTTAAAAACATGTCCTGCCGCACAGCGATAGGTTATCTTTATCTCCACCCCCAAAGTCCATGCCTTGGCTCACCTACTGGAATTACCCTGGTGCGTGGCAACTACAGGTCCCAGAATGCTGTTGAATCATGGTGAGTAATGTGGGTAAAGTTAGTTTTTCGTGTGCGGTCTGATGAACACCAAATTGTTTCCCACACCTGATGTCTTGCGTGTCACCCAAACTTTGGTGCCTCCTTAGGTCCCCTTGACCGCATCAACCTTCGAGGTACAGGAAACCGAATAGGCGGGGGTAAGTCCGAGAATCCAGCTCACCCAACGCGGAGCACAGTAGCTCCAACACCGCTTTCCTCTCTTCCGACCTCTGGGGTGAGCCTGGGAACACCCAGTTATATATATACCCATAGGTCTCCTCAGGGGTCCTACCTCACTATGTTACTGTGTCGGCCTAAGGATGAAGTCAGGCATGAACTTTATACATAGATATTATAATATTATACAGCAGATGGTAGTCCCGCTGTGCTTCCAAGAAACCTAATGCATAATATATGATAATCGAACTGGGAAAAAACACATTCTGAATGCAGTGTCGTAACTAGGTAAAAGGTCAGTCCCTGTAAACCGTTATAAGTGTAATGTAGGGAAGAAGATAGGTGAAGGGTTACATTACCTGGGCCTATATTAGGGTACCTATATGGATTATAACAATAGGACTGAAGCAAATTGTCTCCACCCCCACTCACACAGCAGGACACACACTTAATTAATTAATTAATTAATTAATTAATTAATTAATTAATTGCAGGTTTATATAGCGCTAGGATCGACTCCCGGAGGAGTATCTCCACGCTTCGACCGCTGCGAAACCCTTCCTGGCTTCCCTGAGAGATGGTCCCTTAGTGGGTATCTCCAGGGTGAGACCAGGCATCCCCGGCGGTCTGGTGGGGCCGTTAGTGAAGATGAGGCAAGCTAATGCCCAGAGTTGCCGAGTGTGATCGCTGATCAGAGTGGGCACCGAGGCGAGAGAATTATCGAGTCCGCTGACCATGGTCCAGAAACCTGCCGCGTCAGGAATCGAACCCTGGTCCCGGGCCGTCCTCTGCTCTCGGGTCTGCCGCCTCTAACCAGTGAGCCACACTACTTCACTTGACCCCATTTTCAGCCAGAGGAAACAACATTCGCTACAGCCACACCACGGACCTGCTCTGGACAGACTATCGCTCCATCCACTTCTCCTTTACAAAACCCACCGCACACAAACACATCCGCCTCCTCCCCCGCAGAAGCTGGAACAGTCTCTAAAGAACACCTCACCACCGTCCTAACCTACACTCCACCCCTAACTATGATAGATGTCAACAAAGCGGCAAACAACCTCTTTTCATTTTTTTGTCTAACTCTTTTGGGTGAAATTTATTTTAAAGTGTTGTTGACAACAGCCTGAAGAAGGACCTTTGCCTATTATCTGCTTCAGTGAGAAATCAGAGAGGGCTCAAAGAGGATTACCCCTGTGGACTTGAGAGGTGTGTTGATTAGCACAATGCAGAGAAGTGGCTCAATGGAAAACTCTAATTAAGTGGTCGATTTGAGGTCTGCTCAACTGAACACAGCAAAATGATGTTATTGTTAGAGCGATTAGTCTTATACATGAAACTACTTTTCTGTGATTAGTGGTACGCAATTGGTTCTTCCTACTTCTTAGTTACTGTCACACCACTGCAACTGCCTATGCCCTTGTGCTTCTAAGGTACCATCATGCTAGCCTTGACTCTCTAATTGTGACATTTTATTTTTTCACTCCACAGTAAGTATGGGCGGAAAATCCGTTCCGCTCGCGGATTTTGCGGATTTTCGGTAAATTCGCAATCCGCGAGATTTGCGAATTTCCCGCAAAATCCGCAAATCCGCGAGCAGCGGATTTTATGGCTTGCTCGCACTGTTCGCGTGAGTTCGCGGCTTCCCAGTTCAACTTCGCGCCCCGCGAATAAGCGCTAAATTGCAGAAATACGATCTTAGCAAAACTGAAACTACTTACCAGGTTCAAAAGTTCAAGCTCATCATTAGTAGCCATTTCCTGTAGTGCTTCCTGAGGGGCCCCTCCAGAGTTCAGTTGCCTACTTGCAACTATTATGTGACCCTGCTCTGACCCTCAGAATAGTTACACATATGCCACAAAGGTCCTGAATTACAGCTAAGGGAGACAAGCAGGAGCCAGGCTGGAAGTTCAAATCCAGTGACACATTAATCAGCCCCTAATTCATTATTGTCAGTTGGGGCAGGGCAGGTGTTGTAACTAATTTTGCAACAATGAAAGCACTTAGCAAGTGCAAAAGATCACTAATCAGGAAGCACTAAGGAAGCAGGTGCCAACTAAAAAAATATTCTGTGACACATTATTCAGCCCCAAATTAATTCAGGTCACTTGAGGCAGGGAAGGTGTGCTTTGCTTTGCCACAATAATGTACACTGGACAACCAGAGGGTGCTGTGATGAAACAGAGGGTGGCATGGGTGAGCCAGAGGGTGGCATGTGGTGACAGAGGGTGGCAGTGATGAAGAAGAGTGTCCCAAACAGGCTGGACACGTAGAAACAACAAGTTCGCAAAACTTGCGACCCGACAGGTAAGTTCGCGTTTGCGAAATTGTACAAAAACCCTCGCGACCTTGCAGAAACCCGCGCGAACACACAAAAAAAAAAATCCGCACATTCGTGAGAATTCGCGGATTTTGCGGATTGCGAGTTCGCAAATCCGCAAAATTCGCGAACGCGAGATTCGCAAAATTCGCCCATGCTTACTCCACAGGCCATCTCATCTGTATGATTAATGCTCCATAGCACTATTTTTTAAACTGTGTAAGTCCTGCCTATTTTGCATTTTTTAAGCTATAGGTAACAACTCGATTAGACAAATTGGAAGTATGGGGCCTGAAGGACTGTTTGCCTTTGATATCTGAACTGTGATCCTACTTCTGCAGAAGATGTGATGGGCTCATCATCTTAATGAATGTTGTGTTTGTCTATCTCTCACCTTTCCCTAGTTCCCCTACCCATCTATTCATAGACTCCCAAACCCTCTTCCCACAGGTTGTGTGGTCAGTTGAGTTTTGGGTTAATTTACACTATCAACATTTCTCATGCATGGAGGGGTGGATATCGTTAAAGGGACATCAACAGTTAAAGGAGGTGATTACTAAAATCAACATTTGTCCACACCACTTCTCCTCCTACCTATTGCGACAGCCCAACGAGCATGCGGTGGTCCGACCACCCTATTTGGAAATGACTGCCGGGCTAGAGGTTGAAAAGTCAGCAGTTCCACCGCAGCGGCATGGCTCGGCCATTTAGAAGTCCAGTAGCAGATGCTACTGTGGTAGTGCAGCTCCCTCTGCTGATATGCCCCCTTGTCCCCTAGTTGTGTGTTTAGAGCTCCTCAGATGATAATAAGATGCCTTGCATGATTGTTGGGGTTGTGCTTTAGTGCTTCATGGAGCCGGTAAATCTTTTCTCTGTACTACTGTTTCCATTCAGGGGTCACAAATGTTAAAAACCATGATGTCCAGGTCTTCGTACGTTCTTATCAGTACTGCTTACGCAAAGTGCTTGTTGAACTTCATTGATATGAAGTCACTGCATAAATCCATTCTGAAGCTGAGCTGTAGCCCATCTCAGTGTCTTCTGCTTCTTTTCAAGGTGGCTTTAGTTGCAAAGTTGACAAATACTTGGGGTTCACAGGCCACGGAGGATCAGGGTTCTTGCAGGGTGGTGATTTTGTGGGTCACCATGAAAGAATTAAACTCAGGACCTCCCAGTTTGTTCCACATCTCTGCAAAGTTCCAGGTGATCAGGGACCATATGTTGGAAGCTTTCCCTTTTTTCACAGCGGTTTTAAGGCATGGGAAAAGTGGACAATTGCCCAGGGTCTCTACCTTCCAAGGAGCTCCCTGGAAAAAATAATTGTCTATTCTATTCCTCTATCTAAATCTCTCTCCCTCTTTGCCAATCACTACCTCAGACCTGACTCTGTACCCTGTGGCACCTAACAGATTTTTGATGTCCAGGTAAGACATATTTCAACAATCTTTGTGTGGCTCTGTTAAAGTTTAACATTTAATTTAGAATTGTTTGACATTATGCAGGCTTGAGTTAGCAGAAAATGGGTACTACAATTCAAAATGTATTCCTTCATGGGGACCCCAAATTATGTCTTGCCCAGGGCCCCCCACATTCTTAAGATGCCACTGCTTTTTTTGCATGGTATTGCCCTTGTCATTGTTTGTCAGAAAGTGGCTGCATAGCTCTGGGAATTGAGGCTTGGGGGCTGGGTACTCGCTTACTACTGGGTTATGGTGAATATGGTCTTTGAGGGTTTGCTAGTGACGTGCTAGCTGGGTGTGCAAGTTCCTATGTGGGCCTAGAATTTGTGCTGTAATTTTGTGTGGCCCAATCCTTTCTGATATTCCTTTGCTGTACTCAGCAGTTTCCTTGCGTGTGATTTCATGAGGTGTGTTTGATCTTCCAGATGTTTAACATTTATGTTCCTTGGCTGGATGACGCTTCTTGAAGAAAGCGGTCTCCTGCTGCCTTTGGTCATGTAGGGTGAGTTAGCTGGACTGCCCTGCAGGCTCGCTCATGTGTTGTGGATTTATGAACTTCTCTATTATTTGTGCATGTTGGATTAAGTGATTACATGTTTGAATGCCACACTTCTCAGTTTCATTTGAAGTTTGGGTATACTTTGATAGTTATGACTATTATGGTTTCGCCAAACCCAGACAATCAAATATGGCATCTCATTTTTGGGTTCTGTGTCCTCTTGCAAGCATGTAGCAAGCAGTCTTGACCTCAAAGCAGAAATGCTGACAAAGGCACAAAACTCCACAGCTCAACCGCTTCGGGACCGGTCCAGACAAGCCTAGTCTGCATGCTGTCTAATGCTACAACCTGAGATTCTTGACAGGTTTCTGATGCAGGCTTTTGAGAGGTTATACCCAATTCCTGTAGATGATTAAAGAAATTAAGCCCGTTCCTATAACATTGTGAGCTGCATTTTGGCCTTATTTTGAGGTCTGCCACCCTCTGCACCATTTTCTAGATATTTCCTAAGGGTGGTGCCTAGGCCGCATTTCATGTTTCCCCAAATATTTCCCTTGTTTTGTAAGGATTCCATACCTTCAGTAGCTATGTTTTCTGTAGATTTTTGAGAATGAAGTTTCTTTAATCATTGTCATTTACAATGTTATACTTGTTCATAGTGGTGGAAGAGTTGGTAGGATCCTCTTCGGCATGATTAATCGGAAGTCTTACACCTTCTAGTGGATCCTCTGAGTTAATTTTCCATTACTGTCATCTTCATTTATGAATAAGTAATAATTACTGAGGATGTATGTTCCTGGTTGTAGTCTTTCAGCCTTCTTCCCATATGACACCTTTGCTTCCATTGATCAGTTGCCAAATTGGAATCCTCGTTTGTAGATTCATGTGTGGTTTTGACTGCAATGTGTGGACATTTGGTTTGTGTGTTTGCTTACAGTGCCTATTACCTGGAATGTTTGAAGAATCTGCACAATTGCTTTTTTGGGTTGTATTTCATTTGTTTTCAAAACATGCTTGGGTTTTAACAAGGCTTTCTGGATAGCAGCGCCTGGATACCCTCACAGCTCCTGGTCATCCTCACGCGTGACTAGCAGCGCTCTACAAATCCACCCTTACATTACATTAGGGCACTGAGTCCTGTGCTGACAGGTCCTGAGCCTATCTTCCTGTTTGCTTTCGGGTGTTCTCTGCTGCTGTCTTGGCATCTCTTAGGCTGGATTGCCTTTTAGTCTTCACTCTTCCTCTGGTGCATCATCTCAGGAGCATTGTTGGTATTCTGTGATTCATGCATGTGTTTTGTCCTTGATCCTGGGGCTTGTTTCCAGTTTCATTGGTATCCATTTGTGCCTTTGCCTTGCTGGATTGGACTAAGGGTGCCTCTGTGGTGAAGGTGACCCTCGAGTGAGGAATGATTGGTCCCTTGGAGACATGTGGGGGGTTGTGAATCTGGTGAGTGTTTTATTACTGTGTGTGCTCTTGAGTGATTGGGCAAACGTTACTCAAGGCAGAAGAGAGCTGGATCGTCTTCGTTCCATTCTTTCGCTTTGATTTCTCTGAACTGATTTAATTGATACTGTGTCCACCAGTTCGCTACTTAAACTGACCTTCTGTAAATTCTAAACTGGTATTTTGCATCCAAATCTTTAATAAAGAGATTTTCTGATGTTTCTAGGTGTCGGAGAGGTAGCTGCCCCCCCAGCAGTGCCGTCTTCTTTAGCTGGATTACTCAGCTACCCTGAGGCCAGGGGCAAGTATTGTGGCTGGGCTGCCTCCATGCCCTGGTGCCTGCTGGACGCAGAGGAACCAGTGCATGGGGAGCAGGGCAGCTACTCCCTCGAGCTGTCTGTGCCCCCAGGTTAACGGCTAGAACTTTGAAGCTGGGGAACCAGGGTTGAGTCTGGCGCCAGGCTTAAGCATACTGTGATTGTGGGCAAATCACTCAATCTCCCCTTGACTAAAAATGAATGTGTCCGTCTGTAATCCAACTGGTGCTCCTGTAAAGTGCTCTGATATCTTCGGGTCAAGTTTGTGCTGTATAAAACTGCTACAAAAAAAAAATTCTTCTCTAGCCGATGCCAGACCAGTTCTGCCCCTCCTGTAGATAGCAACAGCTGGCGCCTTCTCTCTACACTCGCTCAGGATAGAAGGAGGTAAGAGCGGAGCACAGGCTATGCCACCTGAAACTGACAACTGTGGGAACATTAAATAAATAATACATTTTTCCTCCTCGTCATTTGTTGAAATTCCCCCAACCCCCACCCGGCCCCACCGTTCTTAACTGCACGGGCCACGGCTGGCGAGACGCTTCGGCTTGCTGTGCCAGGTGGGGGTGGAGAAGGTCTGAAGGAGCGTATGTGAGGTGTGACATCTCAACGAGGAGCATGTATCTCAGGACTTGCCTACCCCACCAAAGACACTGTCCTGCTCTCTACTGCTCCACAGCTGCCTTCTCTCAGGCGATGCTCTTTAGTTCCGATAGGACAATGGTTTTCCCTGCACACAAATTGACAGCTACTGCTAAGAATAAAATGGTTGCTCCTGTTTTCTGTGGTCTAGCATATCTTGTCTCCTGCCACATTTTATTCCTGCAAGATATTCTGGGAGAATTCCGCAGTGAATTTTCAGCTCAGCACTGTCCCAAGGAAGTTCCAAAATTATTTTCACGTTCTTTTTGTTTTTATTTAATGCGATTTTATATAGCCCGAACATTACCCGAAGGTGTCAGAGCGCTTTACAAAAGAACCAGTTGCGTTACATAAGGACATTGGATTACATGAGTTACATAAGAGATATAAACAGAAAAAAAAATTGCAAATGTACAAGTGGAGCGAATGGAGGAAAACATTGCAAATGTACAAGTTGTAGAGTCACTCAAGGAGGAGATACAAACAAATAAACTCTTAAATCACATAGGAATGGTAGTAAGTACAAAGGTCTACTACATATACTAGTGGTTGGAGTTATATATACAAGTGGAGTGAATGGAGGTAAATGTTCAAGTTGTAGAGTCACTTAAGGAAGAGATACAAACAAATAAACTCTAAAATCACAAATGTACAGAGCAGGAAATTGTTGCCATTGTCAGCCAGGTGCTCAGGTGGTATTGCACTCAAGAGTGGCGGTCTTGGGTGACTGAAAGTCTTTAGTCCAGAAACGCCTACGGTTTAATTAAAACATGAATTTGCCCCACAGGCTAACGTCTGGTGGTCTCACGATTTCCCAAATCATGTACAGAGGGCGCCATAGCAGAGACAGCTTGCCCAAAACGGGACCACGGGTAGGGGCTCCCCTGTAACGCTGAGATGGTGCTTGATCCCAATCCAGAAGTCTGCGTGCCAGCTGAACATTGTGAGGAACATCCACATTATACAGCAAAGAAGCCTGAGTATGAAAATATCCAGAATCTTTAACATAAAAATGGTGCATCCCAGCCCTCGGTGGATATATCAGCAGTCATTGGACAATCAGGAGTTGACGCCACCACAACAATGATTAGTACCCGCCCCCTCCATAGTGATCACTGTCTCCTCCAATCTGCCACTGGGTTAGACATTGACTATCTTGTGGGCATGCCCACTTCTTACAGATAAGGAACTTTGGGTTATTTAAACGTGAGAAAATATAAATAGAATTTAATTCCACGGCTTTCTTTGTGTGCCTGTAAATATGTCGATAAAACACACCACACAAGCAATCATAGCGGGCAAACTGGTAGGCTGAACTTCTTTTTTTCTGACTAGAAAACCGTTTTTAGCAACTCAAGTGAGAAAAAAAGAAAAGGTAGCAGGTGCTGCTTGCCTCTTTATCTCTTTCAGCACAAAACAAAAAATCAATGCGCTTTAGCTTCTGGCACCATCCTTCTCCATGTGCGAGCAAATAGCTTCAGTTAGGAAGTTGCAGAACAAGGCTGGCTGATGTCAAACTAACCGTGATAAGTATATCCACTTAAAAGAACAACACACAAAGAGACAAAGTTGAAATGATGTCCTCAGTACTTTTTCCTCCAACTAGAGAACACCCATTTGCTTTCCTGAATGTAGTACTGCAGCTCCCGTGTCCTGAGTGATCCATTTTTTTTCAGATTAATGAAAAACTTGGGGGCATATTATCAAGTACGACGATAAAATTATTGCCGCTTTAGCGGCAGAAAACTGCCGCTAAAGTGGCGATAATGGGCTTATCGCCGCTTTAGCGGTCGTTTTCTGCCACTAAAGCGGCGATAATTTTACCCAAGGGCCATATTATCAAGTACGGCGATAAAAGTATCGCTATAGTGGCGATAATTTTAACGCCCGTCCTTGATAATATGCCCCTTGATTCAATGGGCAGGGTCGGCTTTAGCGCTGGTGGTGTCTGGTGCAACAAGGTTTTATTGCACCCCCTACCACCACTCGCCCATGACCTCCCCCTCGGATTCCTTCACTACCACTCTTCAAAAGTTCCCCATATCTTCCTATAACGTCTCTCTCACAATTATTTAATTTGTTTTAAAGCTCAGGTAAAGGCTGGTTTTCCTAACCCACTCAGCTATCCACAAAATATGCAGATCTGTTCTTTGCAGCAGGCGTATTAACCCTCTATACTACTTTGTGGCGAGTCAAAACTGCCACTAGACAAACCCCCATTCCTCTCTCTCTAGCAGGAACATTAATCACAAGAGTTATATTGACATTTTTACTATTGCTTGAAAGCTGGACGCACATGGAACTCAGCAGCAGGTGCCTTTCAGTCATAAGTTTTCACTCTTCATAGCGCCCCCCCCCCCCCCCCCTGAGGTGAGTGCCCCTCTCCAGGTCAGCGCCCTGTGAGGCCACACAAGTTTCACTGCCTTAAAAGCCGGCCCTGTCAATGGGCCAGATTCAGAAAGCCTTTCTTCTATCAGCTTTGGAAAAAGGCCTGTTTTGCATCTGCACCTGGTCACCTTCTAATGCCACACAGTGGGCTTGACAGTCATGAGCTCAGTCAATATATACATCAGTCACCAGGAAGTAACAGTCTCCTTTCTTGCTGCTCAACCAAAAGTTAAGCACTTCATATCTCTCATTTTCTTTATTCTCTTGTTAGAAATGTTTTTGAAATGTGTTTGGTAGTGCATATTTGATAGCGTGATGGCAGTAACATAGCCAGAGCGTCATGGTCCCTAGTGAAAGCAAGGACATGATCACCTTGGCTGCTGTTTGAATTACAAAAGAATGCAAAACTCAGAGTTAGGTGGGCCCCTAAGGTGTCACTGCACCCGCTGCTCCAATTACAGTTGTGCCCCTGTGTGTTGGCCTTCATTTTGATATGTTTCACACAGTTGTGTCTCTTGTTTGCTTTGTTTCTATATACCTAGACAGATTTTGGGCATTGTTTTCTCTTTCTTACAACTTGGGCTCCTATAATTGGCACACCATGCTTCATGCACTGACATTTTGTTTGGAGACGTGACATGCACAACCGGTTTGTTGAATTCTGTGCCATCTGAGGTCTTGAAATTAACAAAACGAAGACCAAATTCATGGCAATAAAACCACAAAAGACTTACAGGGGGAGGCATGCCCTGGGCGGGGTTGCACTGGAAAGGGTTGATACATTCGAGTATGTGGGTGTTAAACTTACAGGAAGTATGACGTGCACATCACATGTCACTAAGATGTGCTCGAAGCTTAGGCAGACAGCAGGTGCTCTTTTGAAAGACTACAACATATCATCAAGTGAGCCTATTGCTGCAATCTTGCAGATTTATGATCTAAAATCCCTTGGAGGAAGTCTTTACGGGGCAGAACTATGGGGTTGTGTAAAATGTGACGAGCTGACCAAAATTTCTGAGGAACCTGGTGCTAGTACAACCTAGTATCCCGTTCTATCCACTGATGCTAGACATGGACATAAAATCTATCACCAACAAGGCCAAATTGCGACCCTTGTTATTCTGGAGGTTATTAGGTCTACACCAGAACCATCATCATATGCCAATGCACTCCAGGAAATCTGCACTTTGGATAGGCTAAAAAAGATAGGCTGGATATGCAATTTAAACTCTTCGACGCAGCGCAAATTCTGCTGCGGTGCGGTGGAATTTGACGCATGCGCAGTTCGGACGGCTGGGGGCCGTCCGACGCACACGCCCACTGTAGCGTTCGACGGCCATGGGCCGTCCGACGCATCAAAGAGGGTAAAGATGTTGTTGGCTGCGATCGGTATGCATGAGATTTGGGACTGTACATAATCTCAAACATTCCCATCTAAGGAATGTATGAAAGTTTGTTATTGGTAATGGATAGGGCAGTCCGAGCTCCTGGCCCAAACCGATGGCTGGTTAACCAGAGAGTTTATGGATTTTAAACTTGATAGCGCATATGAAGACTACTTAGACATTATTTCAGTCCTAACTGATAGGAAATTGTATATTCAGTTTAAGTTGGGCACTCTCCCACTCAGCTTATTTACCAGTAGCTGGTAAAAAAGACTTCTGTATCTGTGTTACGTCTCAGCTGCAATGTGGAGAAAGAGACTATTGCCCATGTGTTATTTGCCTGTCCAGCATATGTGGTTCCTCATATTAAATGGATAAAACCTATTTGCAGACTGTTGGGTACTCGTAACCACGCAACTGTCCTGCAGATACTAAGATCTGAACCAACACCTACGCTTGCTTGTGCTGTTGCCAAATGTTTGGGGATTATGTGGGGCATTAGGAGGAAGTTTTTAAAGTTTTAGGCGCATATTAACAAGGAACAGGGAAAATTAACGCCTAGGGGTCGATTCCGATTCGGGAAAAAACGATCCGAATAGCTGTTCGGAGCGTTTTTCCCGTACGATTCGTACCCTGCCACGTCCACCACATGTACGACGAAGTACGATTCGTACCGGGAGCAGGACTCCGTACGAATCGTACAAAGACCATACGATTCAAATCTCCGCAAGTTTCTCCCTCGGAACCCGCTGTACGCGACATCGGTACGGTTCGCGGCTGGTTTTTCCGACCCAGCAAGTACGATTAGTGTCGGGTACGCACCGTATGACCCTTTTCCTACGACAGCCGAAAACAGCCGTAAAAGCAGAGTTCACCTCGAAACAAGTACGGAACGTCCCCCCCAGGTACGGGGGGGACGTTCCGTACGGTGCGTACACCCTGCGATCGTAGGGGTACGATGCGTACACCCCATGATCGCAGGGGTACGCATCATACCCCGCGATCATGGGGCGTACAGACCGTACAGTGTGTATGTGATTGTGTGCTTTTCCATACGAATTGCCCTTACCTGACGTGGACCGTATGAATCGCGCCCTCATACCCCATTCCGGATCGTACTCATCGGGTCGTACAGCATGTGTACGAGTCGTACGGTTCACGGTTTCAGCCTTGCAATACGTGCGGATCGCGACGATTCGGACGGATTGACAAAATACGGATCGTACTATGCGACTCGGACGGACGGGTACGATTCGTACGGAGATGGCTCGGGATGCGAATTGTACGGACGTTTTTACTCCCGAATCGGAATCGACCCCTAAGGGTGCTTAGCGTTAATTTTGTTCACGCCCGCTATCGCTGGATAATATCACCTGGTTATAGCGTTATTAACAACCCTAACCGCCTAGACAATAAAAAATCCAGCGATAGCGGCATTTTGGGAGGTTATCGCTGGTAATGCAGCGATAAAACTACAAGGATAGGGATATCCTTGTTGATAGCCCATGGTGGACTTAGCCATGCAATCCACCTCCCATTGGATTACATGGCTAAGTCTGAAAATTAGCAGACGTAAAAAAAAAAGCAGCGTTAGCCGTGGTTAGCGCAGCTTTTTTTGTCTCTAACAGAGTTAGCGTGAAGCTTGATAAAAGGAGAAATGTCGCTTAGCGATATTTCTCCTATTATTTTGCTCTGGAACGCCCACTTTGCATCTCATTAGAGATGCAAAGGGAAGCCTAGTGGAAAAGGGTGCTAACATGCGATTTTGCATGTTAGCACCCTGTTGTTGATAGGGCGATATTTGTATCTCCACTTCTTTGACTTTTAAAGCCAAAAAAGCAGAGATAAAGCCCTTGATAATATGCCCCTTTATCAGTTGATTTTTAACTTTAAATACGTATGTGTGTATTAAGGTTCCTATGTATGTATGTATTAAGGATACTTTTATATGTTGAATTGTGGATGGTCTATTACTTCGAGTCCATTACAAACTGTCTAATTGAGGAATCTAGAGGTTCGCTGTGATAGGCCTGTAGAGAACGTTTCTATGACATTTAATGATCAGTTCAGAAGTTTCATAATTGGACAAACTGTTCAATGATTATTATGATATTGTTGTATGTTCTAATAATTTTTTATCAATATATTAAACTTTGTTCAGCACTACAGCAATTTACTAATTTTAGATCCCATGACTCACACTTGCATTTATGGCTTGCACCTGGAATGCCTGTTGATGATTTTGTGCTTATAGAAGTCCGATTGTTTCATGCAGGCAAAAAAGGTACAACTTCGCATTTCTATAACTTGTATTTCAGTATATGTGAGTGTGTGTGAGTGTGTGTCTCTGTGTGTGAATTTAGTTGCAGTTGTTTTCATGTAAATGTGAGATTATGAAAACAATAGTTGTGAAGACCCTGGTATTTTTCATATGAATAATTGATAAAAGGTATCCCAAATGCTTTTGTGATATTTTTGTTCTAAAGTTCATGGCCTAAGACATTTACCCCTGGGTCTGTGAAGTTACTAAAATCTCAATGGTCACTTGTTGTAGTAGCAGCCTGCGCACTTCCTATTCTGAAAGTGTGCACTACTCTGGCAAGTTTGTAGCCAGAGAAATTGCATACATTTATATATATAAAAATATCAAATTGAAGACACAGACACACAAAAATATATATTTAATCAATAATAATGAAAAAATAAAACCCTATAAATAATAAATAAACTATTACCACTCCAATGTATACAACAGGAGAGAACACGTTAAGCTCAGGAGAGGTAACATTTACTGTTTCCACTCCAGTCTGTGCAACAGTAAGGAAAGCATTGGACTGAGGAGGGGTAACATTTACTCTTCCCACTGCAGTCGGTGCAACAGTACAGAAAGCGTCAAACTTAAAATGGGTAAAAAATAGTATTCCCACTCCAGTCCGTGCACCAGTAGGGAAAGCGTTGGACTCAGGAGGGGTAAAATGTACTATTCCCACTGCAGTTGGTGCAAAAGTAGGGAAAGTGCTGGACTGAGGAGGGGTTACATTTACTATTCCCACTCTAGTCTGTGCAACAGTACGGAAAGTGCTGAACTCAGGAAGGGTAAAAATTACTATTCCCACTCCAGTCGATGCCAAAAGTGTTGGATTGCAAGGGGTAACATGTACAATTCCCACTCCTGTCTGTGCAACATTAGGGAAAGTGTTGGACTCAGGAGGGGTAAAATTTACTATTCCCACTCCAGTGGGTTCAACAGTAGAGAGAGAGTAGTTCACTTCAAACAAAAACATATTTTAACAACTCCTTAAACAACAAAAGCAATAAATACAAACATTACATGTCTATATTTTAAATAGAAATAAAAAAATTACATACTTATTACAAAGTGTAATAATTTTTATAAATCTAAACAAATAATACGATGCAATTAAAATATCATTCTATGGGCCTTATTTCAAGTTCGACGGTCCATAGACCACCACCACTGCTGGTGGTGAGTTGTCTGCCGTATTACGAGTTGCAGGGTCAAGACTGATTTGCATATGGCTGGGTCCAAACTGGAATGGCATGGTGAGCAAAAAATGATGGATTGAGGCCCAGATCTCTGTACTGGGGTGAATGTATGACATTGTTCTACATTCTGTCCATCAATTGTTCTTTTTGTATTACAAGTTGGGCAGATTGGCTGTGTGAAGATTGCGACTGGATCGCCGGCACTGCCAGCACATCACCGACTGCTGGGGTCGCAGTCAGGGGATGACAGCATCCATTGGGCTGTACAGAGGCACAATACCACCAGCCGTATTATGAGTTGACTTACCAATGAGCCTACCGCGGTGGTCGGACAGCAGACTAAAGGTCAGCAGGAATGAAGGATTTAGGGTGCATAAGCACCCCTTTTCAGTTCTTCCCAGCAGATTTTGGTGTGGATGTTTTTGCCAGGTTGCCCCTACACAGAAGCATCTGCACCCTGAGGAATACGACACCGTCTTCGGCGAAATACAGGTAAGTGCTTTGGTACTATGTATCCATTACCAGGCCTGCCCACATATGGGTCGGACTCCGGCAATAGGTAGGTGGTAATTTCCCACAAATATCATGCATGTGTGTTCATTCAACACATATGCAGTAAAAATGTACCCCTAGGCATCGATATATGGAAATACATTGCCCACAGTTGCAAGATCCCCGCAGCCACACTGCGGCCTGCCTAGAAACTCGCAATACTGTGGTCGGAAGGCCACAGGAGAAGCGTCTCATATCAGTCACAGACGCAGTCCTTAGGCAGTCAGACTGTTGAACTCATAATATGTCCCTATTTCTCACAATCACAACAACCAACAAATAAAATGTAATTGAAATTAAAAAGCATAACACAATTAACATTCAACATAATAAATAACACGATTTTCAATAAATTTATAAATATTTTTAAATGTATTATTACTTAAATAACTTCCCACCCTACACCTCTACAAACTAAACAACGCCCACCTAAAATATACCTTGACAAATCTGATAATTTTACAATTGACATAATTATCAATTAAATAATTAATGGCAAATAAAAAATTAATTATCAATACATTATTTCTTAATTAAATTTCCACCATGTAACCTTAAAAACCCAACAACCCACACCTAACATACATCCTAAAAATTATACCAATTACACAATCTACATAATTAATTATCAAATAATCAATTAATTATAATTAATAAATAATACATTATTTAATTAACTTTCCACCCTTTACCCCAACAAACCTAACAACCCACACCTGATATATAACCTAAAAAATATCTTAATGAAACAATGTACATAATTAGTTATCATCAATTACAAAATGAGTATTAATTAACTAATTACTAATTAATCCAATGTAATTAACTTTCCTTCCTTTAGCCCTACAAACCCCACCACCTGATATATAACTTAACTCATATCATAATTATACAATTTACATAACTAATTATCAATTAAATATTTATTAATAAATAACATTGATTATTCCTTATTATAATTCACTCCTTTACTCCTTTCCCACCCATTACCCCTACAAGCCCCACATCAAAAATGTAAATTAAAAATCAATTAAATACACAATTTACATATTTAATTATCAATTAAGTAATTAATAATAATTAAAAATGATGATTATTTAATTGTAATTACATTATTTTTCACCATGTACCCCTACAAAATCCACAACCTACACCTAAAACGTAATCTAAAAAATAAATGTATTACACAAATTACATAAATATTTATCAATTGAATAATTAATAATAATTAAAAAGTATTCATCAATTAATGATAACTAAATGACATCCCACTCTTTACCCCACAAACCCCACAACCCACCACAATACTAAAAATTACAATGAACAATTAAAAGTAATTTAAATACCCCTACAAATTTACAAACTATATTTAAACATTAACAATAATTATGCAAATAATTTATAACGTACAATAAGATATATACTAAAATACATCAAAATAATTAAAAAACAATATTATTAACAATATTTTTGCAAGCGATATTAACAACATAGGTATTTTAACATCGATATTAACAACATCGATATTTTTGTAAAAAATATTAACAACATACAAAGTTTTTACATCTATATTACTTACCTTAGAAAATCGATATTTTGGTCAATGATAATCCTGTATTGCCATATTTGTGAATCATGATGTTAGAACTTAATATTTCCGCATCCTGATATTTCTTACTTAATATTTTGTCTGAATACCTAGAGGGCCTGGATCTCCTGCCACTACAACATTTTAAATACAGTGGATTCACTTACTAAGGTTTTAAAATTCTCAGAACAAGCCAAGGAGTCTTGGGATTAGGTAGACAGACTCATCTAACTGGGCTCAATAAACTTTGGGCCTGATTCGCAAAGTGCCTTTTGTAGTACTATAAAAGGTACTACAACCTGTTATTCACAAACTTTGGGGCTTATTAGGATAGCGGTTTTTCCGCATCCTCTGGGCCGGCAGAAGCCACCGCCGGCCCGGAGGATGCGGAAAAACCGCTGCGGACCCACCAAAGACCCACCGCCACATTAGGATGGCTGGTGGGTCCTGGTTTCAGTCCGCTGCTTTTCCGCCGTGGTTGGCTTACAACCGCGGCGGAAAAGCACTATTATGGAGGCGGTGTCTATTAGACACCGCCTGCCATATTAGGATGGATTAGAAAACATGCTTTTCCGCGGCAGCTTTCCCGCCATGGAAAAGCATGTGGTACTTCACTGCAGGGGCCCGTTGTATGGCCCCTGGGTGAAGGGGGGGTGGGGGTGCACATGGGGGGTACCTATGGTACCCCCCAGCATTTGTGTGCAGAAATCGGCAGGCACCGCACGGTGCCTGCCGCTTTCTGCACACAAATGCAATGTGTGCATTTTTACCATTGCGGCGGGTGCAGCTTCAAGCTGCAGCCGCCGCAATGGTAAAAATAGAGGATGTGACCGCCAGAGTGGTGGTCACATCCTAATTGCACAGGAGGGATAATAGCTTAATAATCGCTAAATACCTATCTATTCAGTCACTTCCAGAAGCCACAGCTTTGAAACAAAATGGATTCCTCAATAATTTTGAAGAGTTCTCTAGTTACGGTACAGAAGAACAGACGTTGAATTAGCCCCATAAGAGGTCTACCGTAATTAACATTAAGTTCAAATGCGTTAGTGTCTAGTTAAACTATTAAGCTATTATCCACCTTTGCCTTAAAATTCTGACACCCTTTGTCATGTGTGTTATAAAGAATATATAGCTGAACTCGACATCACTAAATCAACTTCACACATATTGGTACCAACAATCTATCTCTTGGTACCGACCAATTAGTTTGTTTACCAGCCACACAAATAACTTAGAGTGTGTAGATATATAGGCTTTTTTAGGCCGAAGACTATATAGGCGAAAGATCAGATAAAGGGCAAACCATAAGTTTAAAACTTGAAATTAAAGTTGTGAATGTTGGATACCATCAGCCTTACCACAACGTTTATTATTGCCTTTATATCACCCGTAAAAACAGGCTTCCTCACAGCAATTCTCACCCTTCGTGGTGCATATCATCCTGCCTACCCGGGATACCTGCTGGCTCCCAGAAGGTAAAAGCAAGGATTTTGAGTTTTGATAGAAACTCAATTTAATATAAGGACTTGCAATGTAATCAAAATCTGCTCTGTTTGATTATTCTAATACAGGGTACTTCACCGCAAAATGTTAATCATTCAACCGACAGCAGTACTAGACAAATTGAGTCTCTGATCTGTGCACTTATATGAACAAGGTACAAAAATAAAAAATATATGTTATAAATAGGGGGAGTCTTTTTCAACTTGCCCTGACTTTATTTGGGGATTAGTTTAATTTGGAAACAACTTGAGAAATACACCCTTGTTCTATCTGGCCGATCGCTGCACAATAAGATTCTAATCAAGTATAGTGGGTTAACACTGGGTGTCAGCCTAACAGACTTCATGTGTGAAAACATACTTTCTTATGCCAAAACAAATGATGATAGATGTGATATGTAAGATATTGTGATTAAATTGAACTCTCATTGACTAGGATATGCAGTGCACTAGATTGAAGCATTTTTTAAATATGATGATTCTCTGCTTTATTTTATTTACAGAATGTATCCTTCAAATGTCAGCCGGAATGTAAAACACTGTCTGAAATCTGAAAGCTTATAAATTGTATTGATAATTTTGTATTCCACAACTGCTATGTCTGTGTCTGCATTTGAGAGTAACTAGGATATGCATTGCGTGAGAATTAAGCATTCCTTAAAATCGAAGATTCTATTAGTGGAATATATCTTTTAAATGCCACATATGGTGTAAATATCAGCTGAAATTCGAAAGCTTATAAAGTGAATTGAAGTTGTTACCTCACAACTGCTATGATTGTGTCTCCATTAATAGGTTTTTTCAAACATAATTTTCATTTTCAACAATTGAGAGCTTCTTTGGGTGTTATATATACTATGTAGACTATCCCTTCAATGGATAGAGACAGTATTTTAATTTTTAATCTGTTATCATTTTTAGGGTACTCAAGATATGAAATCCATGTCCTGAGGATGGTCTCTCACACGAAAGAATAGAGACCGAAACGTCGACTGCGGCTTTATCTACCATTGAATGTTTAATTAATTTTGTGATAGGTAGAAAAGCTTGAGCAATTGATGTAGCAAGGGTTGTGTTGATTAATGTATTTTCCCTTCTGCGTCATTGTTTTTCATCTTGTACCCAACATTTTAATTTGATTTGATAAAAGATTAAATACTTCTTTTAAATATACACCCGCTTTTCAATCCCTTTTTGCTCTCTTCTTTTTCTGATCACTTACAAGTGACAGTTTTGAATATATGTAAATCTTTGTTGTTGCATAACCAGCATTAGTGGGCTCAAATCACCAAACCCACACGATTTTATTCCTTAAGTGACTCTTAAATTCTTGTTTTATTAAAATCCCTTGAAGGTACCTTTACCCTATCACACTTTTTGCCCAAACCCTCAAGGGTATACTGGGTTGCCCACTTTCAACTCTGATTACAAGTTTGGCAATGTGGGAGTGGATCGCCATGCCAGCGCCCGCTCCTACACCATCAAACTCAACCACTGGCAGCCTGCCAGAAAACGAGTTTCCTCGTGGTCTGGGGGGCAGTACTTTGGCGGTCCCACGGTGGTGCCTATTAGAAAGGCACCGTAATGGGAGCACCAAAGCCAGTTCCTGCACGGCATGGATTATGCAGTTCATGCCATGAAGAAGAGGGGGTGCATTTACACAGGGGGGCATACCATGAGCCCCCCTGTATGTATCCCCAGGCCTAGAGACAACCCCTTAGTTTCCTCATTGCCTACATTTTCATAGCATAAGCACCAACATCAGACTGTTGGCATTGAGGAAACTCGTAATATGCTTGACGGTGTTGCAGCAGCACCGCCAAGCATATTGCAGCCTCGGACCTCCGAGCCACCACCAGGAATTGTGGATCCCGGCTGTTGCGGTGGTCCTTTGGCAGTCCGACTGCCATAGCCATAATATGGTGGTCAGCCCGCCAGTGCGGCAGTCCCCGGTCACCACAACTCCTCCACTGCGGGTTCAGCAGTCTGATAGACCACCAAACTCATAATGAGGCTCTTAATCTTTCATGTCCAGATTGATAACTGCCTCTGAAGCATCTGGTACCCCCCATTACAATAAAGTAAGATCTCATTTTGGACACTGATTCTCCATTGACCAGAACTACTGTGTATACCCTGTAGCAATTGCATTTGTCATGTTTTCTAATTGTTCAAGGAGGAAGCACATTTTAAATCCCTAACTGAATCAACAGAGAAGATTCTCTTATTTTCTTAAAGTCCCGAAGAAGATTTTAAGAAATAGATTACATTGATTTTCTTTTAGTGTACAACCAGCCTTTTAATAAATCAAAGCTAACATCAGAAGTTGATTTTTTGGGTGTAAGGGAGACAGTGATACTAATCACTTTACATACACACTCCTTTTCGTGCATACTCCTTCATACCAAGCAAGTGTGCATATGCGTTCGGCTGCTGGTAAAGTGACCAGATCCCACTTGACATAAACTAATCTCAATAGGCTGTCTGAGGTTAAACAGACCCACACTTTATGGGAAAAAATTAGGGTGAGAGGAAGAACTCACTTTGATCTTCGAGAGGAAGTTCTCAGAAGAATTAAAGCATTATGAAACGGTTACTAATTTCTGCACGCACATCCAAGATTGCCATTTTTTAACAGGATTAAGTACAATACAAATAGCCAAGGTGGCACTCACATTTAGGACAGCCATATTTTCAAGCATTTTGAATTTTTTTACAAAATACCATTCCAAGATAGTCACTGTGGATGTGTGCACATTCACAGCAGCTATGATAGCAAAAACCTATTGGCAAGGCCAGTCAGTTTCACATCCAAGACCAATTGGATTTGTCAATGCTTTTTCTAGTTGTGCCTCAATTCACAGAGAAATCATGGCACTCTGATATTTTAGAGTTTTTAGAACACCCCAAACTTCTACTAAAGATCTGAGTTACTGCCAATCAGTAGGTAAATGATTTGCGCAACCCCGATATTACTTGATTTGATAAATCCCTAACAAAGGGTTCACTTCACAAAGAAAGTCTCAAATGAGTTCCTCTATGTTTACTACGTCTTTTGGAGTACATTCACACATTTTCTCGAATGCATAACAAAGTCTAGGAGTGAATTTGCGAATTACACAATTTTCAAGAGTACCCAAGTGGTTTCCGAATAAACATACACCAATGTGGCAAGTTACTTTTACGAATGAGTGCTTTTTAAAGTATTTTATTTTGGCTTTTTCAAGGGGAAAATATGTTTCCGTAGGGATAATTTCCTTTCCATATTCCCAACAACGTTGGGAAAGTTCCTCCCCTTTTCTGTCCTGAAAATGGAGTTACCATTGCCCCTGCAAGAGTAAATCTGCAAACATATTTAGGGTGGGAAACTATCTTCACAGGGCTTATAAATACCCACTCATATGTGGGCATTCTTGGCCATTTGTAGTTGTCTCTGTTCTAAAATAACGACAGTTCATCTGGGTAAGAGGATTATTTATTTATAATTAGGCCACAGTGGGTGTAATTGTACATGTGAGTAAAAACATCTGAGTGCAAATTCATGTTTTGTGATTTTGCACTTGTAAATAATGCTATTTGTTTCAATAAGAGTGCCCCAATACCTTTGTGAATCAGGACCAATGTGTATGAAATAAACATAAATGCAATGGCCTAAAGCTAGGATTGTAGATTTACTAGGAGTATTTACCAACTCAAAAATGGACAGTCGCAGATTCAAAGCTAGGCAGATGCTGATTTGTGATTGAGAACTGTGGAAAGGAGGAGAGCAAAAACACAGTACATATGTGGCACGTGAATTAATCCATAATATATCAGCAGATGCAGTTCCACAGTTCTTGTATGCATTGGCTCCTATAAATTACATGGGCCTGGTGACTTAAGCCTACTGATTTCGGTAGTCACCCAGCCCCTTATCCATATCGCCCTCAAGGGCATCACCTACATTACCAGGATTAAATGCAGATTTTCCTAACTAGTGATTAGTGATTGAAAGTCCTGATATCATTGAAGACAAAGGCAAATATTGTGCTTTCTTAACTTGCCACTTTTATTATAGCAGCCACAAATAATAAAAACTACACTTCAGAACAAACCCTGGGTTACAAATTACAGGTTGAGGAGAAGTGAAACGGTTCATTAGTCATGAGCTTAATCTATATACAGCAGTCACCAGGAAGTAACAACCTCTTTTCTTGATGTGGAGACAACTTGTAAGAGACTGGGTTATTGGTTGAGGGAGGTGGAAACCTCACTCAGACAACAACTACAATCCTTGTCAGGGTGAACCACAAAAGTGACTAAATTAACCTGTGCTTAACAGACTGGTTGCTTGTCACAAAGCAGTTAGGCGTAATTTAGGCAATGCGTAAAGTATTTGTGCAGTATCAAAACAGTGCCAAAACAGTAATAAATTCAAAAGGCAAACAATAAAATTCCAAAGTGATTTCAATTCCATGGTCAATCCCAACATAGATGTCTCAGGCCCCATCACACGTGACCGACGAGCTCTCTCCAAGTCTTGGGCGAACTCACTCGGACTCTGCAAACCAACAATGCAGGGAATAGCTAAGGCATACCTCAAATGTATAGATAAAACCAAGCAATTCAATATTGCTGACCTCGAGGCCTGCATCCTGCAGTCTGAGACTGTGGTTCAAGAAACCGAGGCGCAGACTCCCCAATTGGACCTTGATTGGACCTCCCTACGTCAACAGCTCTTTCAAGAGACTTCCCAGTGTTGGGGTGCCACTTGTTAAGGGGTATACGAACACAGTGATAAGCATAGGGTGCTCCTTTGTCGACTGGCAAACAGGAACATTGGTATACGGCTTCTCCCCGCCCTTATGAATGGAGTGGGATCCCTGGTCACCATGGCTGAGACAATTGCATCCATGTTTTCAGAACATTATAGACATCTCTATGCCCTTTAGTCGTGACCTTCCCCTGAACTTTCTCATCTGTTTCTTTCTGACATCCCTCTACCTCGTCTGACCCGGCTTCAACAGAAGACCCTTGAGGACCCAATCTCTGTGGCCTAGGCTCTCGTAGCCATCCAAGGCTTGAAATCTGGGAAAGCCCGTCGGCTCTTCTCTTGAATATTATTGGAAACTTCGGGATGTTTTGACCTTCCATCTTCTCAAGTTTTACTTAGAGGCAGTGAAAGAGGGATGTTCCCCCCAGAACTTGATCTGCCCACTGTTGTTCTTATCCCTAAAATATATCAGCCATCGTCAGATAGCGCTTCCTATCTGCTAATTTTTTCAATTATTGCAGACATTAAAATATATGCCAAGATCCTGGCAACCGGGCTTGAATCGATTTTAAGTTCTTTAATCCACTTAGGTTAGTGTGGCTGCATGTCAGGCCATAGCACCAGACATTGTATACAGCGGTATTAGGTAACATTGGTGCATGTAGAAGAGATACAACAACCTTTTGCTTATCAACTTTGATTAAGCATTTGATACTGTGGAATGGGATATCTCGGATCAATGTTGAGCCAAAAGGGTTTTGGTTCCTGATTTCGGGAAATGGTGGCGCTGCTATATTCCAAGCTGACAGCCTGGTCATGGGAGATAGAGTATTGTCCTGTGAGTTCCCCATCAGACGTGGTACCCGGAGGTGTGTCCACTGTCTCCACTCCTTTTTGCCCTTGCGATTGAGCCCTTGGCTCGTTTAATCCAGTGTGATGCACAGCTATAGGGTTGGAGATGGAGTGTAGCTTTGAAGATAGGTTTGCACTATATACCGAAAATGCTCCCCTGTTCCTTGTGGATCTGGAGAATTCTAGCCCATGGGCCTTCGAGATTGTCTGCCTCTTCGGAGAGGCATCGGCCTCTGGGTAAGCAATAGGAAGTCATTGCTCCTCCTTTGCAAGGGCATAGTGAGTTGGTAGACTGTCAGCCTGGCGTTCCTTTCTGTTGCCTCAGCTTTAAGTATTTAGGGGTGCATATTTCAATATTGGCAGATGTCATATGTGTGCTTAACCTCGCTCCCCTCTCAAAGGGGACCAGGTCTAGTCTGGCAGCATGGCAACACCTCTCACTTAATGTCTTAGGCGTGGTTGCATTGATAAAAATGATGATTTTGCCCAGTTTAATTTATTTTTTGCAGTCCCTTACGCTCCAAATTCTTAATGCCTGGTTTACAGCGCTACTTTGTTCTTGTCTCTGGAGGAGTCGACCTCCTCGCATCGGCCATGCTAAGTGTTGGTATTCAGTGTATGATGGTAGAGTTGTGGTGGTAGATAGTCATTTGTATTACAGGTCTCTCAGTTATTAGTCATAAATGACTTACTGACAGGTGGTTGGGATGATCCAGCATATCAACTCGATCTCCGTAGCCTTAGGGCCTTATTATGAGATTGGCAATCTAGCGGACCGCCATATCGACGGTGGTAGTCTGAGCGTGGAGAGCTCTGCAGTCTGACTGTTGTATTATGAGTTGGGAGGATTGGCTTAGGGAAGACCACAGCTGGACTGTAGAGACCGCCAGCAGACATCCATCCGACTGGTTCACGGTCGGGAAAGGCAGTCATAGGGTGGTACAGGGGAGCTGCACTGCAGTGCATATTACGAGTTGTCTAATCCACACGGAGACCACAGTGGTCTGACCACCTGCTTCAAGATGACAGTGACAAAGGATTTGAGGTGCATACTCACCTCTTTCTTCATTTTTCAGGTAGAGTCCAACATGGATCCCTGTCTCCAGGTCCCCCCTTCACAGCAGGATCTTCACCCCGAGGATTACGACCCTGTGTGTGGCGATATACAAGTTAGTTCTTTTCGTACCATATTCCCATTGCCAAGACTGCCCACAAGTGGGCTAAACTCCAGTAATGAATATATGGTATTTTCTACATATGTCATGCATTGTGTGCATTCTGCACATATGCTGTAGAAATGCACACACAGGTATTGATATATTAGTAAAAAGTACTCACCACTGTCGCAAGATCCCATTCTCCACACCGGCGGTCCAGTGGACAACTTGTAATATTGCAGTCTTTGGACTGCCAACGCTGTGGGCTGCTGGCAAGGGCTGACAAAGTTCTACGGCAGTCGGACTGAAAACTCGTAATAAGGCCCTTAGTCTTGACGGGGTCATACACCATTTGTATGACGTCTGAATTCTCTTGCATTTCTGGAGGTTACTAGGGTGCTCTTTTTGACGTGGGGAGGGCATTACGATTCAAGGGATGGGACAGACCTCTGACTCTGCAGACTCCCCTATAGAGGGAGTGCTGGTTGGAGCAGGTGGTACGTCTGGAGGAGTTTCTGCGCTGGGACTTCATCCGAATTACAGTGTTGGGTGATGTGTGGTGGGGCTCTGCTGTGTACTCCTTCACAGACCTCTAACATCAATTAATTCTGTCCCACAGTATTTATAGCTGCGTCACGCCCTATGGAGCTCATCTACAAGAAGTGCCGGAGTTTGGCCCTCATGACTGTTGATGGGGAGGATCGGTAGAGAGGGTTTTTCTCATCTATAAAGAACTCTCGTATGTAATGCCCCGGAGACACAAAACAAAAATGGGATTGGTGGGTGGGCAAGATGTAGAAGGTTGAGTGGCGAGAAGCCTACATGGCCCTAAGGGAATTGTTGATCTCTGGACGGCTCCGCCTGATACAATTACAGTACCTCCACCAAACTTACATGAATTGTACCATATGGTCTGCCAATGTCCTGAAGTTACTCACTACTGGACACGTATAGGGTACCACCCGGTCGGTGGGTCTAGGTACTGCAGTTGCATTGACTTCAAAGGTGGCCCTGTTGGGGATACTGGAGGATTTTGGGGAAACAGGAGGGGACAAGGCTTTGATAGGAGAGACATTGTTCGATCCTGGAACCAACCAAACCCACTGAGTCAAAAGCTGTGGCGTACTGGCATGGTTTGGTGTGCCAAACTGGAGGAGCTGGTCTATTTGGCCCAGGGTTGTCTGCAGAAATTCATTAAGATCTTCAGGAAATGGTAGGTGTAGTGTGGATTGTCAAATTCCACATTGAGATCGGTGCCTTGAACTGTTGTCTTACAATTGTACTCAACTGCTGGTGGGTGGGGTGGAGTGTGGGGTCAGGAAAGGGGGAGTAATAGTTGCATTTCTGTTGTTATTTGACTCCCAGTCATTAAAACCAATAAAAATGTGTTTATAAAAAAAGAAATCCCAAACCAAATTAGAAAAATGGAGCAAAATGTAATAAAGAAAATGACACCAACATGTCTGTCTGCTCCGCAATATAGCTACCAGGTTGTTGAGCTCAGGTTAATTTGCTGGCCCAGACAACGGTTCTAATTATTTCTTGAGGTGGGTAGTCACCCATTGCATTTAATAATCTAATTTCATAAAGTACTAGTTAGAGGGCGATTTATTTTGTGTCTCCATTTTAATGTAGTGTCGTGTAGTTCCTATATGACCTATACAGGATCTGCACGTTTGGATAACATAAACAGTGGGATTGGTGGCAGACTGATTCCGTACACCCCCACAGAGTATCTTAGCCTTTCTGCATCAGCTAGCTCACAGTGCTACTAGAATCTCCTATTATCAAGGAGAGAATAGTTATTGGCAACCATCAAATGTGACAACCCTGATCCCTCAGAATTGTGGAAACAATATACTACCTTTCGCCTAGTCACTAGTGCTTACTTAGTTTCTCTGAGAGAGATACACAGAATAAACAGCCGGGGCATTTTCAATAAGGATTCATTGAACAGTTGTTTTTCTGGTGTAAAATAGATGAGTTGTAATAACCATTAGACAGTAGCAGATATAAATGATTAGCAGTACTACAAAAGTAAAAGAATAGTATAGCTCTACCATCTTGCAGTAATCATGAATACATACAGGCATATAAAATACATGAAAGTAAAAAGGTGCGTACTCCTACGATGCCTCCTATATAGATGTACCTAAGTGTACCTGGCATGTGTGTAGGTGTTAAGCCAAGAATCCCTCTAGGATCTAGTCAAATCCATTACCTGAAATGAGAAACTGTGGGACCCCATCCTGGTCTTGAGTTGGACACCCCGCGAGGGATGTTTTAGACCACTGCAAGCTGGAGTGTCTGCATGCAGGAACCTGAGCATCTCTGTTCAGTGTGTCAGCTGGGAAGTCTCAGTCTCCTCTGTCTTTCTAATCAAGATGTGATGTATATATAGCCCTAGATCTCCCCAGGGGTCCTACGTTGCTGTGTTACAGTGTTGGCCTAAGGATGACATTGGGCCTGAACTTTATACAGAGATATAATACAGGAGATGGTAGTCCTGCTGTGCTTCCAAGAAACCTCATGCATAATGTATGAGATTCAAACTAGGGAAAAACCAGCGTTCTGAATGCAGTGTTGTATCTAGGTAAAAGGTCAGTCCCTGTAAACCGTTATGTGTGTAATGTACGGAAGAATATAGGTGAAAGGTTGCAATGTTACCTGTGCCTATATCAGGGAACCTACATGGAATTTAACAGTAGGTGTTATAAAGCATTTAAGTGATTTTGTAACATTGTAGCTGTGTGCAACATCAGCGTTTGAGTGGGTAGGGAATTATTTTCCCACCCATAATTAATAATAAAATGCATGGCACAACTGATAATTTTAAAATAGCAGCATTCGTAAAACAATCACATTAGTGAATATGTTTTTAATGTAGCATTTTAACTGAAAGCTTATAGTGACCATCTACAGGTGGTAGCTAGTTTTCTTTTTATACATTTCACAATTTTTGGCTGCATATGAAAACTAGCCATTGCACCAGCATTCCAAGGCCAGCCCTATTGGTTTGTCAATGCTTATTTGTGGATTTACTGGTTTATGACTGTCTTAATTCACATGGTATACATGTATATTAGGTTTACAGAACACTGCCATATCTGCATTCTTCAACAAATATAGTTTTTGACTAATAGAAACACTTATATTTGCACTTTTCCCTCCTATTTGACCAACTACTCCCTCACCTTCCAGTGCCAATACTTTTGGCTTTTGTTTAGTGTTTGGTGATCACCAAATTCATCAACATACAGCACAGGTAAAGCAGCAGCATTACAAGCTTCCTTAGCAATACAAGCATTAGAAAAGCCAATATGTCTAGCTTTGTCCCCTAGCCTTTTGACGGTTTTTGATCTGTTTTGTCAGGATTTTTGCAGAGCATTATTGTTTGGGAAACAGCTGTACATTTGTCAATCTGAAAAAAAAATTGACCAAAGGAAAAACTTTTTTAGCGTCTCCCAAATAAAGTGGACATTACCATAGTACTCCCTGTCAATGAAGAGAACTACTTTGTGTGGTGATGTCCTCCTTGTGAAAGGGTAGCATGCCATATCTAACTGTAAAGTCAGCCAATGGCTGAAGTGGGATGATGCATTGTCCATTGATGCATTCTCGAGCAGGTTATAGAAAAATGCGAATGACACAAGAATGGATGAAGTGTGGCTGAAAACCCCTATAAGTAACTATGTCATTCACATGATTATAGTAAAATTCAAAGGTCTTGGCTAAAACAGACCTAAAAAAGTAAATAGTTCTGCCATTGGCTGCCAGCCTCCATCATTTGGGAGAGAAAGAAAGAAAGGAGGATGGAAAGCAAGGAAAGGAAAGGAAGAAAGCACGAAAGAAAGAAAAAAGGTGCAAATGAAAGAAAGAAGGCAGAGAACAATGGAGGAAAGAAGAAAAAGATGAAAAGAGTGAAGGAAAGAAGAAAGGCAAGAGAGAAAGAAAACAGGAGAGAAGGAAGGAAAAGAAAGAAGGAAGGAAGGAAGGAAGGAAGGTAGGAAGGAAGGAAAGAAAGAAAGAAATACATTGAAAAAGCATTACAAGTGCTTCAAATTAGACATGATAAAGGTTGGTTTTCTTCTGGGCAAAGTTTATTGAAGAACCGGTGGTAAAATTGAGTCCAGAATAGACGTGTTCGGAGAATTGTCAGCTTAAGAATTCACATGTATAATATTGAAGCTTACAGTTTGTGTACTGCATGCACAGTTAAAAGATATTGATATAATTAGGACAGTGAGGATCACAGGACTCATGCAAGGGATAAACGATAGTGCACATAAACATAGCATCTGCACCATATTATTGATTGCAAGAATATAGCATGCAGTGGTCTGTGTTTTGAGAACTAGCATTCAGTATACACATGTTGGATTGTCAAAGTGAAATATGTACATCTTTGCAGCAGGCTTCTTAGTAGACCAACATACTTACTACATACATTTAAGCAAAGACTGGTCACTAGAGAGCGGCCAGTATGCTGGAGGAGCGGGGGCGAGAGGTCAGGTGGGGGGGCAAGGAGCACTAGGGGCTGCGTGAGATACATAAATACCAAAAACGTACCTTCAGACAGCTGCTTCGTGCGTCACGCACCTCTTCACCTCTTCAGGAAGGCACAGGCTCTCAGAATGTTGTGCGGCCAATCCTGAAGCTGCTCTCGCGCATGAGAGAAGCTTCAGGAGTTGTATGAGCGCCCTCGGTTTGCGCTCCCGGACAGACTGTGAGTCTGTGCCTGCTCTGTCCAACCCCGCTACATTGCTGGGTTGGAAACAGCTTTCACTGCATACGATGGTTTGACCAGCCTTAGACGCCGACCAAACCATCACGCGCAGTGATGGATGTGCACTACCACCTCCCTCAGTTCCTGTCACTATCAGGCCCCGCTCCCAAGACTCGTCAGGAAATGGAAAATAAAACCAAGTGTCGTTTTATTTTTCCTTTCTTGTCGTTTTGGGGGGGGGGGGGGGGCGGCGCTCCTACGCCATACGGGAGGAGTTGCCGCTGTTAGAGACATGCCCAAACAACAAACCTCAAGCAGAATAATCTTAGACCAGTGTTTCTTGCTACCTTGTAAAACAGAGTTACATTGTGTTGGCCACTTCAGGAACAAAAAAAATACTCATTCTCTCTCACTTTCCTTTCTTTGAATGGCATTTTAGTTTGTGGCGGTGCATGTGTTTATATGTTTACACTGATTGGGACAGTTTTTCTTTAAGTAGGGTTGTATCAGTTCTTATGTGATTAAATCTAAAACAGGATAGACTATTTGTGACAAATGTATTTAGTCTGCTTGAAATCGCTGCCCTGTGATGTGTACAGGCGATTGTACCAAACACCCTTGAAAATGTACAATACTGTAGATCTGATGTCACATGTTACATGCTCCAAGCACTGCCAGTTACTGCAATTGTATACTCACCTGCTGTCATTATGTGCCCAGATAAAGCAAGTGACTGAGAAGAATGGGACAAGCAGCAATAAGGTCCACTAAGAACACCAGATGATATTGTGCCAGATAGCAGGGTTATGGAACAGGCTTTAAGCACCCATCCATCAAAGAGAGGGTCAGCACAGCTTTAGGTGGCTGCCTAAGGCTGATCTCAGAAAGAAAAAAGGTGGTTAGGAATTGTTTAGGGTCAATATATTTTTTAAATGATCAGGAATCGTGAGGTCTGCATCCCATTGAAGCACCCATCCATCAAAGAGAGGGTCAGCACAGCTTTAGGTGGCTGCCTAAGGCTGATCTCTGCAAGAGAACAGGGGACGTATAATGCCTTGTGATTGTTTGCGCCGGCGCACATTTTGAAAGGTGCGCCGGGCACAAACAATGAGAATGCTCCCCATTATGGTGAATGCTCTGCCTCCAGGGCAGTCGCGAACTCGTGCTGCCCTGGGGGCTGCGCATTCATATGAAAATACGGAGCCGCTCTGTGTTTTCACAGTGCAGGCGGCAACCCCCCTGCACTTTTATAGGGGATTATAGTTCCCCTAGCAGGTGGGTGCAGTCAGTCACTGCACCCACCTGCAAGAGGATCCATGGGGGGTTCATAGGACCCCCTTTCTCCCCTCCTGTGGGCTGCTCTCTTGGGGAACACTCATAGTGCGCCACCTAGAAGGTGGCGTCTGTTATATGGTGCGGATGCAGAGGCAAAGGAATTCTCTCATTCGCATAGGACACATCCTATGCAAATGAGGGACCACCACTATGCAAATGAGGAAACGCCTCCTATTGGGATTACTGAAGAGGACGCACAAGCATCTGCACCCCTTTCTGCAATAAGAAAGTGCCCCGGGAGCACGCAAAGCGGACACTTATTGAAATATAGCCCCAGGTGGTTAGGAATTGTTTAGGTTCAGGGTAATTTTAAAATCATCAGGAATCATCAGGTCTGCATCCCTTTGAAGCAACTACTTGGATGCAAAGAAATTCTGCTAACACAACGTAGCAGGTGCAGCCTTACACACTAGGACACTGTAATCCAATTTCAATGTCAAATGCAGTCTCACAGCCCTAATTATAGCCATACTTTCTCCAGATCAGCCTCATATACTCAGGATTATCCAATTTATGATCATTGCATCGATATAGGTAACATGTACATATGTTGAATTCTCAGATACAGCCTTACATCCCCAGGTACCAGCCTTAAGATTAAGGCACTGACTCCAAGTAGTCATGTTCTCGTAGACAACCTCACATTTCCAAATACCCCCCCATATTACTACTGCCACCATATATCTAGGAAGTGGCCTCATGTGTCATATGACAGACTCACATGCCCAGGTACTACTTCACATATTCACACTTAACTTACATACCCAGGTTCTGCCATCATATTCCTGAAGCTGCCTCTCTATTTTGTAAGGTCTCCCATGTCTTTAGCACCATCTAACCTTCATGGGCTCCTGCTTTCATGCTGCTGTAGACTGGGCTCTGTGTGCTAAAAATTAGGTTGAGAGCAATCTGGCTCCTCCTCCCACCGATGCAAAAAATCATCCGTCTTTCATGCGGGATTCATGGAGATTGTGGGAACCAGGCAGCAAAAGACTCTATTACCACCTGCTCACCTGCCTCCTTGCTATCTCCCACCACAAAAGAGGAGAGCAGTGGTGGTTGGTCCATGAGATAGGATGTGCTGGAATAGGGATCTCCTTCCCAAGCTCTAGTAGTGGCAGCTAGCAACAATGTATGGACTTCCTGCCCTGCGGGTTACCCTCAGAGTACCACCAGAGGACTACTTTCGTGGGATTTTGCTTCTTCTGTCGCGTACTGAGGAGCAAAGAGACATTGCAGAGGCCTCTACAGGCTAAGGTTACGGTATTATGGCAGATTGAGCCCTTGGTGTTAGCAGTGATTTTCTAATACAAGCTCCGAAAATTGTTGTTTTCAGTGTACGGAAGGCTCTCCAGAAAGCAGTAGTTTGCCTGAGGAACTGAAAATCCATGCACTCATCTTGCTAAGTGAGGCAGAGTTTCCCCTCTCTTTTTGCTTATCCACTCCTGTAGTGGAAACAAAATGAGACAAAACATTCCACAGTGAAGGCTAAACAAAAACAAAATGTAAGATTGCAACTCGATCTAGCACCGAAACAAAGGACATTAGGCTAGATTGAAATGACACATAAAGTTAAGCCAAAATTTACATTCGGCTTTATTTTAACTGTCAACTTTGGTTAGTGCACTAGATGACAAATAAGTCCACATTTCTACAAAAAAAGATATACAGCTTCTCATATACTTGAATACAATGCAGCACATTATGAAAGCATCACTGTAAATGTACCTACACATGACTAATTCTAGGTATACGTATAAATATCAAATACTGGTTTGCACACATCCTAGTTAATAATCTCACAATGAGACATTTCATGTGAATTTCCCCAGTCACATCAATATGTAAAGTGTCACAAAGTCTTTGTTGGTCACATTCTATGCACGAATATTTAAACGTGGAACACCTTAAATATGCAATATCCCACTCCCATTAGTACCATTAATTACACTGAATACATATAAGTGCTGATTACACATGATTATAACGCACTCCTACCGTATCTCAGATGGGATCAAGATTACACTTCCTCAACATTTTCCACTAAATTAATATCATCTATCGAAGATAAAGAAACCCTGGCCAAGAGGGCACACGGGTGGGTCGTGCTGAAAGATTATAATGCCCTGAAACCGCATAAATATCTGAAAATGGGCCTCACGCGGAAGACAAAAGATACATTTCTAAACCTGCGCTTTGGAATTCTACCAATTCTACCTCACTTGGCACCATGGAAAAGGAGGCCAGACGAACATCTTTGCCGTCTTTGCAAATCAGGGAACGAGGATTTAATTCACATAATCTGTATTTGCCCTAACCTGATAGACATAAGGCGCACTTTATTTCGACCACTTTGGAATCAAAAAGGTGTAAAAAGCTGCAGGCAAGCCGTGATGATATGCTTCAACCCAGAAGAGGTCCAATTAAATTGCAGACTGACGAAGTTTTTTGACATTGTATCTACAAGACTTGCTCAACTACACGGCACAGTGATCAACAGCATCTAATAACTCGCCAATCAAGAAATAGTCTGCCAAGGTCCTGCCAAGCCAAAGCAAGCTTAGAACATTGACTCACACTTTTAATTTTCACAAGTGGGTTAGAGACACTGTAATCGAGAACGATAACTCAATATGGTTTTATATACCTTTTTTCCTTTAATAATACACGCGTTTTTAAGCTTATAACGATTTTAATGATGTACGTTTTATATTGTGAGTTTTAATTAACTGTACAATAAAGTAAACCTAAACCTCCACCTTAAAATGTAGCCTAATGCAAATCCAGACAAAACATTTTTCCATGCAGGTGAACAGTATTTTGCTTTCTCGACATGTAGTGGAAGAAAATATATGCAGACTAACCTGACCTGCTAGTGTTTGAGACAGCGGAGCCAAGCCCACACAGTATTACCCATTCACGGTCTGGGAAGGAGAAATATTGACGTAATTTATCATGTAAACGCCTCCAGCAAAACTATTAAAGGGCTGTAAATTGCAGCACTTGCGGGAGAATGTCTGGGGTTTTTGGCCTTTGCCTGAGGAGGTGAAGCTGACATAAATTTAGAAGTTCCTGAATCTAAACTCTCTGGAAATATCAGCCCATTGCAATTTACCCTGCACTGCTCAATCCAGAGCTCTCCTGTTTCATTGTAAGAGAATCCACGGGGAAGTAATCAAAATACTGTTTCCCTTTTTTTTAAGGATCTTAAAAGTCACATAAGAAAGATGGAATGGCCAGCAATTGTTCCTATGGGGGACTAGGAAACCCAAGATTCATGAGCAGCTCTTAATGTATTCGTTTATCTTTACTCACAGTCTCCGAGGAATATCACATGGCATCCGGGGCCCTGACCATCTCTAGCACTACTTAAAAATGTAAGGGGGATTAACCAGTAAGATGTGTTGTCTCAGAGATAAAGTAATGTGAGCAGGCAGACAGGGAAGAGGCTGCAGGGTTCAGCTGCTCTCCCAAGGGTTGTCTGCTTCAAATGCACACGTGACTTTTGCAATGGTAGGTCTGGTCTGAAACTGTTTTAACTCTTCACCAGCATTGAGTAATAAAACAAATAATGAATAGAAAACACGTACACATTTACTTACAATGAGATGTGGGACAGCCATCTTCACCCTTTGGCCTCTTCATCTGCCATTCATATTTTACATCTGCCCACCCCAGCATGGGGCAATAGGTCAACCCACTTCAGCCATTGACTGTCTTACATTGTGAGTGTGAGCATTTTGCCTAATCACCTTAAGAAGAGCACTGTGGTGGAAGGGCTGGTTGGCCAATGTTTTACTTTCCATGCATTTTTTTTATTTGATTTTAATCATCCTTGTGTGTTTACATTTTGTGTTTGGGTCACTGCAGTTCAAAGCCACTTGCACCTTTTCTTTGCATCAATAAGAATACATTTTTTCTGTGTTGGGAATTAAAGTGAAAATTATTTCTATAGCTGCACAAAGTACACTGTACTGTTATATTAAAGTGCTGGTGAATTTCTTTTGAATTTATTTGCAAGCATATGGCTGCCAAGTTTGGATGGTGGCAAGCTTTCTATTTTTTCTTTGTTTTCTGCAATAAAAATAAATAATACACCACATCCATGGCCAGATGGGTTGGCTTTGCCAAAGCTTGCATTGTAGTGACAACACTACCTCAAGTAGGACAGTCGATTAACACAGATTAGGCTCTGTTGTGGGATCATTTAAAAACAGGAAGTTGATCTGCCTTAATGAATGTGCTTCTCTGTTTGAAGTAGTTAAAAACTTGTAGGCACCCTACTAACTGCACATCAAAGTGCTTACTTGTTACCTGATCACCATGACAGTGCTTTACTGCCTCCTCAGGGGGTGTAGAGCGCTATAATACTCAACGGAACAATGCACTGCACTGCCAATTTATGGCAACAGACAGTTTATTAAAATGTACTACAACTGATTTAATCTGCTGGGATTGAGCCAAAATGCTATCTAGGAGACAGTGAACAGGAATGGAACACGATTCATGTTCACCAAGAAACTTAATCAGAACAATAACAATATTAGCTGGGTTTCACCACATATTCCATACCTCTCAAATTACATTAATTTGGAGGATGTCATCCACCGTGAAGTCATTTTCTTCCTCCCAACTGGACTTTCTTTCCACAGACTAGAAAGGCAGCAGCTAATGCAAACCTTCCACCTAGTTCCAAAGAAACATTGTCTCCATTGATTTCAAAGGAGCAGCCTGCCACAAACAAAGGACTGCAGTTTTCCTGGGGAAGGTTGAGAGGCATGTCCAGAATAGATACATTTGCCCTAGTGACAATTTAGTGCACCTTCTTTGCTGCTTGTGTAAAAAGTATTAGAGCGCAACTATCCCACCTGATCTGACTGCTGTCCACTCTGTAGGGCCACAATGGCAGACTTTACCTATAAGATATGGTCATGCCCCTCCTTATCTCTGTTCTTGCAGGACGTTATACACAATCTGAATGGAGCTTCAGGTTAAAAGATAAAGGAAAAAGAAAATTATCATAACTCGGCGTTACCACAGCGCTCAGACCAATAACAATGCTGCATTGCAGTGTTGTGATTGGGTATGGGGAGCTTCGATGTGCTTCCTGTACCGCTCCAGACGCAGAGGAGAGACACAATGATAAGGTCATTTTTAGATCCCCCTGCTTCCCGTCTGCCACCCCCAATCTGTGCCGGCTGCCACAGCTGTAAACTGTGTTGCATATCTGATTATTTTCACTCTGTTACATTACTATGTGCAGACTATGTGTCTCACCTGTATTACACAATTAATCTCTGCTTACTTTTATGTTTATACTGTATGAGCTGTGGAATGTGACTCTATGAGCCTTATTACGAAGTCGGTGGACTCACGTTTGCTCAACATAACCTCAGTCTCTGGACTGACTGACCTCCGGTCGACGGTCCCGATATTGCCATTACAATGCAACACCACAAGGTGCAGTCGCATACTCCCATTTCTCTATGGGAGCTTGTGCTGCGGCTGTAAACCGGCCATAGCACAAGCTTCCATGGAGAAAAGGGAGAATCTGTTAATCCGTGCACCACACAGTGCAAGAATTAACAGGGGGCACCATAAGTGCTCTTTTGTCCAATAACCTGAAGCTGTTGTGGAATGGGGGCCCTGCTAAGGGCCCCCAAAGTCGCTTTCCAACAAGCTTTGCTTGTAAGAAAGCTCGACATGGAGAGCCTGTGGAAACCGACATCGTAATCCTGAAGGCTGAAACGCCGTCCTCATGGGCCTCCGACTGGGCGACAGGCTCATTGAACCCATTGGAATCAATCTGGAATGACCGGCCCGTTTAAATTCCGACCACCTACATTGTTATTAAGGCGGTCTGAATTGAAAGCGGAGATGCCGGTCAGAAAGCCTCTGACCTCTTTCCGACTGACATCAAAATTGGCCCCTATTTGTTCAAATGAGACTCTAAGGTTGTACTGATTGTTCCATTGCCTAAAAAATCTATAAAGTTGATTAAACCCAAAAAATATATTAGAGCGCAAATTTCTACTCTAGTACACAAAGGGCACATGTCGGGGACACATATGGATAGATGGAGTCCATCCACTTTTTCACAGGGTAGATGCCATCCAGCTGCCAAGAACTTGGACCCCAAAGAATATGCAGAACTTGGCCTGGTGTAATTTCAGACACCGTACATGTTCTGCTTTCCATTACCAGCAGAAATGTGCAGGCAACAAGGGGGGCTTTTTAATTTTCACCTCCAAGTGGGCCAAAGAAAAGGCTGAATTTAAGAGGCTATTAGACCTCCTTTCGATCAAGTATCCTTGCTGGATGTGGGCTGGAGCCTCACACTTAGATGCAAATAAAATGGAAGGTAAACAAATGAATATACACACAAAGGGGGCCAGAGGAGATTTTTGAGACCAGCGAGTGTGAACTCCCCAATTCTAAGAGCAGAATACACAAAAAACATTGGGTCTATCGAGAGATACTCGGGGGCGAAAGGGGCTGGCTATGAAGAAGGCGTCCATTTAAAGTAAGGTCAGGTGGTGCTTGTGTTGTGGTACTCTTCGGGCTTTCATGAAGTTACTGGAAAACTCAGTGAAATTCCGCAGAGTTCCGTGGGCTGGCGGCGTGAAGGCATACCTGACCCTATCATGGGATTTGATATGGTCAGGCATGCCTTCACGCAGAACGCCAGGAGCACTGCAGTTCTTCCTGTATTGCAACAGAGCAGAGGAAGCTGAGAGGAGCTAGGTCCAGCAACAAGACAAGGGCGGACACCGATTTGGGAGGAAGGTAAGTCTCCCACAGCACATGTGATCTTTGCTCCGCTGCGATTGTGGAGTTTTGGAAAACTTTGCACTCCAAACGAAATGCGGAGTTACTAAAACTCTGCAAACTTTGCTGACCGAGCGGTGTTCTCCACACACGCTTACTTTAAAGGACGGTTTCCCTCACCCACCAGAGGTGGAATGCTTCATCATTAGAAATCCTTGTTACGTCATGAAGCCTAGTCATGATCCTGGCTACAACCCCCTTTCTGCAAGGGAGGAGCTCAGGGATGTTTTTTGTGGGAGCAGTGGTTACTAAAACCCAATGTGAGATAACAGAGTGTTGTGAGGGGTACAGTAAAGGAAGTGAAGTAATGTCAAATTAGCTATATGGTTTACCACATCATTTTATTCTGGATACCTTGTGCTAGGATTGAAAACAGGAAGTACGACTGAAAACATTAGATCCTGTTGTAATGTGCTCAGTTCGACATGTTTCAGCCAGTGACCTATAGAGTGTTGTGACGTTCTTTAGGATCTCGAGTTAGTTACTGCGGTGAAAATTATATTGTTTCAAGTGTAAAGAATTTGATACAAAACCAGTGATCCATGGAAAACAAGGTGGTGGGTTCACCGGTAATACCAAGGGGAAATAAAAGACATACTGAGCAATTTTTGAATTGATAACAACTTGAAACAGACCAGCCAATGTGTAAATGTGTAAGTCAGCCAGAAATTCAAGTAAATATATGTCAACTAGTGTGTGTTGCATAGAGGACTGAAATTCTCAAATCACAACCCCAAGGACCCTGTCCTAAAGGGTAGTGCGTAATTGTTCGGAAATGGTAAGGCTCTGTGAGTGATTGTCATAGATAGGCACTTACCTGCAGACGTCAGGCATAGTGCCCCACTGTCCTCAGCATAAAAGCTTAAGGTACAAACGCGTCTCCAACCTGTTTGTACAAGGTTGTGGAGTTAATGTCAAAAGATATGTACAAGTTTGGAGCAACAAGCATAATAAAAGCAGAGGCCAAATCAACTCAGAAATGTGATAGAAATATTTATAGCAAGGAAAGGCTGAACTCCTTCTGTGTTCATCTTGCTCAGGACAAAGAAAGTATGTCTATGTGTGTCTAGTGTCACTGTTACGGAGTGTGATAAAGTTATATTGAATCAGAGCCAAGGCCCATGAAGTGGAAGAAACAAGTTGGGTACTCGTAATATACCCTAATTGGAGTGTACATGTATAGCTACAGACATTGATTGCCCACTCCATGGTTTAATTTCTGATTCTTGAGTATACATGATTGCGAAATGATCACCCAGTAATGGAGGTGATATCCATGGTCTTGTGTAGACAAGGCTGTCGAGAACGGGCCTAAGTGATTTGCGCAGAATTGCATAAGTTCCCCCTGGCTCCAAAATCCACAGATTAGCGACTAGACCTCATCTTCTCACCTTTTCCTCATACATTAATCTAGCTTTGACCATTTATAATAAAAGAAGCTGTTGGCATGGGAAGTACCAAATAACTCTAGCCATTTCTTCTATTGTGAGGGTTGCTATACTAACAACCTAATGGCTACAATATGCCCTGTCTTAACAAAATCTGTTATAATTGATGGAAGCAGTTTTAACTGTGGTAATCTGGCAGGCTGAAAGAGTAGGTCAAAATGTCAGCGTCCACAATTTACACATCAATTTCAATCAATCTGTCACAGAATACCCCACTTCCCACTAAAGTACACCCCTGCTGGATGTCCTAGAAGAAGTTCCTCCAGTGCTCACTTTGGGAAAAAACATAAATATCAAGGCTTGTGTCAAGACTGCACCTTACACTATCCATTATTCTTGGTAGTGCTGGCAATGACAGTACCAATACAACTACAAGCCATCAAACTCCTACCAGTGAGACAACTAAGACTATTCCAGGCCACCAAAGCTATAAGAATGGCCTGGGCGGCAGGTATTGGACATTTTTGATGTATATGGAATGAATAAACAACTGTTTTTGTGCTCATCTCTAAGATAGACAAACAGTGCCACCATGTGATAGAGACATAAGTGGCGGTGTTGCCAATTAAGTGCCAGTGCCGAGCACCAGAAAAATCCAGCTCAAATTAAGCACTGATTTTCTCTCTTCTGCAGAAGGTGACAGCCTCAGAAAAGAGCCCCTCTCAGTGCTAGGAGGATGGAACTCAATTTTATAGCATGTCGTTTTATTAAAAAAGTCGAGCCTAGTGTGAATTTTTCTTTAGTCGCCACTTTTGTAAACCATAAGATTAATAATACCGACTGTGTCAGTTCATGATTTTTTACGGAATATGTTTTCCCTTTCAGCATTAAACATTCCCAAAAAAGGTAAGCCCAGTAACAAACAGGGGGGCATATTAGCAAGGCGGCGATATGAAATAATCGCCGCTTTTGTGGCGGTTTTTGGCCGAAAAGCGGCGATAATTTAATCGCCTTATCAGCAAAGACACGCTATCACGTGTTATGCTGATTTTGCGCCCTTTTCAACAACGCCCAGCTTTGCATCTCTAATGAGAATCAAAGTGGGCGTTCCAGTGCAAAATATTAGGAGAAATGTCGCTAAGCGACATTTCTCCTATTATCAAGCTGCACGCTAACAAGCAGAGCGTTAGGAAAAGTAGCGCTAACCACAGTTAATGCTACTTTCCTAACGCCTGCTTGTGACCTGATTTAGCCATGTAATCCAATGGAAGGTGGATTACATGGCTAAGATTGTTCTGCCCTATCAGCAAGGTTATCGCCATTTTTAATGGAATATCGCTGGAAAACCAGCGATGTTCCATTGAAAACTGCGATAATCCCCGCTATCGCATGGATTTTTTATCTCCATGGTGTTAAGCGTTGTTAATACAATGCTAACATGGAGATTATCGCCAGCGATAGCGGGCGATAGACTTACTCACGCTAGCAGCGGTCAGCGATAATTATCGCTGCCGCTTGCCAATATGCCCCAAAATCCGTCAATGCGGTTGCACATCCTGAAAGACCAATGCAAAGAAGAATATAGCCCAGATTCATAAAACATTTGCATGGGCACTTATGCAGTACAAACTAGTGTTTCATGGGGCAAAGTGACGCAAACAGTTGCACAAATTAATGTTTGAATGCAAATTTAGTTTGTGTGGAAAAGTCATGTGTGTGCATGCAGAAGAGGGGCGTAATGCGGCAGTAACAGTGCAAACACCCATGGGTTTTAACACAAATCAAAATGTAATCAAATGGTGCTTTTAAATTTATGCAAAATTACACATTTACACGGCTTACTCTTAGGCAACCATCCTCTAACTGAAATTTGAGCCTAAGGGAGTACCTTGAGTACGAATATCAAACAAGACACCGCAGGCACGTCTTGGCGCCGAAGAACAACACTAAGGCCTTGATTACTAGTTGGGTGTCTAATTCTGATCGTATGTAAACCCTTGTTTTCTTACACACATGTTGTTAAGTATTAAAAGCATCCAATAACTATTTGGGGCCCGATGTAGGTGGCCCAATACCGATCGGTAACGGCCGAAAATACCGATTTTCGGCCGGTACAGAGCGGTATCGATCCTTCGGGATGTAGGAGCCCAAAAACCGGCCGAATCGGTAATTTCACCGATTCGGTAAAGATACCAAATCGGTAAAAAACCGAATCGGAAAAAAACACTGCATCGGTAAATTACCGAATCGCTAACATACCGAATCGGTAAATATACCGATTCGGACCATTTACCGAATCGGTAGAGATACCGATTCGGTAAATATACCGAATCGGACCATTTACCGAATCGGTAGAGTTACCGAATCGGTAAAATACCGAATCGGACAATAAGATGAGGCAAAAACTCTGATAGAGATGTAGGGAAGCACAGAAATACCGATTTAGGCTCAAAATCGGTATTCAAAAATCGGTATTTACCATGGATTGGAATCAGGTGGTAACCAACTGCAACCTATAAAATTAGACCCAAAATGCAATGCAACTTGCAGGTTGGCGGATTTTTATGTCATTGCAAGACGGCTACGGCTACAGCAGGAAGGAGAGAGGGAATGGCAGAGAGAGGAGCAGGTCTACGGACAGAGGATCACCCTGTTCATGCTCACAGAGGCAGAGATCCTACAGAGGTACAGGCTGGACTCAGACACCATTTTGGAGCTCATCAGGGACCTACAACCACTGTTGGAGCACACCACCCCAAGGGCACACGCCATCCCACCGCACGTGCAAGTGCTATGCAGCCTACACTTGCTTGCGTCTGGCAGCTATCAAAGTGTAGTTGCTGCGGCAGGAGGGGTGACCCAGAGCAGCCTGTCAAGGTTTTTCCACAAATTCCTTGACGCCATGATACAGAGCATGGAACAATACATTTCTTTCCCTGCAACACATGCAGAACTGGTACAAACAAAAGCAGACTTTTACCAGATGGCACGATTTCCCCACATCATTGGCTGCTTTGATGGCACGCACATTCCGATTTGCCCCCCTGCTGACACAGAATACATATACCGCAATAGGAAGTCTACGCACACCATCAATGTGCAGGTGATTTGCAATGCAAAGTGCTCCATCACTGACCTGGTGGCAAAATTCCCTGGGAGTACCCACGACTCCGACATATTTCAAAACAGCGGCATTTATGCACGGCTGACGGCAGGGGAATTTGGCGAAGGATACCTCCTAGGTGAGACACATCGTCAGACCCCCATTACATAAATAGCACTGTGAAGTACATGTATGCATGCAAGTAATTCTACCCCTTTTCCTTTTAGGCGACAGTGCATATGCCCTCCGCTCATTCATACTCACCCCCTACCTCAACCCCTCTACACCCAGCCAAAGGAGGTATAACCGGGCCCACAAAAGCACAAGGAATGTAGTAGAACGGACCTTTGGCATCTGGAAAAGCAGGTTCAGATGCTTGCACAAGAGTGGAGGTGCAAGGCAGTATACCCCCATCACCTGCTGTAAGATAATTGCTGTCTGTGCAATGTTGCACAACCTTGCTGTGAAGAAGGGCACTGAGGTGGAGTTGTCAGACTACGAGGACCATGACGACGACATTGCTGTGCCACAAACACAACCTGCTGGAGTGTCTACACCAAGTGATGGCAGATACAGACGTGAGGAGATAACTGAAAACTATTTCTGAGTGAGTACAGATGAACAGACAGGTTATGGATGTGAATTTTTTTTTTTTAATGTTGGCACAACGTTCATGCACTGATGTGCAACAAATGAAAATATGAAATTAAAGGTGGGGACTGGAAATGCCCCGGGTTGGCTCACCCACACTGGCAAAGTCATTTTCTGCTGCGCTTCACAGTGCCACTGGGATGCTGCTCACCCCCTTCAATATGGTCAGCAGCCTCTGCGGAGCCTCTGGTGCTCCTGCGCGGCTCTAATACAGCGCTAGCCGGGCTGCTGCTGTCCTCAGTCTCAGCCACGTCCAGGGCAGGATTGACTACTGTATTTGATATGATCAGGGCCTCCATGGCACTGGTGATCCTGGCCATGCCCCTGGTCACCTCCGTGGTGTTTTGTGTCAGGCTCTCTTGCATGTTTACCCCTCAGCGGCATAGCTGGGACGTCGCGGTGGCAAGCCAGTTCATTGCCCTGTTTTGGACACGGGCATCCCTGCGCCTTGTGTGCTCAGTTGTTTCCATCTTGGCACAAAGCTGTGTGATGACCGTGGTCATGCGTGCCATTCCAGTAGCAATGTCTCTGTTTGTTTGAGCTACCTCTCTGTTGCTTGCCACCAACTCACCAATGCCCTTGCCCATTTCTCCCCTCTGCAGATTGTGTGCCCGCAATTGGCGGTGGCATGCCAGAATGGATTTTGCCTGCATGCGCTGGATGCGCACCATGCTCCCCTCAAGGCCATGGAACACTGTGACCTCTCCTGTTGGACCGGCACTGCTGGGAGTGCGTGGGCGGCGGCGATTGGTACTGGCCTGCTGGGTGGACTGCTGTGCTAGAGGAGTCGCTGGTGTGGGTGCTGGTGCCTGACCCTCAGCTCCCGCCATGACAGTCATTGGGGCCACAATACTCATCCTGGCTGGTGATGTCGCAGGTGCTGGCTGGGACCGTGATGGGGAGTTCTCAGGTGAGAACTGCAATGGGGGGGATTGTGATAGTTGAGGGGAGTGGGGAAATAAGAGGGCATGTACAGGGTGGTCCTCATGGACCATGGCACTGCTGTCTTCCTCCTCCTGCGAGGCATCCATGGTGCTTGGCCCTGCCACCACACTCTCCGCCGTCGCTGGAGCTGTCCCTTGTGCAGTCCCTTGTGCAGCTGATGCTCCACTGCCTGATGTTGCCCCTAGGTATAAAGAAGCATTTGTAAACTGTGTGCAAATGTCTTACAGTCACTACAATAAAAGCATTGCACATATCACTTTCATTACTCTGCATTTTTTCAAGTGCCTTGCTGATTAATGTGCACTGACAAATGGTCCTACATTAGCTGACTACATTTCCCATAATGCATTGCTCATGTATGGTGCTAGCAGTACTGGACTGGGGTTTGGCTGTACACTGAGGCTAAAGGGGAGGTGTCTGGCTGGGTGTGTCATGCTGCGCATGCTTCTTATCTTTTGCTGTAGCTCTGGCTGAGCTGTCCATGTCCCCTACTCCCACGACACTGTCCGTCTCAATGGTTGTGGCCACCAGTTCCTCCAGGTCAGTCAGGGGGGGGCGCGGGGTTCCTGCCTCCACCGGTCACACCTGCCTGATTGTGGAGCTCTGCCAATTTTCTCTTTGTGAGGCTCCGGATGTCATAGAACCATTTCTTTAAGTCCTCTAGGCTCCTGGGGGTCCCACCAACAGCATTTGACCCTCTCACTTATGGCACTCCAAGTTTCCTTTTGGCAGACTCTGGGACTGTGAGAGACTGCCTCCCAAAGAGCTGTCTGTGGACCCTCACCACCTCCTCCACCAGTACTTGCAGCTCCATGCTGCTAAACTTCAGTTTGCGTTTCCTTTCTGCCTTCTGGCTCTCTGTGCTGCTTGCCATTTCCACAGTCTGCAAAATCAGCTAACACTTTCCCTGCTGCTCTGTCTCACTGCTCAGCTCTGACTGCCTCTCCAGAAAGTTCTAATGAGTTGCACCTGCCTGGGTAGCCACTCCCTGGTAGGGTGGGGGAGGGTGGTTCCACCTCATTGGCTGTTTTAATTAGTTTCAATTTTACTTGCTTGCCGATTCCGTATTTACCGATTCCGTATTTACCGATTCCGTATTTACCGATTCGGTAACTACCGATTCGGTATTTCCAATGCATTCCTATGGGCCTTTTGGCCCATAGCGTTGTATTGCCATTACCGAATCGGTATTTACCGATTCGGTAAATACCGATTCGGTAAGTATCGAAACCCGATACCGATTTTTACCGATTCAGTATTTTACCGATTTTTTTCCCTACATCTCATTTACCGATTTCAGAATACCGATTCGGTAAAAATCGGTATTTTAAAATCGGTAAATGACTTTTACCTACATCAGGCCCTTGATGTGTTAAATTAACTCAACCATTGTTAGATTTTGGCAGGCCACAACTGCTGAAATTTAACGGGGAAAACCTAATGGGATTTACCACATCATGCGGAGTTTGGTGCGTAAATAAACCAAGGGCGCGATTCAGCACGCGAATAAAGTACTGTTTCATTAAGTGAACCCACATGTGCTAATATCATTTTTTTTTACAAGTTTTATATAGCGCAAACTAGACAAAAGATATCAGGTATCAGAGGCTCAACATGAGCACAAGTTTTGTTATAGATGGACACATTCATTTTTGTTAGGCACAGGGAGTTTACGTTCCAGAATCACCGGATGTTAAACGTCCCTGCCGAGACAAACCCAGTTCCCCAGCTGTTCCCCAGCTTCGAGGTCGCCAGCTGTAGCCGTAAGGCTACATTCTCTCTCCCTCTCGTCCTATAACAAGCACATATGAGCAACCAAACACAGCCCATGTGCATTTAAAAGCACACAGCCATTTTCATGCACACAGAAGTCTATAAAAGAAGGCACAGCCACAGCAGCTCCCGAGTAGGAACAATGGGTACCCTGCTTTCTAATTGTAGCAGAGAGCGATTCATTGATTCCCATTTCCACAATAACCACTTTTGGTTTTTCGTTGGCAGCAATGGTAGCACATGATGCCACAGTGCTGCCTCCCTCCAGAGACACACTGGTCTGAGTTTGTGTACACACATATGCTGTGTGAGTGCAAGCCTACATCTGCTGTAGCAACAAGGGGATGGGTTTCCTTATCACATAATATGGTGCGTTTCAGCATGCAAATAAAGTGCTGTCTCATTAAGTGGACCACATGTGCTATTATTAATTTATTTTTACTAGTTTTATATAGCGCAAACTGGACCGAAAGATATCAGGTATCAGAAGCTCAATGTGAGCACAAGTTTCGTTATAGATGGACACATTCATTTTTGTTAGGCACAGGGAGATTACAATATTGACACACTGGTTTGAGTTTGTCTACACACGTATGCTGTGCGAGTGCAAGCCTACATCTGCTGTAGCAAAAGGGGGTAGGTTTCCTTATCACATAATATGGAGAGTTTTAGGATGCGAATAAAGTGCTGTCTCATTAAGTAGACCCACATGTGCTATTATTTTATTTTTTTACAAGTTTTATATAGCGCAAACTGGACCAAAAGATATCAGGTATCAGAGGCTCAAGACGAGCACAAGTTTTGTTATAGATGGACACATTCATTTTTGTTAGGCACAGGGAGATTACATTATTTTTCCAGAATCACCGGATGCTTAACGTCCCTTCAGAGAAGAACCCGGTTCCCAAGCTGTTACCCAGCTTCGAGGTCGCCCGCTGTATCCTTAAGGCTACATCCTCTCTCCCTCTAGTCCTATAACAAGCACATATGGGGAACCAAACACAACCCATGTGCATTTAAAAGCACACAGCCAATTTTATGCACACAGAAGTGTATAAAAGAAGACACAGCCACAGAAGCCCCCTCCTGTTTTCACTGCTGGAGATGATACCGAGTGGGAACAACGGGTACCCTGCTTTCCATTTGGAGCAGCGAGAGATTCATTGATTCCCATTTCCACAATAACCACTTTTGGTCTTTCGTTGGCAGCAATGGTAGCACATGATACCACAGTACTGCCTTCCTCATCTGTGTTCCTGGGGGAAGTGGTGGCTGTCTCCACCACATTGTCATTGCAGCATATTAAATTATTATATTATTGCGTGTAGTGGCATTGTAAGTGACAATTGTGGTGTAGCGCTCTAGTGTTCCGTCACGGCCGCGACCGGGAATGCCGGGAGCACCGGACGAACATTTTGTGAGAGCCGAGAGTGAATCCAGAAAGAGTTGTTCCCGGCGCTCTCCGGGGAACAACTACTTAGATTCCAGCAATCTATGATGTCCGCCTCATTATTACCCCCCCGGACTCACCACAAATTGGCGACAAGGCTGGGGGTGATGCATCGATCATCCTCGTCCATCGCGCGCATGCAATACTCACGCAAGGACACAAAGTGGCTCGCATCACCTGGAGAGTGCGGCAGAGGACGCAGGGCCTCCTCCCCGCTTATACTCGAACACCAGGCCAGCGAGGAGCAACAGAGCGAGCGGTTGAACCGCGCGGGGGCACACAGACTGGGAAAGGCGCTCTGCAGAATCGGCCAGAGCATCCAGAAGCAGCGGAGAGTGTGTAGTGCCAACCTCGGCGTGACCACAGTGCCAGCTGGAGGGGACTGCGCTGAGCAGCGCAACAATGCCGGTTACACATGGGTGAGAGCAGCACAGAATGAGCCAGGTACTCCACTGAAACAGCCTGGGTAGCGTACAGCAGGTTGGAGTGTCACAGGCCCACCATTGATTGGGTTGCAGAGCTTACAGAGGGACCACCTGGGCAGCACAGGTGGAGCCAGCCACCCACGGAGCAGCGAGGTCAGCTAGCAGCAACCGTGAGTGTCACAGTGCCCTACCTTCACAGGCACGAGGCCTCCCTCCTCCTCCAGCCAGACAGCAACCTCCAGGGAAGCCTGCTCACAGAACTTAGGCCCAGCTACAACTCCGTACGGAGCCCTCACGCCCCAGTCCTTTAGGGCACTGACAGACCCGCTCCTGCGTTAAACCCTGGCACACCAAGGCAAAGGCCGCGGGGTGAAGACCTTGCATACCAGGCAGAGTCGGCTGAGCAGCATGACCGGAGTGCGTCTGGAAGCTCCCCGCCCACAACGGGAGACTCCCCACCACAAAGGCCAGCAAATATGTGTGCCCAAATGTTCTCCCTTACGAACCTGGTCCCCTTCCTGCCAAAACCAGGGGAACCGGCCATGAAATGGAAGGATTGGAAAGGATACTTCCTGAACTATTTATCTGCCCTGGACGATGAGGGTGAGGATGTATTTCCACGTAAGCGCAGAAAGAAAATCCTGTTACACAATTTGGGCCCGGAAGTCCTCAGGGTGTACCTGAATATGGTAAAAAAAAGACACTAGAAGACTTGGACAGCCATTACCAGCAGGTAGTGTGCACTGCCATAGACCATTTTAATATTTTCCAACGGAAGCAGACGGCAGGTGAATCAGTTGACGACTATGTAGCAGCGCTAAAGAGGTTAGCAGTCACGTGCAAATTCGGTGTGCTCCATGATGACTTGATACGTGACCAAATAATCATGCACACTGTGAATACGTCCTTACAGGAAAAGCTATGGGTCAGTGGCGATGCCCCCCTCAAGGAGACAGCAGCCTTGGTCAAGAAGGCAGAACTCTCTAAGCGCTGTGCAGAAGCTGCGAAAAAAGACAGCACCAGTAAAGCCACGGTGTGCAGGGTAACGGACTCAACCTCCCAAGAGCACAAGCAGCAGTCCACCGTCGGTGCACGGCAACACAGGAAATTCACACCCAATATGCCCGTGCTCCAGAAGGCCCCTAGGGAGACCAAGAATAGCTGCTAAAGATACGGCAGCTGAGCACATGCAGCCAATGACAGACGATGCCCGGCCTTCAGAGCCAAATGTTTGTGTTGTGGGGTGATGGAACATTTCAAGAAGGTGTGCAGACGCAAACCTCGCAAAACATCAGTGAAATGTGTGATGCAAGACTCAGACACAGTAGAGGGTGCGAATGAGGTTGACGAAGACTGCGTTCTGTGTATTGATGACCAGATTTTGGGCATAGACTGCTCCAGGACAAAAAACCATTTTGTTTATTATCCATTGGGGGTGTACATGTATTTATGGTTGCAGGCTCAGGGTCCCCATACACCATCATCCAACGCACTATTTGGGACCGAGATTTTGCACACACCATATGCAGTCACCTGCTTCCCACAGACATCTACCCAGTCACCTTCACAGGGGAACGGATTCCCATGGTGGGGTTCCGCCCACTTCAGTTCGAGTTCAAGCGGCGAACTGCAGAAGGAAAACTGTATGTAGCGGAAACAGGGCCCTCAGTGTTGGGGTGGGCCGACCAGAGAGCCTTAGGGATTCAACTAAACCCTGGAGGAACGGCGCAAGTACTCATGACAGACCACCCACAGATGTATGAGAACATACATGGAAAGCAAACTTTCCGGCGGTCTTCGGCGGCACCATAGGTAAATTCACTAAATACACACATAAAATATGCCTCAAGGAAGGTGCCAAACCAGTAAGCCACAAAGTGAGGAACATTCCGTTTAACTGCAGGGACGCGTGCAACAAGAATTACAATGCCTAGAGGACAACGGAGTGATAGAACCAATCGTCAGCGCAGAATGGCTGGCGCCATTAGTAGTAGCCCGGAAACCCAACGGAAAAGTGTGCCTATGCCTAGACTTGGAGAACTTAATAAAAACATAATAGTAGACAAGTGTCCGTTGCCAAAAATAAATGAAATGCTGGCCCAGACCAAAGACAATAGCCCCTTGGCTGCTGGGGTAATTTTCCTGCTGTGCTGGGGGGCCCGCACAGCACCCCGGTGCTCATGACGAGCTCAGCTCGTCATGAGCTACAGTGCTCCTGTGCTCATGACGAGCTCAGCTCGTCATGGCCACACCCGTTTCAATAGAACGTTCAGCACAGCAGGGGAATTATCCCAGCGTGCGAGCGTTCTAATGGCCATGACGAGCTCAGCTCGTCATGAGCACCGGAGCACTGTAGCTCATGACGAGCTGAGCTCGTCATGAACATGCAAGGGGTTAAACGGTTCTCCACAATTGACCTCACCTCGGCTTACCACCAATTGTGCTGCACCCCACCTGCAAGAAACTGACATCCTTTATCACACCATTTGAGTGTTACAGGTTCCGGTGGATGCCCTTCGGATTGGCGTCCGCTGCAGCAGCTTTCCAGAAGATGATGCACAAGCTATTTAATGATACCAAGGGGTTGCAATACTCCCAGGATGACATCCTAATAATGGGACAGACCAAATCGGACCCTGATGCCAAGCTTTCCCCAGTGTTGTGCATTTTAGCTCAGACCGGTCTCCCAGCAGAGTGGGACAAGTGCAAATTCGGCCTACACTCAGTCACGTACCTGGGCCATGAAATAAGCAACATGGGAATCGCGCCCAAATGTGCCAATGTGGAAGCTATTAGGAACGCACTCACACCCCAAACCAAGGACGAGGTTCATTCATTCCTGGGTATGGCAGAATTCTATAGCAAATTCGTGCCACATTTCGCCACCAAGCCGCACCACCTACGCCAAATACTCAAGGAGTAGTACGCTTTTGCATGGTCGGAGGCAGCCCATGAGGAATTTCAACAAATAAAAGATAACGTGTGTGCAGCGGTGCCACGGCGCGGCTTTGACCAGACAGCACTATCCATTCTCACCACAGACGCGAGTGACAGAGGGCTGGGAGCAGTCCTAATGCAAAGATCCATGGAAGGTGAGGTAACTATGGTTAGCTTTGCACCTCACTCCCTCGCCCCCAATGAGGAAAAGTTTAGCGTCATTGAGAAGGAGATGTTAGCAGCGATCTGGGCCATGGAAAAATTCTGCCAGTTCCTCTGGGGTTCCAGATTTCTCCTTAGAACAGAACACAAGCCATTAGTCAAAGTGCTCACATCAAGCGGACACGCCAATGCCACTCCACGCATCGCAAAAATGACACTCCGACTGCTGGACTACATGTACGATTTAGAATACCTACCAGGCACCAAGAACAATGTCGCAGACTACCTCAGCAGACAGCTGACAGGACAGCAGACAGGTACGACAGCCTTCGCGGAGTACAAAGAGGCAGTAATAAGCGCACAAGACTGGAAAACTGCATATGAAAACGACACAGGCCTCACGACCGTCAAACTATTTATCATGATAGGGTGGCCGGAGAAGAGGCATCTGGACACCGAACTCTTGAAATTCTGACAGGTCCGAGAGGAACTATCAGTAGGAGACAACGCCATCTTCCTTCTACGGGGAGACAAGGTAATACTTCCAGGCCAACTGGTGGCCCGTCTGCTAGCGATCCTGCATGAAGGTCACCTGGGGATCGTCAAGACGAAGCAAAGAGTCAAACAGGCATATTGGTGGCCAGCAATGAATAACCAAGTGGAGAAGCACATCAGAGCGTGTGAGCAGTGCAGCAACGCCGACAAAGCACAAACTATGCTACGACCTCCATTAGGAAAGTTCACAAATCCCAGCAGCCCATGCGAAGAATTGTCAGTGGATATTCTAGGCCCAATTCTGGATGCGCAGAGTATGTCCAAGTATGCCATCATCCTCATAGACCGATATTCCAAGTGGCCCGAAGTCAACCTGTGTGAAACAGCAGGCACGGACACTGTCCTAGCCTTTCTCACCGCCACCTTCATAAGAGAAGGCATACCAAGGGTCATCACATGTGACAATGGCCCCCAGTTCATGTCGGTTAAATGGAAGGCATTCATGGAACGGAATGGCATTGCGACCAAGCATACCCCGGTGTATCACCCGGCGGGAAACGGTCTTGCAGAGAGGTTTCACCGAGTCATAATGGGATCGATACAAGCAGCCATAAGCGCAGAAAGATCTGGGAGTCGGAACTCAGAAGCACAGTGTGGGCCTACCGCATCACTCCGGCTACGACAGGGTACAGTCCATTCAAGATACTGAGAGGCCGAGACCCGTTTACAAGAGACAACTTGACATGGATACAGCTCACGTTACAAAGCAAATGGTCGCCAGCAGTGGTTCACAACAATCTGGAAAAAGCAAAAAAATCTACACGGATAACTATAACAAGCGACACAAAGTCAAGGAAGTGTCACTGGAGAAGGGGGAATGTGTCTGAGTGAAGCTAGCACAGCTACGGAAAAAGGGCGACAGCAAATTCAGTGCTCCCCTACAAGTAAGGGAAACGTATGCCAGATCAGCCCTACTCAGCGATGGAAAGGTATGGTCCCAGGACAGAATGGCCCGGTGTTACAAGATAATGAGATGTGATAAGACAGGAGCAGTTCACCCAGAGAAGAGCAACAGTTGGAGCCTGGACTAGGTAGAACATGCACCGTAAACAGAAGAGTCGAGAAGCAGGACCACAAGCACCAGGGACGAAGAGACTGGCAACAACAGAGCACAGAGGAGTTCCGAGGATGAAGAACAACACATACTGCAAGAGAACCAAAGTACCGGAGGGTCAGACACGAGACATCAAACACTGTCGATGCTAAGCAATGACCATCCCGGCAACACCAGTAAGACCACAACATGCATGGCCTCCACACACACACGCACAGGCAGGGCTGTGGTATTACCTAGGAGGTACAACGTGTATGACACGAAAGTTTAACAGCTTTTCTCACATCCCATTCATATCATTGCCTGCGCAACTTCACTCACCACCTTCCTCAGTTCACTCACCCCTCAGCAGCCTCCCACGTTGTTCCTGTTATTTGTATTGGGATACTGTAAAGGGGGGAAATATGTGGTGTAGTGCTCTAGTGTTCTGTCACGGCAGCGACCGGGAATGCCGGGAGCGCCGGACGGACATTTTGTGAGAGCAGAGAGTGAATCCAGAAAGAGTTGTTCACGGTGCTCTCCGGGGAAATAAATACTTAAGTTCCCACAATCTATGGTGTCCGCCTCATTATTACCCCCACGGACTCACCACAACAATGCCTTTTAATTATGTTTTTGGTTTTAAAGCATAAATAAAAGGCATAATCATTTACAATGCCAATTGCTTAAACTCTTGCAAAATGCTAGACCTATTGCTTTGCAAATGCTTGTTAAATTTGATACTGGGCAGTTTATTAGTATTCACACATTGCAACTCTGCTGATTTTAATGTGGGGTTGTGCAAAGTTTAGCAAATCTAGGCCTGGATTGCAAAAGGATTCTTATGCAAGTACATCAGACTCTTCCATTTATGTCAAGAAAAGGTAGAGTGAAGAAAAGGTTTTTGGCAGCGCGGTGGAAATATTTTAGAATGCACGAAAACTTCTTCCACATCTTGTCATGTGCTCCAAAACACTGTTGAAAAAATCCGAGTGTGGAAACAAGGATGAGATACTTCTTAGCTTCACAGTTCAGGTCCTGTAACTGGCACTCTGTTTTTTGTCAGTACAGACTCACTGGTGAATGTTAGAAAATAATCTTCTTTATCATCACGAGAGTACAGCTCGCTGTTGCAATCAATACGGAAGGAAACACATTGCAGCCCTGGGAGATGGACGCGTCGTTCGCATTTATTTTTAGAGGGAAATTTTGTACTTCCTGGTTAAGCCGCCCCCCACCAGAGGAGGTGAAGGGCTGTCACACAACAAAAAACGCACCAGTAATTTATTCAGGAAGCAGAATCCCACTTCTAGAAGACCAGTTCATATTCTTAAGTGTTCACACATAGCCAGCTGCATTTGAAATGTCACATAATATTTTCACCATTCCCTAGCCTCAGTTTGGCACTGTTGTGCCTCAATCAGTAATCTCCCTTCCTCTGCTTACCATACAGGACAAAACTAGCCATGCCAGCACGGTGGGCTACAGGTTAGTGGGCTGCTTTCAGAGAGCAGGGGCCCGATTCACAGAACTAACTTCAGACAAAATCCTAAACTTACTACTTTTGGTATTCACAGAAGTTAGGATTTTGTCTTAAGTTTGTCTTAAGACAGACTTAAGACAAAATCCTAACTTAAGTCTGTCTTAAGTCTGTCTTAAGACAAACTTAAGACAAAATCCTAACTTCTGTGAATACCAAAAATAGTAAGTTTAGGGTTTTGTCTTAAGTTAGTTCTGTGAATCGGACCCAAGGAGTGGCAGCCATGACCCATCACATTCTGGTTGCGTCTCCTTCAGTCTTGGACTGATTTGAACAGTTGTGTCAGGTATGACTTTGGTTTCGAGTCTGGCTCTGTTTTCATACATGTCCTGACTTGGGGCCTCGTTTAAAGTATAGTGGGCTGCCCACCTTCCATCAGGATGGTGGAGAAAATGTCACTCAGACTAGGGAACCACCCACCATATTTTGAGATCTCCTCCGGGCCCTGCAGAGATCTCTGTGCCTTCAGATAGGCCGCCCACAGCAAGTTCTCTGAACGCACTGAAAGTTTGCTGGGAGGTCACCATGTTTCCTGTGGCTGTTCAGCAAACTTTTTTTCTCTCCAAAAACAAACTCTGAAAGTTGGAGTTTGATTTTCAAAAATTACTAATGACCCTGAAATCTGGTTTTCACCCATGGTGTGGGCGGTCATTTGAATACATTCAGGACTATCAGGGCTTCCATGAACTGAAAAAAGTACATCAGAATGAATTTTTCTTAGAAGTGAGGATGGATTTAGTACCAGTAGGAGCACCGCCATCGGAAACATTCTGGTTCACCCAACTCTAAACTGAGTGGGCGACCGTCAATTTGTCAAACAAGGTAGTCTGCACGATTGTCACAGACCTTCAATTAAATCCTGGGTCCAACACATGATGAAAGATTTGTATAAATTTGTTCAAAAACTTACAAGAGTTAAACAAAAGGAAAGTGGAATACTGTGTTTTTAAATTAAAAGAAGAACTGGCAAAGGCAACAGATCTTTATAGCAACCTTTATTGGGTCTGCAAATGGGTTGATGACTCCTGAGGATACACTTGTATCTGTAGCGCAAACTTTGGATCTTTACATGGGTTTGTTCATATATTACAAATGCACTAAAAGATGGCCACTATAGAGGCGTGCACATTCATGGTAGCCATTTTTAAATGCATTTGTAATTTGCGAGCAAACACATTCAAGGATGGCTGCTGTGGATGTGCACACTCCAGGGCATCCATCTTTAATGCACTTGAAATAATACAAACCCATTTTTTGGGGTCTACTTGGCTGTCAGTCATCTTGAAGTAGGTAAAAACCCATTTTAAGATGGATACCTTCCGATAGCGCAGCAATCTCCTAAATGTTTTTTTACAAAATAAAGTAAGGGTTGGGGAAGGGGTCGACAAGCAGAGATGAGTGAGGAAGCACTTTAGCAGAAGGTGTGTGGAGGAGGAGATAAATAACAAGCATGATGAGGATGAGCTGGGGAAGCAACAGATGAGGCGGACAGGAAAGGAAGCATTATGGAGAGCAATGAAGGAAAAGGGAAGGAGAAAGCAAGTACACAGGGAACGGAGCCAAATAAAGACATGCACTCCCATGGAGTGATTAGATGAAATGAAAAAGTACTTTCTAGAGTGCGAGAATGTCAGCTGTGGAAGGGTACAAATCTACCAATCAGAACATTGTAATACCGAAATGGTTCTTGGTGGTACAAACAGAAGAATATGGAGGACATCCATTGTTAGACCTGACATCATTGGCTTGAGTCTCTCCTCCATTTTTTCTGTTTGCCTCTACTGTTTTACGATGTTTTGCTGGTATATGCTTTGGGCGCCGTGTCACTGCTGATCAGTGCCATAGCGCAAGTGCTCCCGATGTTAAATTGATGTATCTATTGTATCCATGTTTGGCTTATTTGGTTTACTGTCAGTCCCTAGTCTAGTGCACCAGGAGTGCCGGGGCTTGTAAATACAAATGCCGCTCGTGGGCTTGCAGCACGTGTTGTGCCACCCACAGGAGCGGCCTCGTAAAAGAATGTCTACGGGTCGGTCATTGCGAGACCCACGTGCAGTCTTGTACTGTTACGCAGGCTGCGCAAGTATACCTACTTGCCAGCCCCTCCAACCTTCCCTTAACTTCATGTTAGTCACCCCTATGGTAGGCCCGCGGGCAGGGTGCATTGTAAGTGTAAGGTAGGACACGCCTGACCAAGTTGGCATGTCCTAATAGTGAATTACCGCCATCTTTGTTCTTCACTATTGCGAGGTAGCCTGCTCTCCATTGATTCGAATGGGCCGCCGGGATTATTAATGCTATGATCCTAGCTGGCTCGGGGAGCACGGTGCAATGTCTAGTTTGGTATCCCTGAACTCGGGGTTTAATTATGCATCCGTTGGTGTGGATGGTTTTTGGACTCTGGGTTTGAAAATAGCACTTTTAGAAAGTGTCTATTTTCTTGTCTAACCATCTCTGGTTTCTGCTGGTCTTGCGTGTGTGTGACAGGAGCTAGGTGGCTCCACAGGTCTGGATGAGTCAGTGTGGGATGAGTGGGACATTTACGTTGAGAGTAGGGGGAGAGTAGTTGTTGATAGCCTGCCTTGCCTGATACAATGCCGGCTCCACCTCCTGCCAAGCGGCTGATGGCTCTGTGCCTGCCATGGACGATCCTAGCCCCACCTCCTGCCAGGAGGCCGATAGCTCTGCTCCTGCCAGTGTCAATGCTGGCTCCACCTCCTGCTGGGCGTCTGAGGACCCAGCCCTGCTCAGTGAATAGGCCAGGTGCTACTGCCTGGCTCCACCCACAACAGACCCAGGATGTTGGGAAATCCCCGGCATGGACAAAGGGATCAAAGACGAAAAGGGGTATAAGAGGAGGACCCCTGAACTAAGAAATCAGATCACTTCTGACAAGGAACCCTGTAACCAAGGACAAGAGGCCTGCTGATCTAAGGACTTGCCTACCCCTTCTGCCAGTGTGCTGTTGTTCGGGGAATCCTGCAGTGCTTCTTTATTTTTGCCAAGGAACCAGGAGAGAGGAACTGTGTGTGTACTCTCACGCTTGCTAAGAAAATCTCCAAGGACTGGAAGAGTGCCAGTCTCCTGCCGAAGTCACAGGGCTAAAGGACTTCATCTGCTAAAGTGCTATTTGCTGGGATCGTGAACCCAGCACTTCTGAAAGAACCAGCAATCTCGACGACCGGATGCCGGGCCCGACCGACGCCAGCAGCAACGCCAGTGAGTGGGAGTACGGCTCTAGCTCCAGAGGACCTCGTGTCTGCACCGCTGCTAATCGCATCAACTGTGTGCCCCTTCGACGCCGTGAGCGCTGCTCACTCTGTGCAACCGCATCATCGACGCCGCCTGCTGAGGCCTGATCGACACCGAAGACGCGACGCCGGATTGCTCGACGCCGCTGATCATCGTGTGCTTCATTTTTCTAAAGGTACTGTGCTGTTGGGGGTCCGTGTGACTCCGGGCTCGACGTAGCGCTCCTCGCGGTCGACGCCGAACCTTTGGATTATCTTTGCCTCGACGTCGTGTAGCTCCCGTGTGAGTTACCCTGTTGCTAAGAACTGTATTTCCAAGAAGAAGATTTGCTTGATACTAAAGACTTTTGTGCTAAAGAAGAAACTACCTTTGAACTATCCTTTTTCCTTCCCAACGTATTTATTCCGATTGTGTACAGTTTTGTCGTTATTTGGTCTTGTGCTAAGCCTTATATAAAAATACTTATTTTGATAATACTACTGTGTCGTGTCCATTTGTAGTGTATTCACTTTGTTACTGTATGTGGTCATAATTGCTTAACACACAGCCTCTGAGATAAGCCTTTTCTGCTCTGCCAAGCTACCAAGGGGGTGAGCAGTGGTTATCGAAGGGTGTGATCCCCTTGCCCTGACTAGAAAAGGTGTGTCCCTCTTTGTCAGAAGTGCATACCTCTGCCAACTAGAGACAGCCGGTTCTAACATTGGATGCAGGGGTGAGGATTTGGACCTTGCATTTATGACCCATGTACAGTGATTAGTGTGCGCTACATAGTGAAAGCAGACCATAATGCAGTCACAATCTAATTGAGAAGGATTCTATTTTTTGTTCTCAACTTTCCTCGAACTTGATTTTTTTTTAACACTGCCAGTTTGACCATGAGTGACAACGGAGTCACTGCCCCTGCTGTCGTTGTTGTGGAGGAGTTCGAGAGAAATAAGCTTAAGAAATACAAGAAAGATGAGCTGAAACACTTTTGCGACCAGTTTAAAGTTCCTACCACAGGCCTCTCGAGAAAAGACGATTTTCGCAAAGCATTACAGGCCTGGTGGGAGTCCAGAAATCCCTCTGATGTGGTGGTGGTACCCACAGGGGAAGGGGATGAGGAGGTGCCAGTGAATGGACCTGTGTCCTCTCCCGGTAGCAGTGTTTCCTCCAAAGGTCTTTCCCCTGAAGAAAGAGAAGAAAGGGCGAAAGAGCGAGCTTACAACATGGAGATGGCAAGGCTAAAGATAAATGGGCAGTTGGAATTAGAAAATGCAAGAGGTAGAAGGGAAGCTGAGTTGGAGATCAAAAAGTTAGAGTTTGAACGAGAGAAGTTAGCTTTGGAGCGTGAAGCCAGGTTGAGGGAGCTGGATATCCAAGCTAAAAAGTTAGAATTGAATCCCTCTGGTGGCAGCATTCCATCTTGGCCTGCAGAAAGTAAGTTTTACTTTCCGAAAGCTGTGATAAAAGATTACAATAGGAATGAAGATATTGGTCAATGGTTTAAAGCATATGAGTTAGCATTGTTGGCCCACCAGGTCCCTGAGAAGAATTGGGGAGCGGGGTTGTGGGGTCGCTTTGTGAATGAGGGGAGAGATACCCTGCTAGACATGCCTGTTGCGGATAGGATGTCGTATGCTCATATGAAAGATGCTTTAATGTTGCGGTATGGCCTAACCCCCGAGAAGTACAGACAAGCTTTTAGAGAATGTAAGAAGTTGCCTGGTACCACGTGGGTTGAATATGTGTCTTATTTTTGCAGAGCCATGGATGGTTGGGTAAAGGGCAGCAAAGTGGAAAGTTATGAAGCTCTTTATGATTTGTTTGCTTGGGAGCATTTGTCTAATAACTGTTTTCCAGAGCTGCGCCAGCACCTGATTGATAGCAAGATATCTAACCCTAGAAAACTTGCTGAGGAGGCGGACCGCTGGGTCAGTACCAGGGTCCACAAGGGTCCAGTGGGAGACTCAGCCAAGGGTGGGCAAGGTCCCCAGCAGAAGAGTGGGTGGGACAAGGGTAAACAGAAGGAGTCTCAGAAAGGCCCCCAAAGTAATCCCCAAGGGAACCAAGGGAAAGGTTCCCAGCCTCCCCCTGAGAATAAGCCAGGGGCCCGACGGGTAAACCTGTTCCTAGGGGCCCCCTAACCTGCTACGGTTGTGGGCAGGTGGGACACCGGTTTTATGACCCCCAGTGTCCTAAGAAGGATTCGAATGCACCGCCGCGTGCACCCCCCCGTCAGTTGGCGAGTGTAGCCTTGGGAGGGGAGGAGATGGTTGTCCATGGTGGGAGGGGTCCCGCAGAAATGTCCCTGGTCTCGCTAGGAGACATGCAAATGGTCCCTCCACCCCCTCTGCCTAGTAACACTAGTAAATATAGGCAGTGGGTGACCATTAATGGCCAGAGAGTTGAGGAAATATAAATTTTATGGTCAAGTTGTGTTCCCTAGCGCGTACCCCACCGACTCCATGTACCAGCTTAAAGTGCATGTAACTTCCCTCCTGTGCCAGCTATGAAGACGCAAATACATTTGCGTCCAACGTTAACATGTCCTCTTTCAGATCCACCCTGAATGGATTAAATAGTCCGTTCCTAAGTATGCTATGCCAACGTCTTTTTGTAGTGTACTCTACATGTTTTTCTGCTCTGGCAAGGTAGGCCCTGAATTTCTGCCATCGAGCCTCTTTTCTGGCTTCTGACTCTGAAAGCCTCAGCCCAGGCTGCCCCCGTACCCGTGAACTCTGCCTTACTTCTAGCGCGGCCCCTCGCGCTCAGCTCAGCCTGCTGCCTGCCAAGATTGACTTCAACCTTCGAGTTATCTGTTCCGCTCCTCGAAAATACATTCCTGCCTACTAGCTTCAGTAAACATTCCCCAGCTGCAGAGCCAAAGGGCCGACCTGTCTCAGTGCAAGTAATTCATAGCTTCTGTTACCATGCTTCCATGGAAGGCCCCGTGCCCCACGCTTCTCATGCAGACACTTAGGCGCTTATACACGCACTCACAGTCAGTATAGAATAGCTTCTGCCCTAGAGACCTTTCCGCCCAGATAGCTCAGTTCCTAAACACCAGATATCAGATATGATAGAAGTACAAGTTGATCTGACATGCCAGACTTCTGTCTCTTTCCGTCAGTGCAAATGTCAAGCCCCCTGCACCCTCCAGTTTCACGTCAATCACACGTCATGCAGCTGCGCGCGCATCCAAGTTTCCAATTTCTGCTGACATTGCAACATTTCTGTTAGTGCCACCCCTTTGTGACACCTACCTGTGACGTTTCTAGCACACACCTCCAGTTCACGCCTAGTACACGCCTTCTGATTACGTACTAGTAACACGTGTATACTGTTATCTTGTCTTCTCTCAGCTGTTACGCCTACTATAACTGTTTCCTATGACATGAATTAAGTATATAAGCTATGTACTGTCAATGAAATGTGGCGCGCGCTCTATCCCTTCTTCCACCCCTGCGGTGGGAAGAACATGATATTATGGTCTTGACCATTCCTTTTTGAGGAATAAAACCCCTAAGAACTCTAACACCACGGACTCTGGTTCTTTCTTTCCGATTGAGTTTTATTGATTAAGTACTTACCTGCATAGAAATTAAGAGAGTAAATTAATTATTTACGTCATTTTGGCGCCCGAACAGGGACCCCTCCCCCACCTCACGCGCCGGTAGGTGCATTGCAAGCTCCGTTCCCTTCCATCAGCTAGAAGGAACTTACGCGTACCGGCAGGATTTCCTGCATCTCCCTCTGGTCCACGGAGGTGACGAAGACTGCGATCAGTACCCAGACGAGGCGGTGAGGAGTGCGGAGGATCCCGACCAGAGCCTAGCCGAAAGAAGCAAGGTCCGAGGTGTCAAGAGGCCCACCAGGTTTCCGAAGTTTTTCCGAAGTTTTCCGAAGTTTTCCGAAGTGTCGAATCGTGTCCAGTCGAGTTTTCCGAGGCCTTCTGTTTCCGTGCTTCCCGGTGAGTACCATTGCTGGGACGTATCTAGACGGGTTTGGGTACACAAGTCCGGTCCGCACTGTTTTAGACAGTGTATCTGTACTGTTTAGCAGTATATCTAGTATTCTGAATTTCTGAATTACTGCACTGTTACACCAGTGTATCTGTACTGTTTAGCAGTACATCTAGTATAGGGGGTAGTCATCTATGTCTCAAATGTCTTTTCATGTGATTAATGTCGTGGTATGAATGTGACCGTTTTAATGTGCATTATTGTGTTTCTTGTAAAACTAGCTGTATCCAGTATTAAGTAAACCAAGGATTGAGCATTCAGTACTAAGTAAGCAAAATGCCGTTTTTCAACAAGTTGAAGCAGATAGGAACTAGGAAAGGGATACTGGAGGAAGAAATTCCTATTCCCCCTAGGGACACTCCAGGTAACTTTATGTACCATAAGCATGGCATAGATGCCATATTATATCTAGATTTATGGGCTGACTATACGAAACATCTAGACGAAAGACACAGATGGCCCGTTACCGGAACATGGGATGCCGAGTGCATCATGAAGGTAGAAGAAGCATTATGGAAAAAGAAAGCTAGACAATCTCAGAAAGACGCCATAGAATTTTGGCGTAAGGAATCACATAAGCGTGCTGAGAAAGCACTCCGTAGAGAAGACAGACTTAAAGAATTGGAAAAAGCCCAAGAAAACGAATTAGTTACTGAAGGGATCCGAGTAAAAACAGAACAAATAGACCGTGCACGAAACAATCTCGTAAACGGTATGTATCTCGCGGCCGAGGGTACACCTGAGGCCCTATCAGAAATACCGAAAAACTTACCGCCACCATTAGTTCCAACTAAAGTAATGCATAAGACTACTAAAGACATATTCCTAAATTCTTATCTAGAGGATGTAGCACCAGCTTACACCAATCTGCCTGTTCGTGCCCTGCCTACTGACAGGGATGGGGGTGGCACCCCGCCCCCAGATCATGTTCCGCCGGTACCGCGACAGACCTCTCCCGTTCCGCCAGCCCCCCCACTTCCCGCACCCAAAATTGACCTGCCGAAACAACGTCTAGCTGATCCTACTAAACGACAAATTCAAGTTCAGATACAGACTCCACAGGGAGATAATGCACAAGCCTCCGCTTCAGGAGGTGCGACCGCGGGTCTTCGGACCCCGCCATTAACACACAGATTCAATCTCAGGGATATGCAGAGTCCCCTCACGTTCAGGTCACCCCGCCTTGACGCATTAAAAGAAAACCTTTCAGTTTGCAGATATGATCCAGTACCCGGAAAAGACGATCTAATGATATTGGCATCACTACGGTTAAGATCTGCTACTGATATCTTGCTATGCTATGTAGGAATGAAGGACCGTCTGGATAGAATATATGAGTTTGTTCAGACAGGGAAAGACCCTGACAGTATTAAGGATGCCATGGAGCGTCAGAAAGTTGACGTTCAAGCACAGATACTACGATTTTTCATAAATTGTCTAATAAGAGAACGAGACAGGCCTGGAACAGATCAGAGTGAATTGGATGCACTGAACAAGTGGGGTCAAAATATAGCTGAAGGAAAACATGATAAGGGGACTTGCATAGCCAGTATGTACAGGAAAATTAGAAAGGCAGTGATAGCAGTACACCAAAAAGAGAAAGAAAAAGCTTCCTCCGAGGAGGAAGAAGAACTAGAAGAACCAGTAAAGACTACAGATACTATAGCGTATGTAGGTAAGGGAACTTACCTTAGGAAGGGTATCCGTCCGGAAAACAAGAGAGTTTTTCTCTCTGCTTTAACAAACCCGAATTCTTCTGAACATCAGTTCCAGGAGACTGATAAAAGACTATGAGAAAGAATGGGGTACCATGTACTCAATTCTATGGATGAACAAGAACTAGCCCGGTCAGCCATATTATGGGCCGAAAATCCAGACATATATAATGATGATACTTTAGCACAGACGTTTCTGAACCTTTCCCCAGACGAGCAGAAATTAGCAGGTGTATACATGATTCAGCACCTCCTCACGAAATACAGAAATCAGCATTCCGATCCAGGTCCCTTACACGAAACATTAGAAGCACTACTCATGGATAGATGGAGAGGTTTCAGTACCAAGTTAATACAATTAATTCTAGAACAACGACATAAATATAACACTTTCGTAAGCTCTGAATATGTTCCTGCCCCGCCTCCAGAAAGAAAAATGTACCACATGCAATGCGGGAGTGGCATTGAAAGCCAGAATCCCTTACGAGAAGTACACCCAGTTATGGGTGAGGACCATCTCTTGAAACGCGTGTATGTTCACACGCCACTGACTAAGTTAGAACTGTTAGAAATGAAGAAACTAGTACCCTGCCATGATAAAGATCCTGCAGGTTTTCACAGAGAGCTTAAAGACAGGTTACTAATGGGGGATTACACGTATGAGGATATCATGAAAATGTTGAAGGTACTGTTGCCCACGGGCATCTACGAGAAATTAAAAGAAAAGGAATGGGAAGTGGGAGACACAAAGATTGCATGGGCAGAAATAGAAGATGAAGAGAACAAACGGGTCCCAGGGGTAGGCCTTGGGGAGAAAACTAAAGCACTACCCGGTCTGATAGTACAGGTTCTGCCAAGATTATTGACAACTAGAAAGGAAGATTGGGACGCGATCTCGTCCTGTAAACAGAAACATGATGAAGATACTAGTGACTTCTATTCAAGATTCGAGAAATGTTTCATTATTAATAGTGGTCTTAAACCAAGTAGCGAGTCGTACCCGCATCTTTTTGTATCCAAGTTAGTTGAGAATTCCCTGTTAGCAGTTAAAAACCGAGTGTACAAAGTTGAAAGTACTTGGCAGGCAAATACGCCATCCCAGATGTTACAGATGCTCCAATATCATCAGAACAGAATTAGAGAAGAACAAGATCAGGAACAAAAACGCATGAAAGACACAAAGATGAAAATGTTAGTAGCTCAGACGGTCCCAGCCGACGGTCAGAGAAAGGGTGGGACCCAGACAAGTCACACTACAGCTCCCATTAAAGGGACATGCAATTACTGCAAGCAGCCAGGTCATTATGTACATGAATGCCCAGTCCTGAAACATAATATAGCAACAGGTAAAACTAAAGAAAGACCGCATCCGCCTAGACATGACCATGGGCATCAACAGACCTCACAGAACGAACAGCCTATGCAGAACACACAGTCTATGCATGCTCCATCACACACAGCACAGACCGTAGCGGTACCACAGCCACAGCCTATTGCCGCGACTCAGCAGGTTTCGCAACAGATGTACCAGTATGCCCAGTCTGCATATCCAGATTACCCCCGATATACATGAAACAGCCTAGAGAGGGAAGGTGGCTTGCCTCTTATTGAAATTCCTGTAGATCAAGAAGGTCCTTATGTACACAGTCACGTATTGGGAAAAGACAGAAAGTTTTTAATTGACACAGGGGCAAGTCGCACCACAATCAGCCATGATGAAGTCCCAGGGGCACCCCTCTCAGGCTCACAGAATGTTTCCCTTGGTTTTTCAGGACAGCCCATTGTAAATGAAGTATCTGAACCAGTCCCCCTGGCTGTGGGTCCATTATCACGTATTACAGACTTGTTGCTCACGAAATCATGCCCAGAAAACCTGTTAGGAATAAAAACTCTGAAGGCTCTAGGAGCTATAATATGCTGTTCCCCGGAAGGAGTTAGACTCTTTCTGCGGGATTTCAAGGGTCATTATGTTTTACGAGAATTTGATGTCAGATTGAAAAATGTGCCAGATTACTTGTGGGCAAAAGGCCCAACTGATGTAGGTTGCATGCACATTACCCCATACCGTGTTACACTCAAGGCAGGTGTTGTTTTACCCAGAATCAGACAATACAAGTTACCACCCGATGCTGTAGTGGCTTTACTGAAAATCATTGAAGAGCTCATTGCCCAAGGAGTGGTCGTAGAGACCGACTCCAATGTCTGTAATTCACCAATCATTCCGATTCTTAAACGTACCGACCCCAATGCACCGCCAGTATATCGGCTGGTGATTGATCTAAGAGAATTGAATAAATGCATTATACCACAGTATCCTGTGGTCCCCGATATCTCCTCTCTATTGACTGCTATTGATCCTGAAGCAACGTTCTTTACTGTAATTGACCTCAAGAACGCCTTCTTTAGTGTACCTATTGACCCCGACAGCCAATATCTATTCGGATTCAGTTTAAATGGACGCAGTTTCAAATTTTCCCGCGCACCTCAAGGATTCACAGAAAGCCCCAGCATCTACAGTCAAGCACTGAAGAGACAACTAGATTGTATTCAAATGCCAGTTAACACCGCTTTACTGCAATACGTCGATGATCTACTGATCACCGCACGAAGTGAGCCCGAATGCGAACAAGCATCACTGACAGTTTTACACTTTCTGGCCGACAAGGGACACAAGGTGTCCCCTTCGAAGCTACAATTCTGTGTTCAGCAAGTTGTGTACTTGGGTCACTTGCTGTCCAAAGTGGGGAGACAGCTCACTCCCGATCGCATTCAGTTAATTGTAAATATGCCACGACCCCAGACACAAAAGGAAGTGCGGGCCTTCATAGGCCTCACCTCGTACTGCAGACAATGGATTCCTCAATATGCATTTCTGGCTAAACCACTCATCCAGTTAACAACACAGGAGGCAGCAACTTCGACTGCACTCCCTTGGACTCAGGAACACACACAAGCTTTTGAAGAATTAAAGAAAGCTTTATGCCAAGCACCAGTTTTAGCGACACCATGTTACAGCAAACCGTTTACACTTTTTGTTACAGAACGTGATGGTACAGCATTGTCTGTCCTCACTCAAGATCAAGCAGGTTCACATAAACCTTGCGCTTATTTCTCAAGTACATTGGATTCAGTAGCCCAGGCACTCCCTGCGTGCTTGAAGTCAGTAGCAGCAACAGCATTAGCCATCAGACAGAGCGATTCAATTGTTCTAGGCCATCAATTAACAGTACAAGTTCCACACTCTGTAGAGGTTCTGTTAAACAGAACCCAGACTCAGCACTTGACTATAGCACGACTGACAGGTTACGAATTAACGCTATTCCAGCCACACATAGAAATTAGACGCTGCAGCATTCTGAACCCCGCAACATTGTTACCCACAATTATGACAGATCCAGCCCCGCATGATTGCATAGAGATCATTAATGCAGTAACAAAGCCCCGACGAGATTTAACAGATGTTCCACTGACAAATCCAGACCTGACACTTTATGTGGACGGTTCATGCCTGAGAACAAATACAGGAGAATTAGTGGCCGCATATGCAGTGACCACTGAAACCGAAGTTAAAGAAACACATCGTATTGACACACTGTCCGCTCAAGCGGCAGAGCTTATTGCTCTGACTCGAGCCTGCATACTAGCCAAGAACAGAAATGTTAACATATATACTGATTCCCGTTATGCGTTCGGAGTCGTACACGACTTCGGAATGTTATGGCAAGAACGAGGTTTTTTGACCTCTCATGGTGCCAAGATACAACACGGTCCCCTCATTCAAGCACTGTTAGAAGCAATACATCTGCCTTCAGGCATATCTGTCATGAAGTGTAAAGCACATACTAAAGTCACAGATTCTGTTTCCCAGGGTAACGACCTGGCAGACCAGACAGCAAAACATACAGCACTGACTCACACCCAGACAACTGATGTGACAAAAACAATAGTACCGACAAAGTGTATGGTAGTCAAGGATCCCGCTCTAGATGTAATTGATATTCAGGCACATGCTACCGCAGATGAAATAAAGAAATGGATTGAACTAGGAGGGATCCAGACAGATCAAGGTTGGATGATGAAGGGAAAATCTACATGGTTTCTCCCTGACTCTATGGTTCAAGTCATGATTAATACAGCACATAGCCCAGCGCATCTAGGAGAGAAAGCAATGTTAGACAGTTTACAGAATATTTGGAACAATAAACACTTACGAGCAGCAGCGAAACAGAAAGTGCGTACTTGCATGATCTGTTGTCAGTTCAATCCAGGTAAAAGCGTCCCTGTAGAGCAAGGTGGATTTCATCCTCCCGATCACCCTTTTGAAGTCCTCCAGATGGATTATATCCAGATGAACAGTTGTCGAGGTTTTAAATATGTCCTTGTAGTTGTTTGTGCTCTGTCCCGCTGGACCGAAACATACCCAGTCTCAGACTATACTGCTCCGACCACTGCCAAGCAGCTGGTTCGTGAATTCTTCCCACGATACGGTTTGCCTCGTGTCGTGTACTCAGATAACGGACAACCCTTCTCGTCCGAGCTAATGAAACAAGTTTCTTTACTGCTAGGATATCAGTGGAAATTTCATTGTGTCCGACATCCTGAAGCCGCAGGCCTGGTAGAAAGGCATAACCAGACACTAAAGATTCGTCTTGCAAAAATATGTCAGGAGAAAGGGGTCGACTGGATAGTCGCCCTGCCCGTGGCACTGTTCTACATGAGAATGGTCGCCCACTCGAGATCAGGGCTATCCCCGTACGAAGTGGTTTTTGGCAGACCACCGAATATGTGGGGGACGCCCATTCCTAAAAAGATCACTGATGTTGATTGTAATATGTTGACAGATTACCTTGCCTCCTTGATGTCTGCACTCCAATCATGTCGTTCACAGGTTGTTGCAGCCTTCCCTGACAACACAGATATAAAGCCGCACGATGTCCGTCCTGGGGACCTAGTATTGGTGCGAAATTTCGATAGAAAGAGTCCGCTGGAGCCCCGCTGGAAATCACCGAAGACCGTCCTTCTCACCACAAGGACCGCCGTGAAGATCGAAGGGAGAAAGGGGTGGGTCCATACGAGTCATGTGAAAAAATTCCATGAACTGAAACCAGACCGAGACTCGTCCACCCCCACCAAAGACTGTGTTGAGCCAAAAGACTTTACAGTTACCGAACGAGAAAAAACTCCCCAAGAGGAGTACAGGTCGAAACTCCGATCTAGGAAGTCAGACAGTTTAATTGTTTAAGTCCTCCCCTAGGTGAATCGGTTAAATAGTTTCTGACATGTATCCCCTAGATCGAGATAGAGAGAGAGAGAGACGAATTAAGAAAAGTGCATATTGCAAATCACTTCGTAGTCACTGTATAGTGACACTATTAATCATGTTTATTCTGAGTATTTTAATTATTGTTGCTAGCATCCTTCTACCTATCTACCGGCCTATTTTCAGGCGTGAACAATCTGTCTACAATGTCTCTGCTGAACACACTTTTAGCGAGTTACCTCCACACGAACTCTCCTACAGGCTTGCGCTGCGCAACAACACATTCATTAGTATGCTACACCATTCCCATCAAACTAACAATGCTACAGACTGCTGGATATGTGGCCGACTCCCTCCCTACCAGAATTACAAGGGAGCTCTGCCCCTCTTTCCGTACCCGTTCACTCACAACGGCTCCTGTGGTGCATGGTTCAAAATAATTAATTCCTTAGATCCTGATATTGCTGTTTTCGACGGAGGCTGGGTTTGGGGAAATCTGAACTTGGTCCTGCTCGATGTCTGTTACCCTGACAAGGAGGGACTCCCCACTAGAGTAGGAACTGATCTAGAAAATGAAGTGTATGGATTAGGTAATTATACAATTAGCCTTATGATTCTTACTGTTGAATCCGAAGCCGCACCTGTTATACCCACTATGTCAGTATTGCCAGTCACTGGCGAATTATGTATCAGGAAGAAAGGTTCAGTACACTTAGGTCATAGTAAATGCACTACTGTGGTCGAATTCAGTGATCATGGTAAATCATCCTTTAAAGCTATCAGTCATTCCTATTTTGTTTGTGGTCATACCGCATACATACGCCTACCTCCAGATTGGGATGGTACCTGTTACATTGCATTCCTTCTGCCACCTGTTTTTCTAGCTCCCCCTGATTACCACAGAAATACAAATCTAGTAAAGAATAGACCCAGAAGAGATATCCCACTTGTCGACTACACAGAAACGGCATGGGAACAGTACACTGATTTTAATAAAGGATTCTTTTTCTTCTTAGGACCTGTTCAGAATAGTAAACTAATACGCAGATTAACTAGAACACTTGAAGCAGTAGTGAATGAAACTGCCTCTGCCCTAGGTAACTTAACAGAAGAGCAGTCCGCTATGCGGGTTGTTGTCCTTCAGAATCGTCTTGTTATTGACGTCATCTTGGCAGATAGAGGTGGAGCCTGTAAGGTCATCGGGTCAAGTTGCTGTGTTTTCATTCCACAAAACGCTCCATCTGTATATCAAGCCATTACGCGTCTCCATCAAATTGCAAATCAGATACATCAGAATCCAGGCACCTGGACTTGGTCCGGTTGGTTCTGGACAACGTTAACTGCTTGGGGATGGAAAATCCTATCCTTCCTAGGCATTGGCCTAGTCATAGTATTCAGTTGCTGCCTGTGCCTACAGTGTGGGCCGGCGATTTGTGGACTGTGTGCCACATCCTGCATTGAACATTCCAGTTTCCTCTCAAACCGTCAAAGAAAGAAAGATGAGCAAATGATGCTGCAAGAACAAACTGATCGATTCATGAGGATCGAGATTTCATGAAGGGTCCGTAGGGAACAAGGAGGGAATGAGGAAATATAAATTTTATGGTCAAGTTGTGTTCCCTAGCGCGTACCCCACCGACTCCATGTACCAGCTTAAAGTGCATGTAACTTCCCTCCTGTGCCAGCTATGAAGACGCAAATACATTTGCGTCCAACGTTAACATGTCCTCTTTCAGATCCTCCCTGAATGGATTAAATAGTCCGTTCCTAAGTATGCTATGCCAACGTCTTTTTGTAGTGTACTCTACATGTTTTTCTGCTCTGGCAAGGTAGGCCCTGAATTTCTGCCATTGAGCCTCTTTTCTGGCTTCTGACTCTGAAATCCTCAGCCCAGGCTGCCCCCGTACCCGTGAACTCTGCCTTACTTCTAGCGCGGCCCCTCGCGCTCAGCTCAGCCTGCTGCCTGCCAAGATTGACTTCAACCTTCGAGTTATCTGTTCCGCTCCTCGAAAATACATTCCTGCCTACTAGCTTCAGTAAACATTCCCCAGCTGCAGAGCCAAAGGGCCGACCTGTCTCAGTGCAAGTAATTCATAGCTTCTGTTACCATGCTTCCATGGAAGGCCCCGTGCCCCACGCTTCTCATGCAGACACTTAGGCGCTTATACACGCACTCACAGTCAGTATAGAATAGCTTCTGCCCTAGAGACCTTTCCGCCCAGATAGCTCAGTTCCTAAACACCAGATATCAGATATGATAGAAGTACAAGTTGATCTGACATGCCAGACTTCTGTCTCTTTCCGTCAGTGCAAATGTCAAGCCCCCTGCACCCTCCAGTTTCACGTCAATCACACGTCATGCAGCTGCGCGCGCATTAAAGTTTCCAATTTCTGCTGACATTGCAACATTTCTGTTAGTGCCACCCCTTTGTGACACCTACCTGTGACGTTTCTAGCACACACCTCCAGTTCACGCCTAGTACACGCCTTCTGATTACGTACTAGTAACACGTGTATACTGTTATCTTGTCTTCTCTCAGCTGTTACGCCTACTATAACTGTTTCCTATGACATGAATTAAGTATATAAGCTATGTACTGTCAATGAAATGTGGCGCGCGCTCTATCCCTTCTTCCACCCCTGCGGTGGGAAGAACATGATATTATGGTCTTGACCATTCCTTTTTGAGGAATAAAACCCCTAAGAACTCTAACACCACGGACTCTGGTTCTTTCTTTCCGATTGAGTTTTATTGATTAAGTACTTACCTGCATAGAAATTAAGAGAGTAAATTAATTATTTACGTCAGAGTGGAAGCTCTCAGAGACACCGGAGCGAGTGTGACAGCTGTCAAGTGTCACTTGGTGTCCAGAGAGCAGGTGGTTCCCCACGCATTCTACCCCGTGATAGCTGCCGACAACTCCCAGAAAGAGTGTGAGGTGGCTCAGGTTTCCTTTGAATGGGGGGGAGTGTCAGGTACTCTTCAGGTTGCTGTGAGGCCCGCCATGCCTGTCGATTGTCTCCTGGGCAATGATTTAGAAGACTCCCCTTGGGCTAAAGTGGAGAGAGCGGCGCACTTGAAAATGTTGGGTGTGCCAGAGTGGGTGTGTGCAACCACTCGATCCATGACTGCGAGTAAGGGTGTTGATGGGGTCCCGGAGCCTGAAAGTAAGGCCCAGGACCCAGCTGTGAAGAGAGGAGGCAGGAGGCGCGGTAAACCTGCCCCCGTAGTTCCCGTGGTCCAGGAGGAGGTAGACCCTGAGGGGGATGCCCTGGAGCCCACAGGGGAACAAATTGCCGAACTGGGAGATCTGCCCGAGCTGACCCACTGGCAGCAGGATGTTGGTCCCTCCAGGGAGGAATTCTGTGCGGAACAGAAAGTGTGCCCTTCTCTTGTGGGCATGAGGCAGCAGGCCTCAGCCCAATCCTCAGGTGATCAGTCAGGGTCACATTTTGTGTACTGGGAGAACGACCTCCTGTATAGCGAGCCTAAGGCTGCTGAGCCTGGGTCAGCCCGTGTGCTGGTGGTACCCCAGCGCTTCAGAGCCTTTCTACTGGGTTTGGCTCATGACGTTCCGTTAGCTGGACATCTGGGGCAGGATAAGACCTATGACAGGCTTGTCACCCATTTTTATTGGCCTCAGATGCGTAAGGATGTAGACATCCATTGCAAGACTTGTCGCACTTGCCAGGCAAGTGGGAAAAGCGGAAGGAAGCAGAAGGCTCCCCTCCAACCTTTTCCAGTGGTCAGTACCCCCTTTGACCGGGTGGGCATTGACATTGTTGGGCCCCTGAACCCCAAGACAGCCCTGGGCAACAGGTTCATCCTGGTCTTGGTGGACCATGCCACAAGGTACCCGGAAGCCATCCCTCTCAGGACAGTGACGGCCCCCGTGGTGGGACGGGCACTGATGGGTGTTTTCTCCCGGATGGGGTTCCCCAGAGAGGTGGTGTCAGACCGAGGCACCAACTTCATTTCGAACTATATGAAGTCTCTGTGGAAGGAGTTTGGGGTAACCTACAAGTTCACCACTCCTTACCACCCTCAAGGAAATGGGCTGGTTGAGAGATTCAACCGGACCCTTAAAGGCATGATTGTGGGTCTTGAAGAACCAATGAGGCGGAAATGGGACGTCCTCTTGCCATGCCTGTTGTTTGCTTACCGCGAGGTGCCGCAGAAGTCTCTAGGGTTCAGCCCCTTTGAGCTCTTATACGGTCACCCGGTAAGAGGGCCTTTGAGTCTGGTTAAGGAAGGCTGGGAGCAATCTCCCAGGAAACCTCCCCAGGATGTATACAGCTACATGCTGGCCTTTCGGAACCAGACTCGGCGCTTCAGAGAACTTGCTCAGGCAAATCTGGAGGCCAGCCAGGAGGAGATGAAGCGATGGTACGACCGGAATGCCACTCTGGTAGAGCTTCAGCCTGGTCAGGAAGTGTGGGTCATGTCCCCTGTGGAACCTTGTGCGCTCAAGGGCAGGTGGACAGGACCGTTTAAGGTTGTGGAGAAGAAGAGCGATGTCACCTACCTGGTGGACTTGAAATCTCCCAGGAACCCCTTGCGGGTCCTGCATGTCAACCGTTTAAAGCCCCACTTAGAAAGGTCCGAAGTGGGCATGCTCCTAGCTACAGATGATGGAATGGAGGAGGAGAGTGAGCCTCTTCCTGACCTCCTGTGTGCTAAAGGAATGTCTGACAAAATATCGAAATCAAAAATATCGAAATACAAAAATATCGGAACAAAAATATCGAAGTCAAAAATATAGGAATCCTATCCCTAACAAGGTAAGTACAAAAATATCGAAAAAATAATATCGTAGTACAAAAATATCGAAATTAAAAATATCGTTTTTTTAAATGTATTAATAATAATGTAAAAATAATTATAAAATACATATAATGTTACAAATATTAAATAAAAATATTAAAACATAATTAAAAAATTAAAACTAATACATACACATTTAAAATAAATTAAAAACGTAATAATTTAATGTAATTTTATATTTTTTAATTTCATTTAATTGATTTAATTTACATTTATTTTATTTTTACCCTGTACGACTGTACCCCAAAAACCCAAAACTGACCCTGAACCCTAAAAATACCCCTTTACCCAAAAACCCAAAACTGACCCTGAACCCTAAAAATATCCCTGTACCCAAAAAACTCAAAACTGACCCTAAACCCTAAAAATACCCCTTTACCCAAAAACTGAAAACTGACCCTGAACCCTAAAAATACCCCTTTACCCAAAAACTGAAAACTGACCCTAAACCCTAAAAATACCCCTTTACCCAAAAACTGAAAACTGACCCTGAACCCTAAAAATACCCCTTTACCCATGAACTGAAAACTGACCCTGAACCCTAAAAATACCCCTTTACCCAAAAACTGAAAACTGACCCTGAACCCTAAAAATACCCCTTTACCCATGAACTGAAAACTGACCCTGAACCCTAAAAATACCCCTGTACCCATGAACTGAAAACTGACCCTGAACCCTAAAAATACCCCTGTACCCAAAATTAATTAATATTATTTAATTACCAATTAAATATTAATTACCAATAACAATAAAGTAAATATATTAGCACATTTGCTGTAATTAATTTAATTTAATAATTAATATTATTTTGCCCAATTAATTAATTAAGAATAACAATAAATTATATATAAAAAAATACTATAATTAATGTAATAAAATAAATAATAATAATTAATTACCAACTAATTAATAATTATAAATATGTAAAAAAGTATAATAATTAATTAACTAATTAATAGAAATTAATTACCAACTAATTATTAATTAAAATATGTACAAACATATATCAATTAATTAATTAATATTAAATTACTTCCCACCCTATTCCCCTATAAACCCATAACCCGCTACAGAACATATTTATCAATTAATCAATTAATTAAAAATAATTAAAAATTAATTCTCAATTAATTAATTAATAATTCCTACTAATTATTAATTAATTTAACATAATTAAATTACTTCCCACCCTATTCCCCTATAAACCCACAACCCGCTACAGTAGTAAAAGACAATATTTAATTAAATTACATTAAAAATAAATAATAAAACATAATAAATACAATATAATATACACTAAATTTATTTAAAAATTGATATTAGTAACATCAAAGTTATTAATTTCGATATTGTTAACATCGATATTTACAACTTCGATATTACTGATATCATACCAATATCGATATTTAGACTGTCGATATTACTTACCTTCGATATTTTTGTATATCGATATTTAAACTTCGATATTTTGGTATATCGATATTTAAAACTCGATATTTTGTCTGTGTACCGTGCTAAAGAGCAAGACGGGTCAGTGGATGGTGTGGTCCTCTCTGACACACTGACCCTTGAGCAGAAACAGGATTGTCGCCAACTGTTGGGACAATTCCCGGATCTGTTTTCCTTAGTTCAGGGTGTCACGCATTGGTGTGTCCATGACGTTGACACCGGAGACAGCCCTCCTGTGAAGCACAAGGCTTACAGGGTGACTGACAAGGTCAGAGCGTACATTAAGGAGGAGGTCTCCAAAATGTTCGCGTTAGGGGTGATTGAGTCCTCTAGCAGTCCTTGGGCCAGCCCAGTGGTCTTGGTCCCGAAGGCTGCAGCGCCTGGTGCTTCACCGGAACTCCGGTTCTGCGTGGACTACCGAGGGCTCAATTCAGTCACGAAGACTGACGCGCACCCCATCCCCAGAGCTGATGAGCTCATCGATCGGTTGGGGGCTGCCCAGTACCTTAGTACGTTTGATTTAACGTCTGGGTACTGGCAGATCACCTTGACTGATGGGGCAAAGGAGAGGTCAGCATTCTCCACACCAGATGGGCTATACCAGTTCCGGGTGATGCCCTTTGGGATGAAGAATGCCCCTGCCACCTTCCAGAGGTTGGTCAACCAGGTCTTGGCTGGACTGGAGGATTTCAGTGCCGCCTACCTGGACGACATCGCAGTGTTCAGCGCCAGCTGGGAGGAACACTTGCGCCACCTCCAGGAAGTGTTGTTGGCCCTGCGCGGAGCAGGCCTCACAATCAAAGCCAGTAAGTGCCAGATTGGGCAGGGTTCGGTGGTGTACTTGGGGCACCAAGTAGGGAGCGGCAAGGTTGCCCCCCTGCAACCCAAGATTGATACCATCCTGGCTTGGGCACCGCCCAAAACCCAAACGCAGGTGAGAGCCTTCTTAGGACTCACAGGTTATTACAGGAGGTTTGTCAAGGACTACGGCAACATTGTGCAACCCTTGACGCCGCTGACTTCCAGGAAGCAGCCACGAAACGTGATCTGGACTGATGCCTGTCAAACGGCCTTTGACACCCTGAAAACTGCAATGTGCACAGCACCTATACTCCACGCACCCGACTTTTCGAAAGAATTCATTGTTCAGACGGACGCTTCAGAGCATGGCGTGGGGGCTGTTCTAGCTCAGGTGAATGAAGAGGGCCGAGACTTGCCTGTAGCCTTCATCAGTAGGAGGTTACTTCCCAGGGAAACGAGGTGGAGTGCGATAGAGAGAGAAGCATTTGCTGTGGTCTGGGCGCTGAAGAAGCTAAGACCCTACCTGTTTGAGACTCACTTCCGGGTTCAGACAGACCACAGGCCCCTCAGATGGTTGATGCAGATGAGGGGTGAGAATCCGAAACTGTTGAGGTGGTCCATTTCTCTACAGGGGATGGACTTTACGGTGGAACACCGCCCTGGTACAGATCACGCCAATGCTGATGGTCTGTCCAGATTTTTCCGCCTTAGTGATGAGGACTCCCTAGGTCAAGGGTAGTTCTCCCCACATTTCAGCTGGAGGGGACACGTGTTAGACCTGACATCATTGGCTTGAGTCTCTCCTCCATTTTTTCTGTTTGCCTCTACTGTTTTACGATGTTTTGCTGGTATATGCTTTGGGCGCCGTGTCACTGCTGATCAGTGCCATAGCGCAAGTGCTCCCGATGTTAAATTGATGTATCTATTGTATCCATGTTTGGCTTATTTGGTTTACTGTCAGTCCCTAGTCTAGTGCACCAGGAGTGCCGGGGCTTGTAAATACAAATGCCGCTCGTGGGCTTGCAGCACGTGTTGTGCCACCCACAGGAGCGGCCTCGTAAAAGAATGTCTACGGGTCGGTCATTGCGAGACCCACGTGCAGTCTTGTACTGTCACGCAGGCTGCGCAAGTATACCTACTTGCCAGCCCCTCCAACCTTCCCTTAACTTCATGTTAGTCACCCCTATGGTAGGCCCGCGGGCAGGGTGCATTGTAAGTGTAAGGTAGGACACGCCTGACCAAGTTGGCATGTCCTAATAGTGAATTACCGCCATCTTCGTTCTTCACTATTGCGAGGTAGCCTGCTCTCCATTGATTCGAATGGGCCGCCGGGATTATTAATGCTATGATCCTAGCTGGCTCGGGGAGCACGGTGCAATGTCGAGTTTGGTATCCCTGAACTCGGGGTTTAATTACGCATCCGTTGGTGTGGATGGTTTTTGGACTCTGGGTTTGAAAATAGCACTTTTAGAAAGTGTCTATTTTCTTGTCTAACCATCTCTGGTTTCTGCTGGTCTTGCGTGTGTGTGACAGGAGCTAGGTGGCTCCACAGGTCTGGATGAGTCAGTGTGGGATGAGTGGGACATTTACGTTGAGAGTAGGGGGAGAGTAGTTGTTGATAGCCTGCCTTGCCTGATACAATGCCGGCTCCACCTCCTGCCAAGCGGCTGATGGCTCTGTGCCTGCCATGGACGATCCTAGCCCCACCTCCTGCCAGGAGGCCGATAGCTCTGCTCCTGCCAGTGTCAATGCTGGCTCCACCTCCTGCTGGGCGTCTGAGGACCCAGCCCTGCTCAGTGAATAGGCCAGGTGCTACTGCCTGGCTCCACCCACAACAGACCCAGGATGTTGGAAATCCCCGGCATGGACAAAGGGATCAAAGACGAAAAGGGGTATAAGAGGAGGACCCCTGAACTAAGAAATCAGATCACTTCTGACAAGGAACCCTGTAACCAAGGACAAGAGGCCTGCTGATCTGAGGACTTGCCTACCCCTTCTGCCAGTGTGCTGTTGTTGAGGGAATCCTGCAGTGCTTCTTTATTTTTGCCAAGGAACCAGGAGAGAGGAACTGTGTGTGTACTCTCACGCTTGCTAAGAAAATCTCCAAGGACTGGAAGAGTGCCAGTCTCCTGCCGAAGTCACAGGGCTAAAGGACTTCATCTGCTAAAGTGCTATTTGCTGGGATCGTGAACCCAGCACTTCTGAAAGAACCAGCAATCTCAACGACCGGACGCCGGGCCCGACCGACGCCAGCAGCAACGCCAGTGAGTGGGAGTACGGCTCTAGCTCCAGAGGACCTCGTGTCTGCACCGCTGCTGATCGCATCAACTGTGTGCCCCTTCGACGCCGTGAGCGCTGCTCACTCTGTGCAACCGCATCATCGGCGACGCCTGCTGAGGCCTGATCGACACCGAAGACGCGACGCCGGATTGCTCGACGCCGCTGATCATCGTGTGCTTCATTTTTCTAAAGGTACTGTGCTGTTGGGGGTCCGTGTGACTCCGGGCTCGACGTAGCGCTCCTAGCGGTCGACGCCGAACCTTTGGATTATCTTTGCCTCTACGTCGTGTAGCTCCCGTGTGAGTTACCCTGTTGCTAAGAACTGTATTTCCAAGAAGAAGATTTGCTTGATACTAAAGACTTTTGTGCTAAAGAAGAAACTACCTTTGAACTATCCTTTTTCCTTCCCAACGTATTTATTCCGATTGTGTACAGTTTTGTCGTTATTTGGTCTTGTGCTAAGCCTTATATAAAAATACTTATTTTTATAATACTACTGTGTCGTGTCCATTTGTAGTGTATTCACTTGGTTACTGTATGTATGTGGTCATAATTGCTTAACACACAGCCTCTGAGATAAGCCTGTTCTGCTCTGCCAAGCTACCAAGGGGGTGAGCAGGGGTTATCGAAGGGTGTGATCCCCTTGCCCTGACTAGAAAAGGTGTGTCCCTATTTGTCAGAAGTGCATACCTCTGCCAACTAGAGACAGCCGGTTCTAACATCCATCAAATCAAGACAAGACAATTGACATTGACAGCAAAGTCATCCAGTTGTGAGCAAGAGATTGATTCCAATACACTCTATGTGTTTTAGAAACTAAAGACCGCTAAACCTGCCTGTAGTTGCGATGTAAAAATTGGCACATTCAGCACCTCACTGTGATTGCATCACTCCTTGATCCAAATGCTCAAGTTCAATACATTATTCTATGTATATGGAGTGGTGGAATGTTTGAGATGGAAGACCCCAGCCCTTGGTGCAGAGGTTGAGACTCTGTGGGGTGGATGGTGCTAGATGGAATGAGGACTGCAAGGATTATAGTTAAAAGTGTGATACAATACTCCAGACAGTAAAGAGATACCAGGGGCGTGGCTGCAGCAGAACCTCAACTGCCAACTGTGAGTAGCCAGCCCTGAATGAAGGTACCCGACCCTCCAGTGAACTACACACTTCACCTGAGCCTCCATTGGTATTGTTTTGAGTAGGTTGACCTGAAGAGGGGAGGGACCTAGCAAGCTTAAGTCTTGCAGTGGAGTCTAAAGCTCCTTCTCACAGTGGCAACATTCTGGTCCAGGGTGGCAGTATCCGACCGCTATGGATGTAAAGCTGGGGAAGAGACTAATAATTGTGATAGTCCCATAGTGAGAAATGCCCCTTCCCTGCGGAGGAGAAGGCAGCTCAGTCACGGAGAACTGGGCAGGTGAAGGACTATCCTGTTTGCATACAAAGATGGATTGCCATGATTGGCCCAGGCAGCACTTTAGTAAAGTTTTGTACCTCCATATCCTTAAGGCAGAAGAGATTTAGTGAAGGTATGCTGCCCAAGAAAGGAAAGATAAGCCAAAGGTCTTTCTCCATATCTATGGCCCTTACAAATGTAGACCTGCTGGAAATCTTTCAGACCTTCAAGCAAGACCTGAGGGGCAAGAAAAAAGAGACATCAAGAAAAGTCTACGGACCTGAGACACACCTTGAGCACCAACATTTATGACCTATGGAGAGATCATTGGACAGTAGAATACTAGATGTTGTAGATAAAAGGGAAGCCCTTGAAGCATTTAAAGTCACTACTGCACAGCAACTGAAAGCTGCTGAGTCTTACCTCAAGGCAAACCTGTTTAAAATGGAAGAGCTATGAAAATAAGTCCAGAAGAGAGAATTTCCGCATCAGGGGCCTGGAGGATGGAGTAGAAAGTGGAAACTAATAGGCACTCTTAGTGGAAATGCTCTCTTAAGTCCTTGGAGATGGGCAAAGTGAAGTTCATCTTAATAACCATAGTCCAAACAAAATGAAACAGAGGGATATAGTGTTCTAATACCGCACCTGCAGTGAGAAAGAGGAGATGCTGCAGGCTTCAAAGTAGTTGGGGATCTCTCCTTTGAGAACTTAACCTGCACAGTTTTTAGGACATCGCCAAGGTAATGCTGCAGAGGCATTTAACATTTGAGCTGATTTCAGGAACACTGAGAGCAGAAAAGATCCAGTACAGATGGACATATCTTGTGCATTTGTGTATAGAGGTAACACACACTACACCACTGAGAATACAGCTGCTGTAAGAATCTTATGACTAGAGATAACTGAAGGAAGGAATTAAATGGAGAGTGCTACAACAAGGAATTGACCCCTCGGCAGGAAGAAGCAGAGCCCTGGCAAAAACAAAAAAAACAAGCGTGCAAAAATGGGTTTAACACCAGTGAAAAAAGAACCAGGACCTGAGGCAGACTGGATGCAGATGTAGAGCTTCTCCTGATGACTGATTGGCAGGTGAGGTCAGCTCTCATTCTTCCACTTAGAGTGAGCAGAAGTTCAAAGTTTGAGTTCATTGCGAGGGTGGATGGAGAGGAGGAGGGACTTAAGTGGTGAAGCTTGGGTTCCCTTGGTTCTGCTGCAGAAGTTTCTCCTATTGTATACTGGGCAGGGGTATCCTGTGGAGGGAGGACCGGTTCTTATTCAGGTCCTCTTATAATAAAACCCTTTTTCATCAGTTCCCTTTGAAAGAAGAGAGGCACTGAGCTCTTTCTGGGCATATGTACTGTTGTTCTCAAGATTAATAGTGCTCAGTTTATTGTTTTGTATCAGGTTGCAGTATTAGAGCTGGGGTGAAGATGGTGGGTAGTGTTATTGAAGAACTTCAAGCATGTTAGACAATTTCACATTCCGTACAAGAAAGGACTGTGTTAATAAATATTCACAGTCTATGTCGGCCATACACCCTGATTGACTGGGGTATAGGGGATATCAGATACTCACCACAGTCTTGGTGAAAGCAGTCTCTTATGCTGACAAGGAGATAAGTGCTCCACCAAAAAGGGGTTATAAACATCAACAATGTCCACACAGGGTATATAAAGAAGAAGAAATTCATATACTTGGGGAAGGGTTGGACTTAATAAACCACATAGACAATTAATGGAAAATGATGACCCAATAAACTGAGTAAACACAAAGCTCAATTAATTTGTTATTTGCCATTTGTTAATATTCAATAAACAAAAATCCTCACACTAAGATATAAAAAGTGATCTGTGTTAAAAATAACACCTTGTAAACTATACAATAGATATGTTGCTTAAATGTGATAAGGTGAAGAGAACAGCGGAAGACTTTAGATTGTAAATTTCAGTGGGTGGGTTTCTGAGGGTGGAGGGCCACCAGGTGTTGTCCTAGGCGGTGGAGAAGGGTCCAAGGACGAGGACCTCTGTCTTCTCTGAGTTGAGTTTCAGGCAGCTGTTGTTCATCCAGGCGGCAACGTCCTTCATTCCTTCCTGGAAGCAGGATCTGGTGTGTGCGGGATTTTTCGTGAGGGAGAGGATGAGCTGGGTCTCGTTGGCGCAGGATACTATGCTGAGCCTATGTTGTCTGACGATGGCGGCGAGGGGGGCCATGTAGATGTTGAAGAGCGTGGGGCTGAGAGAGGATCCTTGGGGTACTCTGAAATTGATCTCTGTGGGTTCGGAGAGGAAGGGAGGGAGTCTGATCCTTTGGGATCTGCCGGAGAGAAAGGAGCGGATCCAGTCAAGGGCCATTCCTCGTATGCAGGCTTTGTGGAGTCTGGCTGCGAGCGTGCGGTGTGAGACGGAGTCGAAGGCTGCGGAGAGGTCTAGTAGGATGAGGGCCGCAGTGTGGCCCTGGTCGAGTAACATGCAGATGTCATCGGTGGCGGCGAGGAGGGCGGTGTCGGTGCTGTGGTTTCTGTGAAGTCTGGACTGGGAGGAGTCAAGGATAGCATTCTCTTCGATGAAGGTGGTCAGCTGGGCGTTGAGGAATCTCTCTTTAACTTTGGCTGTGAAGGTAAGTAGAGAGATGGGCCGGTAGTTTTTGAGGTACGTTGGGTCAGCCAAGGGTTTCTTGAGGAGGGGCTTGACCTCTGCCTACTTCCAGTCGTCGGGGAAGATGCCGGATTCGAGGGAGGCGTTAATGGTCTGGCCTAGTTCGGGTGCTATGGCGGCGGTGGCTCTGTGGTAGATGTGTGGTGGGCAGGGGTCCGTGGGGGCTCCTGAGTGGGTGTTCTTCATGTTCATGGTGGTGTCTTCAGTGGTAGTAGGTTTCCAGGTTGTGATGGTCGGCTGGTTGTCGGTAGTGGAGAGGGGGGTGGTGTCTGGAGTTGTTCGCTGAAGTTGCTCATGGGAGTGCCTTGTTATTAGACAATGATTTCTCTGTGCTAATGTGAAAATAGGTGTCCATTTTTGTCTGGGGTGGTACCAGTGTGATGTTCCTGATATGCTTGTTGCAACAATCCACACAAAGGGGGCTGCCCTCATCTGATTTTTATCCATACATTATTATGTAGCTGCTCAGCTTAGGTCTGAATCCAACTTAGAATCAAATGGTTCAAAAGAGAAAAGGACAAGATTTAGACCTTCATAAATCACACTATCATGGACAAACCACTATGGAACTTGTTTTGGCTGAACAAAAGATACAGCAGAATGCATACCTGTACATGCCTGTTAGCACAATTTAACAAATACTGTACACAGTGGCAGAAAAATTGCCCTTACTACATATGCCTCCCTATACACACATGGCCACTTTAATAGTAGCTTCACACTGGCGTTGCTTTCCATGCCCCTTTGAAAAATGAAGGGAGGGCAACTGTAGAAGTATTTCAGATATAAGGAGAAGAAGTAAAGTCCTTTATGCAGTGTGTAAAATGGAATATCACCGGTAGGAGAATAATAGACAACTGCACCACTGCAGGCTAAAACTCAGAATGAAATATCAAGTTGTAAGAAATTATGATATCATTGAAAAACTGATAGGAAGGCTACTAGGTTCGAAGGAGGGGATTTCCAAATTATATATGTTAGTTATGAATGCCGACCTAGTATCTGCCTGGGCGCACATTGCTAACTGGGAATGATACCAAACTAAGCGAATCACTTCTTGTGACTGGGAGATCCTCAGTAGGGATGTCCATAAAGGCTCCATGTGTATTTAAAATTGGGAAATACACTACAATGTCCTCTATGATTATTACTCCATGCCTACAACAATCCTTTATATGTCTCCTATGCCACTAATGCATGATGGTTAGGATGTGGAGGGAAAAGTTACACAGTACATGTGATGGAGCTGCTTTAAAGTGACCCCCTGGAAGTTGCCAAAGCACTGCAAAATGTATTGGGCTGCCACATGACATTCGACCTAGAGGTGTTGCTGGTGGGCCTGAGACCAGCAGAATATAAATATAATGGTCTTTCCCAGACTGGAACCTAATGCTGCACTACAGAGAGTAGCAAACCTATTGATTGCATTTTATTGAAAAATAAATATTTATAGAAGCGACTGAGTGATTGTCCGTTAATCATGATAAGCACACCTTTACTTTGATAGTGTTAGACCAGTTAGCACAAGGATTGTCTTCCATCAAACCTTTTGCCTTACAGCTGTTTTCTGAACCTTTTAGGGCTCTGCACACTTTACCATTACTAACCAGTGCTAAATTAATTGTGCTCTCCCCTTTAAACATGGTGAATTTGGCTAACAACCAATTAACACAATTAATTTACTGGTAAGTTCACAGTAAAGTGGTACTACATGTACCCAGGGCCTGTAAATTAAATGCTACTAGTTGGCCTGCAGCATTGATAGTGCCACCCGCTTAAGTAGCCTCAAAACATGTTTCAGGCCTACCATTGCAGCCTGTATGTGCAGTTTTAAACAAATAAATAAATAAATAAACCTTTTGCCAGGCCAAAACCTTTCTATTTAATACATATAAGTCACCCCTAGAGTAGGTCCTAAACAGCCTGAAGGGCAGGTTTGAGTGTATTTAAAAGTTGGACATACTTTTAACATTTACATGTCCTGGTAGTGAATTTACTCTTAAATCCATTTTTCATTACTGCAAGACCTGCCGCTCCCATAGGATAACATTAGGTTAACTTATTACATTTAATAATTGATAATTTTTAATTTGGAGCAGGTAGAAATATCGAGTTTGGTGTCTAAAGAATTGTAATTTAAAACATTCTCAAATGGCACTTTTAGAAAAACTACATTTTCTTGTCCTAACAATTTGGTGCTTAAAGCCTGTATCCTGTGTCACATGAGTAGGTGTAGCTGACAGCTGGTCTTTTTGTTTAACTACCAGGCAGTGAGACAAAGGTGAATAGGCTTTGGTAGAGAGGGCCTTCTCTGACTTGATAAGGGGAAGAAGCTGTCCCCTACCCCACTTCCACATTGCAAAGGATCAGCCCAGAACGCTCACACAGGATTTTGACACTAGTCTTTAGTGTCCTGAGACAAGCTGGGGACAAGCCAAGAAGGCAGGAAATTCCATACACCTCTGAGGGTGGAAACTGCCAGAGGCTTCTCTTACTTCAAAGTGGGCACTAGGTATAAATAGCAGACCATCAGACCCAACTCTTCAGTACTCCTCAGACTCAGAAGACTCAGAAGGACTGATATGCTGGTCTTCAAGATGGACTGCAACTCGGGTGGCCTGCTGCCTAAGTGAAAAGATCTGGCCTGCATCTTGAACCCAGGACAACCAGAGTGACACCAATGGCTAGTTGGCTGGGTTCCAGAGCCTCAGGACAAAAAAGTGTGCAACTACCTTGAACCCAGCACCTGGATCCTGTCTGCTGTGAGTCTTACCCCCCAAGTGATGCCACCCCAATCCTTGACCCTTGGAAGTGGGCCTGAATGTGCTCTGCTAGGCCAGCTGTGGTTCTGAGAGCAGAATGGTTGCAGCGTGATGCATCTCCTAGCAGCAGCTGTAGAACTGACGCTAGGCAACACACCCAGACGCAGGGCCTTGCATCACAGCTCACAGCTTCTTCAGAACCACTGCTGCACACCTATCCTCAACTCTGGCATTTGCATCACAAGCCCCTCACTGATGGCATCCTTGACAATAAAGCAGGATTGTGCATTGCAGCCCTGCACCTTCCTTCCAACCGCCACAGCACTACACATCCTTGATGCAGGACTTCGCATCACAAGCACCTCGTCGCCGGCATCCTCAACGACGATGACACCGGACTCTACACCAAAGCCACACAGCGTCCTTGGAACCGCCGATGTGCAACGTTCCTCGGCATGGGATTTCGCAACGCTTTGCAAACCATCATTTAAGTTACTCTGTTCAGTGGTCCTAATCTGATCCTTATATCTGGCCCACGCTCCATCATAATCGGCCTGAACTTGTGACTTTCTTCCCGTCCAATGTAATTGGATACCACAATTGGCGCTTTGTGCTTCCAATCTCTATTTTCCCTTGCATTTTTAAAATTGCATATCTTCAGTTTTACTGATTTGATTTTTGTTGTTTTGGTCTCAAATACATTATTATATTTTCCTCTGTTTTTCTAAATTGGTGTGGGATTTTTCTTGTGTTGTATTTTCACTTTATTTCTATTTGAAGGTCTACATAAATACTTCACACATTGCCTCTAAGTTAAGCCTGTCTGCTTGTGCCAAGCTACCAGAGGGTTAAGCACAGGTTAATTTGGGGTTTGCTCGAGACTTCACCCTGACATAAACTGTGATTGCTGCTTGAGTCGGGTTTCACCACCCTTAATCAGTAACCCAATTTCCTACAGCCCGTGGAAACTGTTTTTGGATTTCCTGTCCAAGAGTATGCAGACACAGATGTATCTATCTAGACTCGTAACAACCATATTAGAGAGATCAGTGGTATGTCTTAGTGTGAAACACAGATCTCAAGAAATGAATGTTTGTCTGTATCCATTGGCTCATTTATTTCGTGGATGGAGTCTTCAAGGAGGGGAAGGAAACTTGGGGTGTGGCAAGGGCAATGGTAGATTTAATAGACATTTTTGTAAGAGGTTTTACCTGTTTTGTTAGAAGTTGCCAGTGGAGCCCTTTATGCTGTAAAATTCAATAACTATTGTTTGGACACACATTCTTAGCCAACTAGCATCTTCTGGCCCTTCCAGAAGGACTCAGAACTAAAACGGATGTTCTTGTGGTCAGTATTTTTTTCTGAGAATGGTGCAAACTATATTGTGTGCCACACATGAAATAATGGCTTTGCACAGACTTATGTCTTTGAAGGAAAATGTGGGCAATTAAATGACATGTACAGAATATTCTACCGCCATTTTGAAATTGTTGGGGAATTTTTCGAGGTGAACACTCCAATCTTTCTTTTTATGTCCACTGCATGCAAGTTTGTTCTCTCACTCTCCATTTAGAAACGTCAATAACATATTTTCAACATCACTTTTTACAGGGGTCTTTTTGCGTATTACTGCCTTGTGTAATTGACAGTAGCTTTGACAACAGTTTCCACCTATAAAATCTGAATGTTACTTATAATTAGAGCTGGTTTGCATGGCAGCATGATTCCAGCTGCTGAAGTGTTATTTGAGCTACATTAGCAATCTAGTTCAGAGCCTGCCCTCACAAGAAGCATCGTGATGCAACATATAGCGCTATCCACAGTCTCAGATGATAACTGCGGGAACTTTAATGCTGCTTGCCTGATGCTGAATTTGGAAAGTCAGAATTCGAAGACCAGTGCGTCTCAAAAACAATGCTAGGGCGCTGCTTACCAATTCTTATAAGACTAAATAACAGAGCAAATCAAGTCTAACATGGTCCCGAAGCTGTCTATCCCGTTCATTATCGCATGTGGGGCACATTATCAAGCAGCACCGATAATTATCGCTGGCCGTGCTTAGCGTGAATTTTTTTTTCGCCGGCTAGTGCCGGAAATTATCGCCATGGTAGTGCTATATTAAAAACGCATAGCGCAATGGCGATAATTATTCCAGCGATAGCGGTGTTTTCCATGGAACATCGCTGGTTTTCCAGCAATGTTCCATGGAAAACGGCAATAACCTTGCTAATACGACCCTGTGGTCGTATCAGCATAATCCACCCCAATGTTACGGTAAGTATATGTAAGTCAGCATTTTAGCAGACGTTAGTTTTTGCTTTTCGCCAAAAACTAACGTCTGCTAAAATGGGTGGGGCTCCTTGTAAATATTGCGATGTGCACATCAGCAATAATTTACATGGAGTACTGCCCAGTGTCGCTCACTTTGCATCTCATTAGAGATGCAAAGCTAGGCGTCGGGAACACGTGTGCTAACATGCGCTAATGCATGTTAGCACCCACTTGTAAATAGGGCAATAGTTTTATCTCTGCTTTTTTGGCTTTTAAAGCCAAAAAAGCGGAGATAAGGCCCTTGTTGAGATGCCCCGTGGCCTCTGTTTGCTCTTGTATAGAACCAAAGATTGTCGTTGCTGTCTTAAAGTTTTCAGCCAGTGTAATTTCCTTTCCATCTTGTGAATTGGCTACCTCCGACAGATCATCATAGACCACAGTGGCTTATCTCTTGAGGGGACACCACAGAAAACTCACTCCAGTTGGAAGGTGAGTGAGTGCCTTTACAGACAGGAAGCAATAGAAGGTGATGCATATAAATATTTAACGAGTGGGCTATGGTGGCTAAAAAAGATGGGGGGATAATGTGACATAGTGGTTGAAAGGGCAGAGGTCAATCTCAGGGATTGCTCTTGCATGGAGAGGGCAGGCAATGGGCTTTTATATCAAATCACCATTTATGAGGTGTGATGTTTAAAAAGATTAGTGATGGAGAAGGGTGGGTAAAGCAGTAGATTAGCTGGGGATGAGGAGTGAAGCAACAAGGAGGAAAAAGTGAAGTGGACAGCACCACATGTGGGAGAGAGCAAGGCACCCACAAGGAGTGCTTAAAGGCAAGGAAAAAAAGAATTCCTTGAATGCTAGAATGTCAGTAGTTGAAGGATACAAGTCAAACAAACAGAACACTGTGAGACCGAAATGGTCCTGGGCGGAACAAACACAAGATTAGGGATGAAAGGCATCAATTAAGAAGAATCAAGGAGGAAAACCAACAAAGCCTCCCATTCATGAGCTAAGTGCGGAACCAAAGTACATTCTCTATGTATTGGAAACAGACAGGGGCCTCAACAATTTGGAAATTAATATCATTGGGTTGTAGTAGTCCTGTTTGTTTTTCCAATTATGGACATAAAAACAAAGAGGGTGGATTGATGACCTAAAAACAGGAAAAGTATAACAGGTAAAGAAAAGGGGCAGTTGGAATAGGGTAGGGATAAATAATGCAGAAACTTTAAAATAAAGACAAAGGGTAGAAGATTGTAGCGGAGCAAGGAAAAACAGAAACGTTGAGGTGGGTAGGTGAGTATGGGAATGGGTTACAAAAGAGGGCCCCCCCAAAAAGACAAATATAAGAAAAATGAAGAAGCCATGAGGACATAGAAAAAGGTAGGAGAAAACAAATAAGGGAATAAAATAAATACATTGAAAGTGAAATAAGAGAATAAAACCTCATACATTCTTATAACATTCTTATAGCCTTTTCACAAGATAAAGTGGACTTTCTATATTATTTATTCCTGTATGTATTTATTTGTCAGCAGCTTTTATATAGCATAGACATGATCTAATGGGTGACAGAATATTTAAAACAATTATACCTCAGAACTGTTTAGTGTCATTTCACTGTATAATAACAGTTCTGCTTAGTTTCACACCTCACAGGGCCAGTGGCAGGTTGCAATAAAAACTGTCCTGTCTTATTTTGACTGAAGAATCACCATGAGAACAATTCAGAACACAACCTTCTCTGTTGCTGCACGTCTAGACATATACAGCCTATTTAGAAAGGCATTTTGGAGGACATAAAATAGTCCTATTGTTCTACTTTTTTACACACTTTTACATGCGTTAGAACTGGGGGTCTCTAGTTGGCACAGGTAGGTACCTGTGACAAATAGGGACCCTCTCCTCTAATCAGAGTAAGTCCTGCTTACCCCCTTGGTAGCTCGGCACGAGCAGCAAGGCTTTATTTCAGAGGCGTTGTAAGTTAAGCATTTGTGACCACGTATAGTAACCCAGTGACAACACTACAAATGGACACCACACAAGGTTTTATATAAAAAATAAGTATATTTTATATAGAGTTACCACAAGACCAATAAACGACATAAAGAATCCACAGTACTATTAGATTTCAAGAGTTCTTGTAAAAAAGGCTTGAATTAAAGTTCTGTGTGAGTCGGTGGCATGGTCTGGCTACAGCGTTGTTGAAAATAACACAGAGTCTAGCAATTCCAGCGGACCGGGTCGGTACGGGCCCACTCAAATGTCGACAGACTCAGTCACAGTACCTTTTGATTGGGGCGACCGGCACGGATATGCGAGCCGGTTCCGGTGATCGTCGTTGTGCAGAAAGGAAGTGTTACAGGACGCGTTGTCCCTCGATGTGGTGCAGGCAGCGGCCCGTTGACAGAGTCGGTGGATCCAAGGCTGCGTTGCGGGGTGAGACGGTGCTTCGATGCGGTGCTTGCAGCTTGCGGTGCGGCAAAGGAGCCGGAGTTCGGGAGCTGGCGTCGATCAGTCCGGACAGCGGTGCGAGTCGGGCGGTGCGTCGCGAAGCTTGCGAGGCGGAGCACAACTCCGGTGCGGTCTCAGGACTCGAAGTCAGCAGCACTGACCACTTCAGTCAGACCAGTTCGATTCGGTGTAGCGATGCGTTGCACGTCACGGTGTCTACTAGTCGCGGTGCATGCTTCGGCTCGGTGACGGCATCAGGACGGAGTCGGTGAGTGCAGAGCTTGCGTTGTTTGAGGCGGACGTTACTTGATGCGGTGCATACAGGACACCAGGAGGGTCGTGAGAGTCAGTCACAGCTTCCTGCCTCTGTAGACACTTGTTTCCAACAGCAATTCACAAAGGCTGGTGAAGTCCACTGGTCCTGGGACTTCGGTGGGGGGCAAGCTCTCTTCCAAGCCCTTGGAGATCTTTGCACAAGTTGAAAGAAAAGTCCACAAACTTCTTTCTCCTCACGTTGGCAGTCAGGCAACCACTGCAGGCAAATCCCCCAAGCAGCACTTCAGCTTGGGAATAGTCTCTCCTCAGTTTCTTCAGGTTCCTTCTCATCAGCAGAGGTTTCGTCTTGTAAGCCCAGAAGTGATCTAATTTCTTGGGATCAGGGTCCCAATATTTATACCCCAAAATCCTTTGTTCTCTGAGGGGAGAGGGGCCTGTGCCCAGTCCAGCCACTTCTGAAGCACTCTGTTTACCAGACTTCTCCTTTCCTTTCACAGCTCAGGGCAGGCACATCAGACGCTCCACTGGAGGTGGAGCCAGCATTGTGGAAGGCAAGTACAGTCCTGGAGCACTTTGTTGACAGTCTTCCTTCCCTACTTTAAGTGGTCATGGCAGAGACATCAGATGCACCAAAGGGGGTGGAGCAAGCACTGTGGGGGCGGGCACAGTCATAATCAGGTCCGAGGTGCAACTCCTCCCTCCCATCTAGATGCAGATCGCCCTATTTACCACTGGGCTGCCCCAGCCTGTCTCCTGGAATCCCCCAGCCCTGTCCCAAATCCCTACAAAGGAATACACAACCTCGCAGAGGCAGGTTTGTAAGGTTAGGCAAGCAAATACCTTCTTTCTAAAAGTGGTATTTGCAAACACAGAATATTAAAATAAACTTCACTAAAAGATGTATTTTATTATTCTGAATCCAGGCATACTAAACTCGAATTTCTACCATGTTCTCTGAGTCAGTTCGGATTATAAAATCTAAAAATTCTAACAGCCCATTCTGGCCTATGGAGAACAGGTAGCCTTGCAATAGTGAAAATCGAAAATGGCTGTAATGCACTATTAGGATATGCCACACATATCAGGGCTTGTCTTACCTTATACTTACAATGCACCCTGCCCTTGGGCCTACCATAGGGGTGATTAATATGAAGTCAAGTGAAGGTTTAGGGACTGGCAAGTGGATGCACTTGCCCAGTCAGCATGACAGTACCAGACTGCACGCAGGCTCTGGAATGGCAGACCTTAGACACGTTTTACAAGGCCGCTTCTGTGGGTGGCACAACCAGTGTTGCAAGCCCACTGGCGGCATTTGGATTTACACACCCTGGGCACACTCAGTGCACTGTACTAGGGTCCGACGAGTAAACCAAACATCCAATCATGAAACCACCAATCAATACATCAATTTGCAGTAGGGAGCACTCGCACTGTGGCACTGGACAGCAGTGGCACAGTGCCCAAAGCATCTAACACCAGCAAAAACACATGAGGAAACAGTAAAAATGGAAGGGAGATCCACATCAATGGTGCCAGGTCTAACAACATGCCTTTGTGAATTGGCTAAAACATCTAAAATGTAGATATATTGTAAAAATGCATATACAATGAGTTCAAATAGAAAAGTCTGTGCTCTGTTTGCCCATTTACTAATAGGCAGTCGGATCTTTCAGGGAAGAGTTACAATGGCATGTATAAGTAAAAGAAAGGGTACCCCTGTAGAACTACGTCCTGTACTTATAAATACGTTGGTGAATCAGGGCCAACAGCCTGGAGCTGACTAGAGTAGCCGAGCTGAACAACTCCAGTGGCTCAGTTTCCATTCATCAGGAAACCTTGTGTCCTCACTGTCCACCAGTATAGTTCTGAAGTTTAGGATGGTCATGGGCCATCAATCTCCACTCACCAGGGGCCACTGCCAGACTGGTGGTCATGTGCCTCCCCCCCGCCCACCCCCCCCCCCCATTCCGCAGATCCTGTCCAGGTGAGAGTATTTTTGTATTGCAGCAAAATAATACCATTTACCCATAATGTTAACGTGTTACCTTGTTTGGCAGTGCTTTAATAAACACAACAGTCAGAGGACTTTGGGAGTCTTCAAGATTAGTACAATGGTTATAAATAACACAAATGGTGTAAAATTAATATAGCAACCTCTATATGTCTGGGCCTCTCCTTCAATGGTATTAGGGCCATATGTATCTTAGTTCCATTTTGCGAATTCCAAATAGCGAATTTTAAGGAATCGCTATTTGGAATTCGCAAAACGGTATGTATGTACAAAATCGCTTTTTTATAGCGACTCCTTACCATTCCTAATTTGCGATTAGCAAATTGCTAATCGCAAATTACCCATTCATTTCTATGGGCCAGGAGGCCCATAGGAATGAAGGGGCAATTTGCGATTAGCAATTAGCTAATCGCAAATTAGGAATTTTTTGCAAGGGTGCTGGGGTGTCTCAAGAACACCCTGCTGCACCCCTGAAAAAGACATTTGGGGTATATGGCGCACATACATGCCCTAAGGGCATGTATGGGCGTCATATGGCACCTTTGGTTTGTTTGAAAAAAGCATTATTAAAAGAATTCGCAACTTGCCATCAACTAGAAGTTGGTGGTAATTTGCGATTCCTTAATGGCATTTTTTGCATTTTTTTTCTTTGATACATTGCATTTAAGGAATCACAAAATTTGCGATTCCTTAAGTGCAATCGCAAAATAAGGAATAGCAATTTTTGCGATTCCTTATTTTGATGCAAAAATGTTTCATACATACCATTTAGGTATTTAGCATTCGCAAAGGCCGAAATTCGCAGAATTTCGGCCTTTCCGAATGCTAAATAGCTTCATACATATGGCCCTTAGTCTCTAGGATCAACACTGGATAACTTAGTTGGATCAAGCTCCAACCATACTGTTTCCAGTAGAAAAAAAGTAAAATTCTATTTCCCCGAAACACCGATCCTTCTCAGGTAGACTAGATGCTAAGAGTCTCTGTGTCCAGTTTAATGCCTGCTGGGATAGTGGTAGCTAGCATTTAGGACACAGTATAGGTTCTTAGGGGCAGATTTACAAGCCCCTTGTGCCACTTTTGCATCACTTTTAACATGGGAAAAGTGACACATAAATAGCGCAAGAGGCTTGCAAATCTGCCCCTTGGAGACTAGTTAATGTCTCAACTGGTCTAAATGTTTCATTAGAAAGCAGAGTTCACCATGAAGTCACCTGGGGTACCAAACATTGTGGACCCAGACCTCAAATATGCCAATTAGTTTTAAGATATTTTGGTTGCAGGTGCAAATACAGCTCTGGGTGGAACACACTAGATGCCATGAATTCATTTTCGACTGGAAGCTGCGCCTTAGGGTTAGGAAGAACCATGAATTCAAACAGTGATATTGGGAACAGAAATGGTTTAATTGGTTCCAGAATCACTATATCTGCCTTCAGCCACCAGGACAAGATCCCATACAACAAACATAGATACTTGAAGGGTCATGGTCCTTCTGACACTGGAACATGTCAGATAGACACATTACGAGTACAATACAAGTGGGGCCCATTGCAGGCTTACCAGCGATGGGGCAGGGACGTTTCTCCGTTGCTCCATGACATCTATAATGCTTGTCTTCCAATTTTGCAGTGACTCCAGACAGTAAGGCTGTAGGGATGTATAGGCTCCTTGGTTCTGGTTCAGCAATAAGGGTGGCTTTTAACTCCCTGGGATAGTCAATCCCCTCCGATTTAATGGGTGACAGCCACAAGGGTCACCAGGAACCAGTTGTGGTCCCAGTCTGAGGAACAGCAATCAACAGCAAAGACTCTGTTATTGACGAATCATCTGCTCTGGGTTGATGAACAGATCCTACATGAGTGCTAGATAATGTAGAAGTTACTTACCTGAGGGGGCATTATTTATGTTTGATGAGTAAGCCTGGCCCAATAAAAGTGCTGCTTTAAAAAAAAAAACTTCCCCTAATCAGGGAAATGAGAATTTACTTCTTTTGAGCCCTCTTGTGTGATACTGGGGTTAAGAGTTATAAGTCAGGCTTTTTAAACTGGTCAAGTCAGTTTTGTTCATTTGAGCACTAGAGAGCTCAAGAGCAGTCCACTGTATTTAGTTGACAGCCAGCAACACATAAAGATATCTAAGGGCCAAACCTCACTGTGGTAAGAGAGACCTGTGCTGAGTAGAGGCAGGGGATGGTAACCTCTTCTCACTCAACACCTTTGACTGTTTTTGGAGTTGGGTTCCTGAGCACAGGGACGTGAAGGTTTTGTCCATCACAACAAATTACATCTAGAAGGAAGACCATGCATATGGGTTTGTAAATTGACATTAGAACTCAGTCAGTCAAAGTGCAACAATATGGAGCTGACAGGAAGTTCATATACTGTGCCCCTTTTTCTGTCACAGATTTAGTGCAAAGTCTGTTATGAGAAGACAGTAATCACCCTTTGGTTAACATTAATCAGCGGAGCCAAGCTTTGCTTTGAATCACACAGATTCAAACTATTAAAAGAGCCTAGCTCTGATGATAGATGGTACTGTAAAGCGAAATCACAAATAATCAAGTTCAGCTAAGAATAAACATAGACAGACCTTAACTCTAGCTTAAATAAACAATTTGGGGAATGCAGACTCAAGCCTGGGTCGATGGATTAATACATAACTAGCTTAGAGAGTTGGACTTCTTCTACTTTGAAGACTTTCTGACAACTTTAAAGCATTCTGATGGTTAGATAGGTTGAATTCTTACTTTTCCTTTCTTCACAACATCCTTGTGCTACTCTATAGCAACAGGAGCCACATCCATTATTGTGAAGAGCTGGAGATTTTAGCAGTTGCTACTGGGAGTGTCCACTGTATTTCTTATCGTATCCATGAATGACACATTGTTAAGGTGCTATCCGGGCCATTATCTTCTTGGTGCTCAACCTCAAAAGGAAAAGTCAACCCCACATTAAAATTACATCCAATTAATTAAAATTAAATCAAAAAATCTCATGGTTGTGACAACGAAACGTACCACTTACAGAGATTAGAAATGTGATTCCAAAGAAGAACAGTCTGTTTAGGTTTCTCACTGAAGACAATGTGTTGGAAATCTTCCTTTTCTACATAGTCAATTGGTTTCACCTTTTTCAGAACCCTATTCTTTTTGCTGGCTTAGACCCCTGTGCACTTTATTCCTGCTAGCCAGAAGTAGAGTGATTGGCACTCTCCTAATTGGCATATTTAACTTGCCTATTAGTCCCAAATGTGTGGTACAAAATGCACCCAGAGCCTGAAAGTTAAATGCCACTAGCAGGCTGGAGGGCTTATTGTGCCATATACAGTAGTGGCAGTGCAAACATGGTGTCAGGGCTACCATTATAGCCTGGCTGTATTAATGCAGCATATGCACTACTACCTTTGCCAGGTAAAAGCCTTTCTTTCGAATATGAATAATTCACCCCTATGTAGGCCTTGTATCCCAATACAGAGGATGCATGATATTTAAAAGTAAGACATGCAGAAATTTAAAGTTAACTTGCCCCTACAGTGACTAGCACCCAAAACATTTTTTACTGTAGGAAGGATGTCTGTCCCTTGGAGAAATACTGGGAATGCATTATTAAATAGTAACTCTGTTATATTTGGTCAGTTACAGCTAGAAAGATTATTCAACAACTCTTAATATTTATTAAACATTTAGTTAAAAGTTTTAAAAACTGCTCCCAGAGCAGAGACAAAGGCCTGGGTGTTGGGAAGTGTTTTTGTTCCTCTGGCAGGATGACCAGATGGTCTGTGCCCAAGAACTTAATTTACATCAAAGTAGCCTCACCTGTCACAAGCAGATGTCTGATGATATCTGGACTGCCCTATTGTTTGTCCTCCCAGCCAGGCAGACATCAAACCTAGTGTGGGAGAACTGCCCCACAACTGAGTCAGAGTGACCACAGAGGAGGGACTGCTCATCACCCTCGCCACACCTCTGGTGGGCACAAAGATTCTGCACAAGGGGAGAAGAACTGCTACAATAATTGTAGGGTTACCCATGGAAACTTTTATCCTTTTGGTTAGGGAGGTGCCAAGACTCACCTCGACCACACAAGGTAATGCCAAATATAAATATGGTATCCCCTAGCAAACATCTCAGAACACTGCTGGACCTGGGGAAGAACAGAAGAGGACTGGGCCTGTTATCGGTGACCTTAGATGGGTTCTGAAGGACTTGACCTGTTTCCTCTTGTACCCAGAACAAAGAAGGGGCTCCAATGGTCAGCTGGCTAGCTTCCTGTGTGGATACATAGCTATAAAAAGCTACCACCCCAGCAACATTTCCTGCAACTTTCAGCTGTGCAGTACAAAGAAGATTTGATCTGGACCCTGCCGGTGGCCTCTGCTGGAGTAAGTCCTGAACTCTAAGTGCTGTTCCTGAGGTCCTCGAACCTTTGCCTTTGGCTGGGTATGGCTGGATTTCTCTTACAAATATGAGACTTAGAAATGTTTTTGGCTTTGAAGACCTTCCAAAGAAGGCAAACCCTCTCCCAAGCTAATCCACTCGAGCTGTTTGCCGCTGAACCGCAGAAACAGATTTTTCCCACTTGAAGTTTCTCTACAGCAGCAAATCTGATTCAGTGGGACCCTTGCTTGAGTCCTCTTTGGATATCCCCCACAGCCTTGCCCTGCTAAAAGATTCCGTGCTTCCAAGAAAAGAGACTATGGGCCTGATTTAGATTTCGATGGACAGGCTACTCTGTCATAACGGTGATGGATTTCCCATCCACCGAACTATAAATCCCATAATCCCCCATAGGATTTATATTTGTCAGACAGGATATCCATTACCTTTGTGCCCGAGTAACCTGTGTGCCAAAATCTAAATCAGGCCCTAAGTCCGAAAAACCTTGACTGACCAAAGGCACAAAAGTATCCAACATACGAGAAGTCTTTCATGTCTGCAAAATTAAAATTATTCTGCTCTGAGCTTTTTGCGCTTAAACCAACAGCTTAACCGAGGCCTCATCCAACAGCTATCCATTGTCATAGAACCTTTCTTTGACACAGTCTACTTTCTTGCCCCACTGAAAGATGTTGACCTCTATTTTTGATTATCCCAAGGTAAAACCGTTGACTGAGTTGAACCTGGTTGGCGTATCCATCCTAGGCAACATTGCAGTCAGCCTGAAATTGCATCTAGTTCCCAGTCTACCGTGGCCAGTTGACTCAAATTGGTGCTTAGTGTTATTGTCAGTAATTTTACTTTAAAGTAAAGATTCGTATCTTTGGTTCCCCTAATTGGATTTTTATTGTTTTGGTGTAAATTTATTTAGTTTCTAATTTTTGTTTGCTTGGTGTTTAAACTTCACTACAGTTTTAGTACTGCATAAATACTTTACACATTGCCCGAAGCTAAACCAGTCTGTTGTGTGCCATAGGTACCAGGGTGTTGAGCTCAGGTTAATTTAGTGACTTGGAGGGTTTACCCTGACAAGCGTTGGGATTGTTTCTTGAGGTGAGTAGTCACCCACCCCAATTAATAATCACATTTCTTATACAACGTGTGCTCTGTCTCATCTTTTGTTACTTTACAGTGGGCTTACAAAATACTAATGCTTACTAGTGGTTAGTGAACAAAGAAATGGGCTGTTTTTACTTGTTTGTTATTTGTCAGATTTTTTAGGTTTTCCTTTCTCTCCTTGTGGTTGCTGCTTGCATAGAGCATGAAGGCATTAATACGTCCTTCCACTGTTTGCTTTTTCAGGCACTACAGTTTTCTTTTTGTTTAAGCACGCTACAAAAATGTGTGTGTTTTCCAGCTGTCTCTCTAGTGTACTTCTCCCCTGTATTCCTCTCTCATTTCCCTCTCACCCACCGGACATTGCTCCTGTGCTGCTTTAGCTCCTCTAACTCACCCTCTCTTGTCCGTTTTCTTCCCTCAGTCCTTCATGGCCACCCTTTATTGGGTGCACTTCCCCAGTCCTTTTTGCTCACCCTCCTTTGTCTATGTACTTCCCTCACCCCTCCAGCTCACCCTCCTGCCTGCTTGCCCCAGCCCATCCTGCCCATCCTCCATATGCTTTCCCAGTCCCTCCTACACACCATCCATTGTTTGTGTGCCTGCCCTGCCCCTTCCACCTCTGTGTGCTTTGCCAGCCATACTGTTGACAATCAGTTGTCTATGTTCTTCCTCCAACCAATGAGGGAGTGGGCTAGGGAAAAGGCAATAGAAGGGAGGGAGATTGCTAGAGTAGAACACTGGTGGGGAGAGAGGACAAGAGAGAAGGGACTGGTGAGCACACACCTAAAAATAATTTGAAAAAGCAATCATCTACCACCTCACATTCACTCACCGCCTAAATATCACGACTATACAAAATTTCAAATCTACCAAGAAGTGCTTACATTTTGAGAAATGCCAGACATTTTGGTTTTACCAATGCCTATTTTTAATGTTGCTGTTATACTTTGTGCTACTGCATATTATCTCAGAGAAGTATGAAGTTGAAATAACTGAGGAAGGGAATAATTCTTTCGAACTATCTGGTTCAGCCGGTCATGACACAAAACCATGTTAAGGAATGTGGCTGTAGATTGGTTGCTAGGGCAGCGGCACATGTCAGGTATACCCATTAGAGGTGACATGACCTCCTGCAATTAAGTGAACGTTTTCCATGGTAATTCTAGCATTACTGAAGCTGGAAATTGTGGCACGTGCTATGACATCTTTCTAAATCCAGACAACAGTGACGCTAGTGTGAGAGAAAGGTTTGTTCAGGGACAGAAAATGAGCTCATAGGGTAATTGCCTTAAACATTAACTCATTGAATGCAGGAGCCGAAACCCTGTTCAAAGCCCTCTGATCTGCTCGAACTTTCTCCCTCATTCTGAGTCAAACCGCCAGGTGTGAATCTGTTATTGTTGACCCTTCGGTTTTTATCGGTGGCTCTGCAGCGGTATACACCCGTTACAACGCATCTTTTACTCCGCACTACCATTACAACGCGACTTTTACTCCGCATACCATTACAACGCATTGCGCTGGGGGGCGCTCTAGGATAGGGAATAAGTATAATTTACTATCCAACACCTTCCCTAGGGTCCACGGGGACTGGAGTTAGAATAGTAAATTATACTTACCACTATCCAGCACCTCAAAGCGCTATGCGTTGTAATGGTATGCGTTGTAAAAGTCGCGTTGTAACGGTATGCGGAGTAAAAGTATGCGGAGTAACGTCATACATCCCTCTGCAGCACTACATGATTCCAGTTTTCCAGGCTGGACCGAGAGATAATATGTAGAACTGTTTTTAACGTGCCCTCTTGCTCACCGGTTTTCTCAGGCAAATTTCATGTAATGTGAGAAGACCAGAAAGAGAGGCTTGTCTTTTGGCCTTCTTCTCTTTCTGGTCTCCATTTCACTTTGGACCTTGCATATACGTGTTTCCTCCCTCCTGTATCCCTCCTTCCACTCATCCCAAACCTCATTTTACTACTATGATCTCCCTAATAACCCTTTCTAGACTCTTCCCTCCTCTATCCCTCCTTTGTCCTATTCAATGAATTAAACAGACTCACAAGTCCACCATTCAAATGAACAACCTATATTTCCCTATGCTAATTCACAACTAATCCTGTTTGGGGTCTGTAGTAATGTGCTACTCGCCAAAACCGGTTTCAACGTATGGTCAGGGATAGTAAGCACTACATAAATACAATTACAAGTAGGCTCATTGAATTATAGGGACCCTTGGAATCGAGGCTAGGTGTGGCAAAAAAGACAAAAGGGCCAAACACGATGCCGGTTGGACACGTGTCTGACTGGCATCGTAGCGGAAGCGAAGCCGCCCGACGAGGAGTCGGAGGTCCCGCTTCCCAGATTACAATCTGCCTGCTGTGTTGGCAGATGGATCCTGCATTTCTTTCCATTGCGGCTGCTGCTCACAGCGCAAGCCGCAATGGGAAAAAGCAGAGTTTAAACATCCCTGCACAGTATGGCAGGCACCATGCAGTGCCTGCCACATGATGCATGGATGTTTAGGAGGGCACCACAGGTGCCCCACAGGTGCCCGCCAGGCCCCATAGTGGAGGGCCAGGGGGAAGGGGGTTCTGCCAGGGGCTCCTTAAGTCACTTTCTGCCTGCATTTTCATGCCATGATAGGGTAGGCAGAAAGCAAAATTAGAATCCCGACGGCGGAGTCTAGGCTGGCTCCCCTGCCCTTTGAGGATTACCTTTATGTCTGCTGTCCCAACGGACTCCGTGAGCCCGCCAGAAGCAGATCGGTATTCCCCCGTGGGTTTCCCTCTGACTGCCAGTATCCTAATACAGCGGTCGAATGAACACCTCTGATTTCAGGCAGAAAGCCTCAGATGAGCTGTTGGATGGCTTCCCGCCCAACATCATAATAAGGCCCAAAGTATCTCAGTCCAAATGCAGAGGTAAGTTCACACTGGGGAGCAAACAGGAACATGCGCCCACATCTGGATTATGAGTTGTGTGGTAAATTCCCATATCCATGATTTTTCTACGTTTGGATTTTGTCAGGTAATACCAGAATTATGTGGGTATATAGTGCCCCAGTGCATTACAGTGGTGGGTGGTGAAATTCCCAATGGTGAGCCATAAAAATGTTCCCAAATTGAGAGAGGAAGGTACTAAGCCCATAGGTCAAAGGATGGCTTAAGGGATTCTTTCTTTCTCGAAGATATGACGCCCTTTACTGCACATTTTGAGTAAAAAAAGTGTTGAAAAGATATCCGTTTTGAAGGCAATTCTGAAGGGTACTTCTAAAGTTAAAAAATATTTGAGAGTATCTCCCTTTTTTTGCAATTATCCCAGGCCCATAAGTATATCACTTGTGATATTTGTAGTGTGACCCAAGTGATACTTTTTGTTCCTGCACACATGGCTGACTGAGTGGGTAAATAATGAGAGGTGAAAGCCTATGGTGGCCATCAGACATATAAATTACATAATAAACCAAAATAAGCTTTTTTTTAATATACATTCAGGTAAAATGCCAAGATCCATTCATTTGACAGATGCTGCTTTTGATGACATTTAAATACAAAGTTAAATGATCAGGTTTGTGACCACTTTGAAAGGAAGAAAAGCCATGTTACTACCTGACTCAAAGTGGCGCAAGTAATAGGAATTTGCGTTCAAATATATGGATTTCTTTTTTTAACACTGTATCACTACACTACTCTCCCATTCTGGGAAATGGGCACCTGGAATCAGATTTGCAAAATAGGCACAAAAAACATATTTTGAAATGGGTTCTCATAATACAACTCCTCTTTCCCGGGGAACCTAGAAACACATATCTGGTGGCAGAATTTCCAAATGCGAAACCAGATGACCTGAAATCAATACAGCATCAGTTTTGTCCAAATTGTGTGATCCTAGGCAAACATTTAATTCCACAGGGCCTCCTTTTTCTTTATCATATATGGGAACACTTTTAAGTACCTGGGTTTAGGATGTGCGCTGTACAAGCCCCACTTACATTTTAATAGACTACAATGTTGCTCCATCTAGCATAAGAATCTAGGCCACGTTTAAGGTTTACATGATTACTGCCTTGCCTCCTAGTATCCTAGCACTTACAACTTGGACTTAGTATATGGGGCCGTCAGTCACTTGATAAAATGATGTGTTAACGGTGAGTATTGGAAACATGGATCCCTTTATGTACCAATTTGACAACTCTACCATCAAGGCTTCTTGTAGCTGTCGGGCCTGCTGGAGTTAAAATGTGCACTCTGCAAACACAGTGATGCTTATCCCCGATCACATCACCCCAGACATTACACCCCTTCACTTGATGTCTAGTGAAAGTGTTGTTTCACCATAATGCTTCTGTTAAGGAGGTCTGAGAGGGATATTAGCCTTATTGGAACAACAATATCTTATCCAGGAAACAAGAAACCCACCAAATCCCAACAGAAAGATCATCCAGTGAGATTACAAGATCTTGTGAGATCCAGTGATCATTTTGGGTATGACTGGGTATTTAAATTGCACCTAAACATCGGAAGCCGCTTGTGATCCAAGATACTTACCACCGAGGATCTCCATGTAAAATCAGCCGTCCAGAGGGATTTCCTTGCGGATTCAGACTCCGGTTTCCTGCCTTAACTCGAAGAAGGAAAAAGCGGGACAAAGAAAACAAGATGTAATTCAGGAACTGTTGTTCAGGCAGTAACGAGCCAGCTTTGCACTTACACTTAAAACACTTAGGGCACATGTATCAACATTACGAATAGCGATTACCTAAGATTTGCAGTGAATTACAATTAGGTCATCGCTATTCCTAATGTATGAAACTCCAAGAGTTTAATTTAACGATTCCTATTGGGTCAAAAATCAACCTACCTCATTATTAATAATGAGGTAGGTCGCAATTTGTGAACCCCTAGGAATCGCTAAAATCACAGGGATGGTGGCCTGCTAGGGTCAGCAGACTACTATGTCCGCAATTGCTTTTCAATAAAGCAATCATTTTTTTTAAATGCAGCCTGTTTTCCTTAAAGGAAAACGAGTTGCATTTAAATTAAAAAAAAGAAAAGCTTACTTTTCATTTTTTAAGAGCAAGCTGAAGTCCATGGGACCACTGCCTGCTCTTAAAAACATTTTCGCCAAAATTCCCTTCCCATTTGCGAATGGGTTACCACCAAAAAAAAGTTGGTGGTAAAATGCAAATGTTTTGCAACTGCATTCATGATCACAAAACATTATTTTATATACCGCTGCGATTCAGTATTTGAAGGGGATTCCCTAAACACGCCACTTCCAAATCCTGAATCGCAAACCCATTTAGCAATTTGGTAACAGGTTACCAATTTACAACATAGGGTTTCACACATAGCAAAAGCCTTTCTTGTGTTCGCAAATATTTGCGAATGCAAAATAGGTTTATACATGTCGCATTTAGAACTTACTTTGGCATCTGTGTGCTTGCACTAATGATGCAAATACCCTGAAAATGGCAAAACATAGAATGGAATTGTATTTAGAGGAATTAGAGTATCAACAAACAGTACTGTGAAAACATTATCACATACTTTTCAGAGACATGGTCTTGTTAACCATGGGCATTATTTAGAGACATTGTATGTCTAACTTTTGGTGTAAACCTCTAGAGACATTGAATGATAAAAGGCCTGCCAACTCACAGTGGGGTGCCACCTTGTGTCACACGATTTCTGCTCCCTTCACATGGTCACCCGGTGAGTAGCCGAAAGCACACAATGGCAGAAAAATCTAGCTGGAAACCACTGCACACAGTGGCTTTACCATTTGTTTTTGGAGGCCCAGGACATCGACCTCTGCCTCAGTGACCCTTTGTTTTTTTTTGTAAGCGGAGGAAGTGGAGAGGGGTTGGTGGATGGCTTTTTCAGGGGTGTGTGGGGTTAGTGGATGGCACAGAGCCTCTAAGTAGCTCTCTACATGATGCCATGCCCCCCTCTTCACACAGTGACATTTCTTTATAAGTTGGCAGGCATGTGATAATGTGGGTTTCTTACCAATGTTTGTTTAATAAGGAACCCCTCAATACGTTTGTTTTTAACCTGTTGTTCAGGAAAACAAGTCAATACTTATTTATGTATAACCAGTTATGCAATAACAAGTTGAATTCGGAAAGCATCTAACAGCCACAGAGGTTCATAGTAATTTAGAGGTGCCCAATTAAAATTGACATGAGACTGTCACTTCTTTAAATCATGGTATGCACATTGTTCCTTAAAAGAATGACATTAAGAGAGTCAGAGTACACACTTCTTGGTATGTTAGCAACCATAATTCTGGTCTTTAAGGTATGACCTTCTAATCCCCACTTGTGAAGCAAACAAGCAGACCAAGTGGGAAAGAGGGAATATCAAGGTACATTTGATGGGTCTGTAGGAACAGGAAGTAGACTAGGGAAGGTATTACATTTACTTGATGCCTGCTTTCATTCCTTTCAAAGAACTTTTGAGAGTTGACATCACTAGTCCCCAGAGTCACGGTGCCTTTGCAAAGAGAACAGCGCAAGGTGCAGAGGCAACCGGAGCAGTATCTCTCACATCCCTTCCCCTATTGGGTTAGAGTTTCCTCTGAAAACTTACATAGCAGAAAGTTCAAACTAGGGATGGGCTGAACTAGCGGAGTTACATAAAAACTCTGTGAGATTCCGCCATGTTCTGCGAGTGGGTTTAATTTGGCACGTCATGCTGCTTGCGCTGATTTTTAAGCGCGGGGAGCTTGTTCTGCGATATAAAATCAGCACAAGTGGCACCACGCAGCACACCAGAGGGCACTGCTTCTTTCTGCCACTCAAGTAGATTTTCTACTCAAGCTGCGTAGTGTAATCTTGGGGGGAGGGGTTCTAGCACCCAAAAATCGCACTATGGAATACAAATTCTCTCTCTCCAACTTAAAATTGGTGTGCCGCGCATGAGAAAAAACTCTACGACTGTACGGTCTAAGCGGAATACAGAGTGGGCAAAACTCTGCGAACTCCGCTGGCAGGGCAGAATCTTCACCTACCTCTAGTTCAAACCCACAAGAGGAGCTGGGACTTAGGAACTAAGACTTCAACTCACTTTGGCAGAAATGCTCAGGTTAGGGCTTGACAGAATCTGAGCTGAAGAACAATATGTGCAGTGAAAATACATTTAAAATGAGTAATCCCAGAACAGGGGGATTCCAGGCCTTTGTGTTACACATGACTGTAAGTCATGAACTCCTAGGGTCAACTACTAGGACCAGGTGGGATGGGAAGGGGCATTGCTTCATGGGTGGAATTTGGGGTCTGGCATCCCCCAAATGCATTAATGGCTTGGTAGTTAGATCTGGGGATTCTGAGTCAGTTCTTCTGTCTGTGTCGATTTTTCTTGTTGTTCTCAATTTGCTAAGAGCTTTTATATTTTTCATTTTTTGGAGCAGAAACCTTTAGTCAGGGGTTGTTAGAACTGGGGGTCTCTAGCTGGCAGGGGTAGGTACCACTGTCCAAATAGGGACCCTTGCTTCTAGTCAGGGTAAGGAGGAAACACTCTTTAGATAACCTCTGCTCACCGCCGTGGTAGCTTGGCACAAGCAGCCAGGCTTATCAAAGGCAACGTGTAAAGTATCTGTACCAACACTCACAGTAACACAGTGAAAACACCACAAACTGACTCCACAACAGTTTAGAAAAATAAAGGTATTTGATCTAAACTACACAAGCCCAAAACGACAAAAGTCCATCACACTCAGTTCAAGAATATGGTTGCGAAAGAGTTCTTAAAGTTGCGATAAAATAATCCACAGTTGTGTGAAAAGTTCACAGTTGCGTCACGTTTAGCCAACAGTACCTTTAAATGCAACAAAGTTCAAAAGCAGAAGCTGGTGCAGTGAAAAAAAGCGATGTATTGCTCCTGAGACCATGGGCAGCCGTTGGCCACAGTCCTGCTGCAGCAGCGGGCGTGTTGCGACGGATCCGGTCTTTATGGGGAGGAAGGCGATGACTTGTATGGATTCCGGTGCATAGGTTCCGTAGGAACTTTGGTCTTGCAAAGGCACAATGCGATGATCTTTAGGGGCTGCGAAGATCTCCTGGGCGATGATGCGTGATCCAGCGGCGATCTTCCTCTCGCAGCTCCTCGATGCGATGGCTCTGCGACGATGTTCGCAGCGACGTGATGCGGTCCGCAAGCAAGCGGTGCGGCGATCTCACCCAGCGATGACAGGCTCTTTGACGATGCTCGCAGCGATGGTGATCTTCCTGCAAACGAAGGATGCAACGTCACCTGCAGCGGCAACAGGCACTGCGATGATCTCGGCCTTCGTAGGGGCGGGAATTTCCTCGCACTGTCGGGGATGCGCTCCGCAAGCGGGCAATGCAATAACTTTTCTGTAGCAAAGTCTCTCAAATCTTGGTTTCCACCTTCCCAGCACAGGTACAACTTCCAGGGGCACCACAACTGGCCCAAGCACTCTAGGAAGGACGGAGCTCTCTCAACAGAGCTTAGGGAAGCTGGGGTGAAGTCCTTTTGTTCCTGGGACTTCAAAATAGGGAGCCAGCTCACAACAGGCCCTTGGAGATTCCTTCAAGTAAGGGGACAAAGCAACAACAAAGTCCTTCCCCTCTCCTAGGCAGCAATGCAACTGCAGGTCAGTCCAGCATCACACAGCAGGGCAGTCCTTCTTCTTCAGAGTTCCAGCTTTCTCCTTGGCAGAGGTTCCTTCTTGTTTCCAGGATGATCTAAAGTTCAGTTGTCTGGGGTCCTGTACTTATACCCCAAAAAGTCTTTGTTCTCTTTGTGCAGGAGGGCTCTGAGCCCGGTCTGAACCAGTTCTGGGTGTTCCTTGAGCACTTTGTTTTCCTGGCTTCTCCTTTCCTTTCAGAGATAGGGGCAGGGTCGTCAGCCGCCCAGCAGGAGGTGGAGCCAGCATTGTGGAGGGAAAGCACAACCCTGGAGCACTTTGTTAACATGATTTCGTCTCTCCTTTCACAGTGCAGGGCAGAGACATCAGACACACCACAGGGGGTGGAGCCAGCACTGTGGGGGGCATGCACAGTCCTATTCAGGTCCCAGGTGCAACTCCTCCCTCCTATCTAGATGCAGATCTCTCTATTCACCACTGGGCGAACTCATTCTGTCTCCTGGAATCCCCAGACCTGTCACTCACAAACCAGAGAGTCAATTCACAAACATCCAAAGCACACAGAAAGGTCAGACAAGAGAACAGCCACTTCCTAAAAAGTGCTATTCTCAAACGGAGGATTTAAAAACCACCTTTCCTAAAAGATGTGTTATTAAATTCTGAGTTCAGGGATACCAGACTTTTATGTCCTATCTTGCTCCTATGGGAAGATATGCTGGTAGCCACTGTAGCCAGCATTCCCCATAATAGCCTCTGGGGCAAGATAGCCTTACAATAGTGAAAAACGGAAATGGCTGTAATTCACTACCAGAGCATGTCATCTGCATAAGTACATGCTCTACCTTTCACATACACTGCACCCTGCTCAAGGGGGTACTTTGGGCCTTCCATAGGGGTGACCAATGTGTACAGAAAGGGAAGGGTTAGGCCTGGTCAGTGGAGACACTTGACCAGGAGGACATGGCAGTTCACAGACTGCACACAGGCACTGCGGTGGCATGCCTGAGACACCATTTTAGGGCTACTCATGTGGGTGGCAAAATCAGTGCTGCAGACCCACTAGTAGCATTTGTTATCACCAGCCCTGGCACACTCAGCGCACTTTACTAGGAACTTCTTGGTGATACAAAGATGCCAATCATGGATAACCAATAAAAATAACAATTTACACAGGGAGCACTTGCACTTTGACACTGAACAGCAGTGGCAAAGTGCCCAAAGCATCTAAACCAGTAAAAACAAAATCCAGGACAGCATAAAAAATACAGGAGGTAAAGGCAAAAAGATAGGGGGAAACCATGCAAACGATGCCAGGTCTAACAGGGGTTTACCAAAGAAAAAGTAAATCTGCATCCATAGAAATACTCCTTAAATAGGTGCAAATGTACCTCTTTTTGGAATTCACAAACATTGGCAGTAGTAAGCTTGGAAAGCTGTGGCAGTCTTAGGTTTCCAGGCGTACTATTGACAAGCAGAAACCCAAAAGGTGATAGGGCGAATGCTTGGAAATAGTATACTTGGAGGCAGCCGCTCAGGGTACCATTCTATTCCCATTGCTCACCTACTGTGCCACTCTAGACAGTGGCCCACCTAATGCAAATGAGGACTGATCTTATTCCACATGGAAACAGTCCATTCTGAACCTTGGTCATCTCACACCTCCACCCTGCAACCCACTGCTTTTTTAATTGGGAAATTTGAGATTAACAACCCCAATCTGGCTAACTAAGCTATGTCCCGGTCTGCATCTTGGTTGAAACTTAAACAAGTAATTTCACCTTCATAGAGATCCGGCTCATACATTCTTCGACATCTCGTTTTCGGAATGTGCACACAACAAATTTACACCTAACACCTTTATACCCCACTCAATTTCTCCAGCAACCATCTACAATCATGACCTAAGCACCTGCCAGAAAGAGAGTTGACTATTTTTAGATGCCAAATGCCTTAGTAATGCGGGTAATTGGTATGTTTCGAAAAAGTAAATGCAAGTCTAGGCCAAAAACAAACGCAAACACGCAGTGTGCATGTTTTTCTTATAATGTATTTATTTACCTGTTGCTCCCCAAAAAAAAATTCACACTAGATAATGCCCTTTTTTCAAGTGAAGGAAAGGTGAACCTTTGAACGTGTTTACAGAGTCAATGACAGGTTCACATAAGTTTTAGGTTTCGAAGCTAGCAGGGTCACGCACACACACACTCATTTGCATGCAATTGTGAAGTAAGGGGAGAAGCATTAAAGCAAACTCCAGATCAGAAGAACACAACCAACCACTATGCAACTTTAAAAATGAAGCTGTGGGGGGTGTGTCCAAGATGGCGGCGTGATCGGACGCTGGTCTCCGGAGCTCCCTGCTCGATCCCGCCAGAACGCCGTGAAAATAGCCTAAATCTCTCCCGACAACCGGAGCGAGGCACGGGCGGTGGCTGCACAGCTGCGATAGCCTGGGAGTGCGACCGGGACCCCGAGACCTGCAACAGGGGCGCTGAACGAGGGACTGAGACCCGGAGGCATGCGGCGGCGGTCGCGCCGGGAGCCCGGTGGGTCCTACGCCACTGTCTGGCGAACGGCAGGTCGGTCCGTGAACGCCCACGGCGCCGAGAGCACAGCAGCGGCTACAGCGGCCTCCGCTATTACCGCTGGGGCTGCGGTGGTTGAAAAAAGGTTGAAAAAGGAAGCACCGCCGCACTAGCGGCCGGCTGGGTGCGAGGACTGCGCGGCCGGCTGCCGCTAAACTCAAGACCCCGGCTTTGGCCTACAGACTGGGGGCTGGCGCCTCCACGCACGGCCTGACCGGCATTGTCAGGCGCGGACAGAGGGGTGTCCGGTTCCTGCCCCCCCATCAGCTGCATTGTCGGGGCGAGCGGGGGCGCGCCTCCAGCAGAGCGACCCGGCCGGCGACCGAGGCGGCCCGCCGGCGGTTGCAAAAATTGAGGCCCCGGCTTTGGGCCCAGCCTTTGGACGCCCCGCACTCCCCGGCTGAACAAAAAGGCCCTGAGCACACGAAGGGAGCCCGGTGGACAACGAATGGCATAGCGCTGACCCCCCACATCCTCTAGCAGCTCCCAGGAGTCGAGAACAGCCGCAGCGCACTGAGCAGGGCGGACGTTGGATGGGCCTAGCGAGCCGCGTTCCCAGAGCTGGAGAGGCCAGGAGGGCCACGATCCCTGACCACGCAGCAGCCTCACAGGTGAGGAGAGTAAGGGGAGGCGCAGGGAAGGCTCGGGGGGCACGATCGAGCCCCCGGTGGAGAACTGTCTGAGAGAGCCCCACCTGTTCCTTGGGTGGAATTGACCCCGGCACATCCCGTGGGACGGGGGGGGGCACACTCCTGCTACGCCAACTTGCACAGTGAGTGGTGATCTGAGGGGGTGCTGTCTTCGTTGCCCCCCCGGTTGCTTGGTGCGTGGCCCCTCAATTCGGGCAACGCTCTTTCGCTGTCCCCTTGCATCGGACCAGGGTCCTGAACTCTGCCGCCTACAGGTGTCCTACCCTCCCCACGCCATGGCGGGATAGAGGGGGAAGAAGGGTTCCCAGACGCTCCATGAACTGCTAGCTAAGTCACAGCCCAAGTTTGGCATGGATCCGCCGTCCCCAGGGACAGGGAAAACACCGCCGGCAACAGTGGACGACCAGGTGCCCATCACTAGATCCTTCCTAGAAACTCTATTTAACTCGCTCAGGGAAGACTTCAAATCCTTAAAGCATGAAGTGGCGGGGGAGGTCAGGGAACTCCGACGTGACGTGGAAGGCCTTGGCGAGCACGTGGTCGCGGTTGAGGAAGGCGACCAAACTAGAAGCGCCGAAATTGAACAGCTCCAGCAAGAGGTCCTGCGTCTCACCGACCAGCAGTTGGACCTCCAGGCCCACGCAGAGGACCTTGAAAACCGTTCCCGTCGAAACAACATACGGGTCCGGGGGGGTACCTCAGAAAGAGGAAGGGGCCGATGTCACCAAATACCTGCAGGCCCTCTTCAGGAGTGTTTTGGGTGAGCCGGCGGACTTTGCCGTTCGAATAGATAGAGCGCACAGAGTGGGGTTACCTCGTAGAGCTTCAGCCCCGCCGCCAGACATCCTGGCTTTCCTCCCGGATTTTCCGTTAAAGGAGCGGATCCTCCGAGAAGCCCGGCGGGCCCAGCCCCTTCAATTTCAGGGTCATTCCATCGCCCAGGATCTCTCTTTCATCACTCTTCAGAAAAGGAAGGAATTCAAACAAGTGACAGACTTCTTGCGGCAAAAAGAAGTCCCTTATTCATGTGGCCACCTGTTTCGAATAATATTTAAGTGGAATGGACGGCTACAGCAACTGAGGTCACTCAAAGACACGTGTGAACTCCTGGGCCTGGACCAAGTCGACACTAAACCAGTGTTCAGAAACTCGCAAGGATCAGCCAAGGGGGGCTGGCAAACTGTCCATTACAAGCGATCCCCATCTCACCGCCTTAAACCAGATGCCTCTGTCATCTCCAGGGAGCGCGAGACGGCGGTGGCGGAGGTGGCCAAGGAAACTTCTTCCCCAGAGTGATGGGCACTTTCATAAGGGAGACTCTACATCGCACGCACGGGGGGACCGGAGAGGCCGCCGTCGGAGATGACCCCTTCAGTATTTTCTACCACGATCCTGTGCCGAACAACAGGATTGGGACTACACAATTCAGGGATGTTGGGGCTGGGTGGGGAAAGGTTGAGTTGGGGGGGTTGTTGCAGAGCCTCTGCTCACAATGACTTTCGAGTACATGTGCAAAAATGCAAACAATGGTGACTTTGGGTTGTTTTGGGGGGGTTGTTTGGGCTAGGGGGGGTTCGTGGGTGGGGACCAGTGTGCCAAATTGGATCTACCTTTTGAGGGGTTGGCGCTCTACTGCGGTGCCGATTCCAAGATTCATCGTGCCCTTGCGCATAGGGTCTAGAATTGGGTTTGCGGGGTTGCGAGAAGAGACACGTCCTGAGACTTAATGCCTCACGACCTGGTGGGTTGCCGGAAGCCTACTCTGCGCTACATTACAAATCCAATACACCATGACAGACATTACCCTTAGGATACTGACGCTTAATGTGAAGGGGTTGAACAACCCAATTAAGAGGAGGGCTGTTATTTCCTATTTGGAACACTCAGGGGCAGATATCTGCTTGCTACAGGAAACTCACCTCCTGCAAAAGGACTGGCATAGGATGCGCTCCCGCGCCTTCCCGCAGCAGTTCTTTTCCTCCCTCCCAACGAAAACCGCGGGAGTTGCGATTCTGATCTCCAGGGGCTTCCAAGGTAGGGTGGGTAACAAGGTAGGAGAGATCAAAGGTCGTCTCTTGGTACATACATTCCAACTAGGTGACACACACCTCACGATTGGCTCCCTTTATGCTCCGAACACAGGACAAGAAGCATTCTTAAAAGGCGCAATCTCGGAGGCGCTTCAAACACCACATGCACCCCTACGCATAGGCGGGGATCTCAACATAGTTATGGATACACTCACTGATAGGTCGGGACACCGTTACGGAGGGACTGGTGCTCTTTCACCCGCTGGACACGGCTGGCTAAAAGATAGGGATTTGATAGACCTTTGGAGAACCAAGCACCTGCAAACTTCCCAGTTTACATTCTATTCACACGTGCATCGCACGTATGCCAGACTCGATCACTTCATATGCTCTTCAGATCTCCTGCAGTGTCTGGAAGAGGCCGTCATAACACCGGCGGCCGTTTCTGATCATGATGCGGTGGAGGTGTCACTCATACTCCGGGCGGCTCGCCGTCCCCGGGGCCCATGGCGTCTACGCGAAACGCTACTGCAACGACCAGACGTCACTAAACGAGTCAGTGAGTGCATCACTGCGTACTTGGCTACCAACAATACCCCAGGGATATCTGTTACGGCTCTTTGGGGCGCCCTGAAATTGGTGGTTCGAGGTGAACTCATTGCTATAGCAGCAGCCGAAGCCAAGGACCGTAAAAGTAAAAGGGATGACCTCACGGCGCAAGTTGCGGAGTTGGAGCGGGTTCATAGTCGCACCTGCGCCCCACGCGTGTGGAGGCAATTAAAAGCAGCTAGGGCCCAACTGGCTAGCCTAGACACGGATAGGGCGGAATTTGCGGCTCACCGCCTTCGACATACTTATTATGTCGGGGGCAATAGGACAGGCCGCTTATTGGCCAGCGCTTTGAAGGTCAAGACCCAACGAGCTAAAATCACTGGTCTCGTGGGAGACATCGGGGCGGTGCTCACTGAGGACGCCCAGGTGGCCGAGGAGTTTCGCTCCTACTATGCTTCACTGTATGGGGAGGAGGAGGCTTCCCCGGGGGACATTGAGGCCTATCTGGCTAAGACGGCTTTAACCGAGGTTTCCAAAGCTAACGCGGACGCCCTAGATGCCCCCATACGCCAGGATGAAGTTCTGGCGGCCATATCCCGTCTGCGTTCTCTCAAATCCCTGCGGCCGGATGGCTTCTCGGCGGGTTTTTACAAGCTCTTCAAACTGCAACTAGCCCCTGTGCTTACCCGCCTCTTCAATTCCTTCGAGGGGACGGGCGCTATACCTCCGGACATGCTGGCCGCGGAAGTGGTAGTGCTCCCAAAACCCGGTAAGAAACCCACGCATTGTTCTGCCTTCCGCCCCATTTCATTATTGAATCTTGATTTGAAACTATTTACAGGCATCCTTGCCGCGCGCCTTGGCCCTTGCCTTCCCGGAATTCTAGAACCCGACCAATCAGGCTTCGTGCCCAACCGGCAGTGCAGTGACAATACTAAAAGGGTGCTGCACCTCATAGACAAGTCGCATTTTCAAGCCTCAGACTCCGCGCTCGTTGCTATTGACGCGGAGAAGGCGTTCGATCGCGTGAACTGGGACTACTTACAACGAGTTCTGCGTCGTTTTGGCTTGGGCGACCGCTTCTGCGCTCGTATAGCAAGTTGTTACCATCACCCGCAAGCGAGGGTTCGCCTGGGGGGCCTGCGCTCGAGTCCATTCGAAATCCAGCGGGGCACCAGGCAGGGGTGTCCTCTCTCCCCTCTTCTCTTTGTCATGTATATAGAGCCGCTGGCACAGAGGGTCCGAGATAACCCGCACCTTAAGGGCGTCAACTTTGGGCACGAGCCCCATACCATTAGTCTGTATGCAGACGATGTCATAGCTGCCCTAGAGCAACCTAACAGCTCTATACCCGCTATTAGGGAGGAACTTGCTTCATTCGGAGCTGTTTCGGGATTTCGAATCAACATAGATAAGTCTTTGATCTTACCACTGGGCAAAAATGCATGCCCACATGCTCCTACCATCGGTCAAGGGAGCGGTCTCCAGCTAGCCACCCAGGTACCGTATATGGGGATTACCCTAACCTCTTCGACAGACCTCACGGTGTCGACTAATTATAACGCTCTCACCGCCCAGATCCGGACAGATCTGGCGAGATGGGCCAAACAGCCCCTTTCCTTGCTGGGGAGGGTAGCGGCAGTGAAAATGTCGATCCTGCCACAGATCTTATATCTTTTCCAGACCATCCCAGTTATGCCCCCGGCGGGCACCTTGAAAACCTTGCAGGACATCCTGCTAGCCTTCGTCTGGGAAGGTAAACGGGCATGGATCCACAAACAACTGGCGTACAAGAGTATGGACGATGGGGGTCTGGGTGTCCCCAACCTAATGCAATACTTTCAGGCATCTCAACTCCGTTACCTCGTAGAATGGTACAGGCCTGAATCGGAGAAGAGATGGCTCTTCCAGGACAGGGCTATGGCACAGTCGCCGTTATGGAGGATTCCATTCCTCGCTAGGCAACATAGGTCGCGATACATGCTGCGGTCCCCTATCACACGCACGACTATGCAAATATGGGATAAGGTGGCACTCAAACACAATTTAACAACATTCCCTTCCCCATTCACTCCCATATTGGATAACCCAGATTTCCCCCCGGGTGTTGGAGCTGGTGCCTTTTCCCAGTGGCGGGGTACGACATGTCGTGCCGCGGGCGACCTCTTTGATCAACAGGGATTTCTTCCATTCACAGATATCAAACAGGGGTACGGCATAGAGAACCCTCACCTCTTCCAATACCTCCAACTTAGACATTGGCTCACAGACCCGGACACCGCTGCATTAGTGGGTCGCCCCATGTCAACATTCGAAAAATGGCTACTCACTAAGGACACAGATAAACACCTCATCTCAGAACTTTACAAAATGCTTACACCACCACACAGAATCGGTCAACCTGTCATGCGCACTTTAATCCATGGAAGCAGCAAAACCCTTGTCACCCATGACTAGGCACAATATGCCATGCATGAGTACCACACCTCTTCATTCAATTCTGCATAGCAAAGAGCATGTGCGGGACAGGCAAGCATAAAGCAATAAACATAAAGGCAGAGTGTGGGTATGGTGCCTCACAGGGGGTGGGGCTGTGCCCCAATGCCTCTTGGGATGAGCTGCCGCTGTCTTTTAAATCTAACACACACACACATGAAAGTTATTAATACAGGTTTGTTGTCATTACCCACAATGATATGTTTTGCATTTATATTTTCAATGTTGATTGCGCCAGTGTTTGCTTAGCTCTACCCCTTTTTCAAGTGTTTGCTTCCAGTGTGGAAGTCTGTCTCTCCCTATCCATTATCATCACTGTTCATGCCACACTGTCATTGGCATATGTGTCATTTTTCAGTGTTCGCAGCTCCCTGTTGTTGTTCATGTTTAGATACCCAGTAAACTTTTTTCCCATCAGATGTTTGTATCTCCAAGTGTCAGTGTCTTCTTGTTCCAATGTCTATGCCACACTGTCTCAGTACTCACAATGACAGATGAAGATGGCTGACTGAAAGTCCCTATATGTAAGTATATTAAATGTGTAATTCGGTTAAATCAAAAGGTATGAAAAACAGAGTTTTTTATATCTCTCTCAACCCTTCCCTGGTAGTTCTGGCTACATTACACATCAGCAGAAAAAGGTGTACTGCTGGACTGAGGAGCTGTTTTGGGCAGACCTTCAGGGTGTGCCAGATTTTGCTCCTCTCATAGGCACTATGGAAAGCATGAGCAAACAATAACAGGTAGGGAAGAAAATTCAAAGCAGAAGAGGCAAGATGGGACAGGCCACACTGCAGGGTCAGGGAACTGGCACCCATAGAATGCTTGATAAGCAGGTAAATACCAATAGTTAATGCCTGTCAAAAGGAAGAATTGTACTTGGCTGTCCTGAATCCAACGTTCTACTCCAACTGATAATAAACCATTTGTTATAGCCATATAGCTTACTGCTCGGGCCTATAACAAAGGAGAGGACATTTAACAACTGGTGTAGCAAGAGGCAGAAGGGATATCAAGATATTCTAATATTTCACCCCCTCGAAAGAATGCTCTAATTCAAAAGGGGGAACATAACAAGTATTGGAATGTTGGAGCAGGAGGCTTACACCAGTTATTATTGGCCCTGAGCCACTCAATTCCCTTCAGTGAACTCCCAACAATCCAACGCTCTAATCATTTTTTAACACATGAATCAAGGAACATCATGTACCCCTCAAGTGTAGGTGTTATGTTGATGCCATTAAAGGGACTTCGATCAAGCAGAAGGTGACATCTAAAAAATCTAAAAAAAAAGAACTAATAAATCATTACAACTTAAATTGTTGTACCTGATGTCCTTTAAGTTTACAATATGGTAAACCATCTGCTACGAATCTTTAGATCTTAAAGATGACAAAAAAAGTTCGTCAGAGCACATTTAGATCTTAAAGATGACAAAAAGTTCATTAGAACACACAATAACAATGAAAAGAGAAGACCAATGCAGAACAGAAACCAGAACAAAACTCTGCGGCACAGCAGAAATGACAATAGAAACAGATGCATGCTTATCCAGGGCCAACAGGAAGCTGCACTCATCACTTGTTCAGCGGGCATGTTTCCAGCAATTTCTGCCTTTTATTGGAAAATTAGATTGTAAAGAAAAAGATAATGTTGTTTATCTTCTAAATAATGCAGCCGGGAAATTGTGCAATAGAAGAAAAAATGCCTGACACAGCACATTGTGCGCAAATCTAAAGACATTAATGTTGAACAATCACATATTCTTTCTTATGACACACACAATACTGCATTAAACAACAAGTACCTCTAGACCGCAGAGCAGTTGAGAACTTCGTTTATAGTTTGATTGCATGCATATTATCTCAAAATATGTACTGCCCATGGATAATATTTTACAACATAATAATTTAGCCGTCCAAACTATTGCAAAAGACCTTTCAAAAATGTTCGTAAAGATAGGGAGGAGAGGGTTACGTAACAAAGTATTTCACTCTTGAGATTGCAACAAAGAAAAACATAGTAATAGGAACGTCAAGCAAAAATGTTAACTGAACATTTCTGTGTGGTGGGAAAAAAACAAATGAAGGACAAAATTCTGCTGAGTAAAACATGGAAAGTAAAATCAACGAAAAAAAAGAGACCATTGTCCTAGCCTAAAGTAGGTACAAAATATAGCAAAGTATGAAACACATCCCAGAATGCGTCACTTATAACCACAATGACTGCTGAATCTGAGCACAAGAGAAGGTGGGTATATTTAAACATAGGTTCACCTTGTTTGAACAAGAAGATCTTTGCACGTCACTTTCCTCAGGTTGTGGCTCTGGAAATGCAAGCCAGCCCTTTTCGCCTTTGACAAGACATCAGCTGTTTCTACACATCGCTTCTGTATATCCTTGTACCAGACTAAAGTTATTCGTTTTGGTAATTATGGTGTTTTGGGAAGATGTAACTTTTTCTAATTGCAGGACCACTTTTGCAGGACCACTTTTTTGAAGCCATGCTGTTCACCTGTCGAGTCATTAAACACTTTTTTTTACAGGCCTCAACTTACAGAGAATCCAATTACCTCTGACGTGCAGATGTGTAAAAACACTGTTTTTTAGTATCAAAGGAACCTGGCAGCTGACTCAGAATCCTCTTCTTGGCCGACACCACTCAGGCATTTGTTTAAATAAACGTATTTCCTGACATTATTCGAGGAGCTGCGGAAAGTGTTTTACTTAGAGAATATATACTTTTTTTGCTTGATTAATTAAAATCTTTGCAAATACGTAACAAAAAAATGTCCATGTCCACAGATAAATACAGTTAAAAGCAATTAAAAACCATATAGTATAAAAACAAGGTCATCAATTGCATAGTCCTAATTTATACAATTTAGCTGTTTTTTAACGGAGATTCTCGTAGACTCTTGCATCTCAAATAGTACTAACTGACAATAACTGCCACAACGTCTCAGGGCGAATGGTACAACTTAACCAAGTTCATTGTCCTTGTTAGAGGTTTGATGATTAAAAGGCAAGTACAACTAAAACAAGATAGACAGTATTACATTTAAAAAGTATATTAGCGTGTTTCAGGTAGCGAAGGGGTTTTAAGTCTCTTAGTTGCGATCTCAAAAAATGTTGTTAGCCGACAGTTAAGCTGGACATGAATGGGGTTAAAGCTAAGCTTCACTGCCTGGCCACTACAGAACCCAGTTTGATTAGTGGGGATAATGAAGTTATCTGAAGCCCAGGATGATAGCTCCTCCAGGAGTGTTCCGGCGTAGTATTTGGCGTCTACATCAAGAAGGGCAATTAGTCGGTAGTTATTTGGTCATTTTTTTTGCCTTGTTTACAAATTGGGCAAATAATTGATCCTTTCAAGGATTCCGGAATGGTGACTATGGTGTTTAGGCCCTTGAAGACTGGTAATAGGGCCTTGCTCCAAAAGACGGCGTTGTGTTCATTCACTATCGGTGGGACCTGAAGAACCGGGGTTTAACCCAGCGGCATCAGGGGCATGTCTAAGATCTTCGAGTTCACCTGTCTTGGTATACAGAGACACGGAATACCTCTGGATGGCATCAGAGACCAAGTTTATTAGCTGCAGCTAGTAACAGTGATCCTAGAAATACATCACGTTGTAAATTCTCAGGAGACTGCTCATTTTACTAAGGCGAGACGTCTCCTTTTATACCCAATAATCACATTATAAATGTACACCCACTGCACAAAATTCTAGCCAAGAAGGTACATTTTCAAACAAAGTATCACATAACAAAAACTCAATTTACAGTATCCCAACCCAAAAGTTATTTATTAGGAATGTCCCAAATTCAATCTCCACAAGCTGGACAAACCTATAATTGAAAGCATAACCCATGTAATGAAGAAACATAAAAAAGAAACAGTAACAGATGTTGAACAAGATAAGGCATGTGCAAGGAAACTAAAAGTTAACGATGTCCTGAACATTGATTGACAATCTCAGACAAAGATCGATCAGGGAAATTGGCTTTGCGAGGTCAGTTTCAGGTGAAGTGGTCAGTTTCTTACAGTTCATTTCAGAGTCAAAAAGAAACCTAGTTAATGTATACATGAACTAAGAAGGCCAGGCCACTTTGTTCGCCAGGCTACCTTCACATGCCTATGTGAGGGCAACACAAAATGGTGGCACAGAACAAAATGGAGTCAGACTCGAGAATTACTAAACCTCAGACCCTCCTTTTGCCATTACGTAGGCAATAACCTAAGACTCATGTTAATCTGAATCTAGGTCTATATCGATATTCATTAGGTCATCAAGGTGTTGCTGTAGCATCATCTTATTATTCTCTACTTCTCTCTGGACAGGTCTCCAAACACACATAGTAGCATAAAGACTACAAATGGCGGGACCACACTGGATACAAAAACAACAAGAGAAAAGGATGGTTCAAACCATTCCAAGGAATGTCAGAGTCTTCCATCCCCATTTGGACATCAGTCCCCAAAACCATCCTGTCAATGACTAGTCTCCTTCGTCTACATGGATAGACTCAGAAATTTTATACAACCTAGAGATGGCTTGGTACACTGTAGGGGCATTATCTGGTATGTAAACACAGCAACTGGATCGAATCAATTTACATACTCCTCCTCGATCTGCAAGTATGATGTCTAATACCATACGGTTCTGCAAAGTCATAAGGCGGTCCGCTTGAAGCTCAGCTGTAACAGTACTAAGAGCACCTGCTGTCTCATTAATAGTAGCTTCAACAACACGGACAAGCTGTCGAATATGCCTACTATTGATCATAGGACCCCAAAAGGGCAGGAAGCCCTTGAAGAAATCTCCTACTTCGTGTGCTGCAGTATCTTCCTGATTGAAGACACCTCTACCATATCTCGTTCTATGATAGTCTGAAGCAGTAGTGTATGTAGGGGGAAGCAGAAACGCCACATAACACGTTCCTGAAAAATCAGGTGGCAACCATGTGTAGGCTCTGTCATGACAAACAAAATATGTGCCTTTAGCTGGCACAAACGGTGGAGAAGTCTGAGATGAATTGACATAGGTTTGAGCACACACACTCTTACCTAGCTGAGCTTTCGGATTCCCACCATTACCTTGCAAACAAAAATGGCCTCAGTGGGGTACAATCCAAATTGGGGGAGACCTTTTTCGTCTGTCCTTCTCTGTCAAGCTGGTACTATATCCAGTCACGTTCCAACCAATGTAAGCCTGCACTTCATCCTGAGGGATAGCATTATATGCATCAATATCTCGGATCATAGCTACTATTCCCCTTATCAAGGCACTATTGCTCGAGTTATCTTTAGGGGAACGTAAGGGGCGTACCTCTTTTGCATAGATAAACATGGTCTGAAAAGCCCACACAGACCCATTAAAAGAAAAAGGCAAAACCAAATATGGCATACCTTTGTCTGTCGTATGAGGCATAAGACCACAAACCCAACAATTAGTGGTATTTACTACTAACTGATGCTGATGCAACAACTGTATGAATGAGTTGTTGACAAATTCTGATCTCCTTGTCTGTTTATGTTCAGGCAACGTATAAAACTAGTGCAAAGAAACAGTAGTGAAAGAAAGCATAGGTTGGGAGGTGGGTGCAGATGTCTGTTGTGTAGCATAGACAGTCTAACCCACACAAGCTAACGTGATACTTAAAAACGTCAAAAAGCACAATATTATAAAACATTTGCTATGTATCAATGTACAAAATCTTGTCTTAAGATCTATTCTCTCAACATCTCTTTCAGTTACAACAGACTCCATTCTATAACGTGCTGCTTGTGGCAATTTTCCTTCTTCACTCAAGTGTGCGTCCAGGCTTCCTAGACGTCTCTAGAACCGCAGACCTTTCGTCAATACGTGGGCCACCCCTTAAGTCTTATACCGCGGCCCTGCAGCTGAACCCGGATGGTGGTTCGAAAAAGAAAAAGAAAAATAGTCTCTTGTCTGAAAGAGTGTAATTCACAAAAGAATTTTATTTAAAAGGATTGTATTTGTCCTTTTTAGACCTTAAGTTGTAGCGTTCTTTACCAGGCACAGTTTGATCCTGAAAGAGTGTCTCTGGGTGCGTAGTATCAAGTCTCAAACACGGCGGCACAGCTTCTTGCAAGACTTCATCATCTGCACGTTCTGACTGAGTCATTCCAGATGTGCATCGCTAAAAGGTACAAATCTCGGAAGCCTTTCACTCTCGGAATCGGCAATACCTTCCCGGACCCACTTATCGTACGGTAAGGGCAAAGGTATCTTCTTGCAATGGGTACCATGTACCCAGTTTTTCTTGCCGAACACCTTAATAGCAGTCCGAGTTGATAACAGGACTTGGTATGGACCGGTCCATCTTGGTTCCAAGTTCTTTGACCTCTGGAAATTCCTGGTCAGAATCCAGTCGCCAGGTTGAATCGTGTGGCCTGCGTCTACAGAAACTGAAGGCAAAGTGTCATGGGCCTGTTGGTGAAGAACACGCAATTTAGCAGTCAAATCATGTAAGTAGTCAACCAACATAGGGTACTCAATATCACTGTACTTCTTAGGCCTTCGCACACCCCAGACATTCGCCGGACGTCCAAAAACAATCTCGTATGGGCTAAGTCCCACGCGAGAATGTACTGTCGTTCTCGTGGACAAAAGTGCCAATGGTAAGGCATCGGGCCATGTAAGACCAGAGCACGCTAGCACCTTGGCCAACTTCAGCTTCAGAGTGCCATTATAGCACTCAACCAGGCCTGCTGACTGGGGGTGATTCGCAGCGTGAAATTTCTGTTTAATACCCAGACCCGCACATACTTTCTTCATAATCTGACCCTCAAATTCACTTCCATTATCACTCCATACCATCCTCGGCAAGCCATATCTGGGAAAGAATTCTTTGAGCAAAACCTTGGCTGTAGACAAGGCAGTATTATCCTTTAGGGGGTAGACCTCTATCCATCTGGAAAAGGCACAAACAACCACAAGGACATACTTCAAATTATTGCATCTTTCCATATGAATGTAGTCTATCTGCAGCACCTCGAACGGATACGTTGGAGGAGCAAAATGACCCGCTGGAGTTGGGGTTCCCTTTCCAGGATTATGCATCAAGCAAATCATGCCGTGTTTAACCAAATTCTCAGCACACCTAGGAATTCCACCATTCTGCCATACCAGAGCCAACAACTTACATATCCCTTTTGAACTAATGTGAGCCAACCCATGAGCCATAGTAACCACCGGAAGCACATATGCATCCGGAAACAACCATCGCTGGTGCTCTGACAACTCAACCCAACAGCCTGTTGAATCCAACATTCCCGTACTCTCTCTCCACATACTCAATTCTTTCTCAGTAGCTTCTGCCTGAATCATCTTCACACTTTCTGTTGTATCTTCACACATTCCTCCTTCCACAACCCATCTGGCAGGACCTGCAACATACATCCGATTCGTCACATCTTTCGCCGTTTCTCTCGCTACTTCATCTGCAAACGCATTCCCTCCACCCACATCATCCGTAACCTTCTTATGCGCACTACACTTCACGATCGCAAGTTGGGTCTGCAAAGTAAGTGATTCAAGAAGTTCACTCACTAATTGTCCATGCTGAATTTTCGTACCATGGGAAGTAAGAAATCCTCTCTCTTTCCACAAGCGACCAAAACTGTGAGCCACGCCAAATGTGTATTGGCTATCAGTATAAACATTCACTCTCTTTCCTTTTGACAACACACATGCTCTAGTCAATGCTATAAACTCCGCTGCTTGCGCTGAATTCTGTGCAATACGTGCTGTTTCAACAATCGTGTGCAAAGTTGTGACAGCATATGCTGCAGTCGCCTCTCCATTCGGAAGCTTAAAGCACGAAACATTACCCATAGGGTACCATCAGGATTCGAAAGAGGAGTGTCTTTCAGATCAACTCTACCCTTTGTTTCCTCCTCTGTCTGGAGAAAACAGTCATGCTGTTCCTGAGCATCTATCTCTACAAAAATCGGCAACAATGTAGCTGGATTGAATGTGTTGCACCGCTTGATGTGCACATGGCTAGCCAAAAGCGTCAACTCATAACCTGACAAACGCGCACTGGTAAGATGTTGAGTCTTCGTTCTATTCAATAGGGTATCCACTTCATGTGGGACCATCACAATCAATGTATTATCCAATACCAAACCAGCAGACTGTCGGATAGAAACAGCCGCTGCCGCTGTAGCTCTTAGACAACTAGGCAACGCCCTAGCTACCGGATCTAAAGTAGCTGAAAAATACGCACATGGGCGCTGCTTGTCTCCAAATTGTTGCGTCAATACTGACAATGCACAACCTTCTCTCTCGTGTACATAAAGTGTAAAAGGTTTACTGTAGTCGGGGATCCCCAACACAGGAGCAGAACACAATGCATCACGCAATTCAGAAAAACTCTTCTGACATTAGTCAGACCAAGGAAGAGGGTGTGGTGTGTCCTTAAGAGTAAGTGCCAACAAATGTTTCGCTAGCAAAGAAAAATTCGGAATCCACTGTCTACAATACGAGGTGATACCTAAGAAGGCACGCTCCTCTTTCTGTGTGCATGGCACAGTCATTTGGGAAATCGCTTGAATACGCTCTGGGGTCAATCGTCTTCCCTCCTTCGACAAGAGATGACCTAAGTAGGTCACTTCTTGGCGGTGTACTGCAACTTTGAAGGTGACACTTTATGATGAAGGTCAGACAGGTGTCGCAACAAAGAAAGAGTAACTTCTTTACAAATCTCTTCATCATCAACAGCAACCAACAGATCATCAACAAACTGGATAAGAGTAGCATCAGAAGGCAATCCAAGAGTATCAAGCTGAGTTTTTAAAGCCTGACTATAAATGAAGGGACTCTCACAATAACCTTGAGGAGCGCGCTTAAACCGGAAACTGCGGCCTCTTAAAGAGAAGCCAGAAATATCCCTACTTTCCTCAGCAATCGGAATACTGAAGAAAGCGTTCTTCAGATCAATAACAGAAAACCAAGCAGCTGAGGCAGGGATAAGCATGAGCGGATTTTGCGGATTGGCAATCCGCGAATTTTGCGGATTTGCGGATTCGCAATCCGCAAAATCCGCGAATTCCCGCGAATTTGCGGATTTTTTTTTTTTTTGTGTTCGCCCGTGTTTCTGCCAGTTCGCGAGGGTTTTTACAATTTCGCAATTTGCGAACTTACCTGTCGGGTCGCAAGTTTTGCGAACTTGTTGTTTCTACGTGTCCAGCCTGTTTGGGACACTCTTCTTCATCACTGCCACTCTCTGTCACCACTGCCACTCTCTGACTACTCATGCCACCCTCTGGCCCACCCATGCCACCCTCTGTTTCATCACTACACCCTCTGGTTGTCCAGTGTACATTATTTTCGGCAAAGCAAAGCACACCTTCCCTGCCTCAAGTGACCTGAATTAATTTGGGGCTGATTAATGTGTCACAGAATATTTTTTTAGCTGGCACCTGCTTCCTTAGTGCGCCCTGATTAGTGATCTTTTGCACTTGCTAAGTGCTTTCATTGTTGCAAAATTAGTTACAACACCTGCCCTGCCCCAACTGACAATAATGAATTAGGGGCTGATTAATGGATTTTAACTTCCAGCCTGGCTCCTGCTTGTCTCCCTTAGCTGTAATTCAGGACCTTTGTGGCATATGTGTAACTATTCTGAGGTTCAGAGCAGGGTCACATAATAGTTTCAACTGGCAACTGAACTCTGGAGGGGCCCCTCAGGAAGCCCTACAGGAAATGGCTACTAATGATGTGCCTGAACTTTTGAACCTGGTAAGTAGTTACTTTCAGTTTTGCCAAGATCGTATTTCTGCAATTTCGCACTTATTCGCGGGGCGCGAACTCACGCTAACAGTGCGAGCAGCGCGAGCAAAATCCGCTGCTCGCGGATTTGCGGATTTTGCGGGAAATTCGCAAATCTCGCGGATTGCGGATTTCCCGAAAATCCGCAAAATCCGCGAGCGGAACGGATTTTCCGCCCACACCTAGGCAGGGATCATAGTCAATAAAGCAGTAATGTCCGGGACAACAGGAAACTGTGGCACAACGATCTTATTGACCTCTCGAAGGTCAATCACAAACCGATACACAGGTGGCTGAGAAGAGTCAGTACGCTTAAGGACAGGCAGAACAGGACTGTTACACACATTCCCTCTTGTTTCTTCAACTACACCTTTCTCAACCAAATCATAGATAATCGCTAAAAGAGCTCTTTCGCCATCACTGGAAATTTTGTACCGAGGAATGCGAGGTAATTTAGCATTCGACTTAAGGGTAACAACGTAGGGTGGAATCTGCTAGAGACCAACATCATTAGGACCTGTAGCCCAAAGTGTATCAGGGAGAGAACGCAGTTCCAGTGGAAGGCGATCCTTAGACAGATACATCGGGGAAATCACTTTCTTACCCACCGTAAGATGTACTCCCGAAGGAGAACAATGTAATGTCGCATGCAATCTTTTCAACAAGTAAAAACCCAATAGATTCTTGCCACAGCCAATCGTTAGAATAAGGGGAGCCTCCAATTCACAAGGACCAATAGAAAGGGGCAAAGGACAAGAAACCGGGTTACGAACTGGGGCGCCAGAAAATCCTACTGAAACATTGGTCAAGCCAGACAAAGGTGTGCCAGGGAGTTTAGAGTGCATGATAGAACTCTTTGCTGCACCAGTATCCAAAAGAAAAGGTTCTGCCACACCTGATGTAATCACTTCAACATAAGGTCCACTCTGGTTTACTGGAACTGACACTACTCCCTCCCTTTGTCCATGGCTGTCCTAACTATCATTAAAACTAGCACTCTCACTTCCAACATAAAAATCATCAGTGTATTACAGAGCGGGCTGGATGGTCGGAACATTCTGTTGGTCAAAATAATTCATAGAACGTTCATTCTGGGGAAACGTACCATGTCCCCTACGCCTAGGTACTTGTTGAAAACCACCACGACCTCTCAGACCAGACATACCATTCGCACGCTGTAGCAAGATCTGGCAACTATTCTTGAAGTGACCTTCTTCTTTACCATAAGCACACCGATTAGGGCCTAGCGGGAGTCGTGAAGCAAAAGACTCAGACTTCTGCAACAGTTTCTGAAATCGTGGGTGTTGCTGGACCTGGGAAGGCTGAAACTGACACTGATTAGGGCGAGGCGGATAAGCCTGCTGCAGAAGAACTTTCGATTTTAATTCTCTAGTCTTCTTCTCTACTTTATCCTTTTCATCTTTATCTCTTTCTCATAGTATTGTCCAGTAGCCAATATCTGGGCCTAAGAAGAAACAGCCCATGAACTCTCATAGTCCTTTAACTTATTAGAAAGTTCAGGAAGTAAATTAAAAACAAACTTATCTACAAACAACCTCTGACCACCTTCTGTACTCATGTCCTGACCACTATGATCAATGAATGTTTCCTCAAACCTAGTGAAGAAATCAGACACACTCTCGTCTTTCTTTTGTTTGCATGCTGCTAACTTGTCCCAATTCAACCGCAGAGGAGGCATCATAGTTTTCATTAAATTAATAATCCTACCAGGTAGTTCTGCAACTAAGGGTTCAGGTTTGGCACCTCCTACCTGCCGACCATCTGCAGCAGTAACATTAACCCACGTATCTCCTAACTCTGGCGTGTGATCCTCATGACGGATCTTCGCCCACAAGGGTTGAGGAACTACATTACCCATCAACATATCTATGTCAGCTAAATTCATAACACACGCATCAACATTCTGAGACAACTCCTTGTAATAACCAGCAGGATTTTTACGGGGGTCAGGCAAGGTCTGCTTAAGAGCCAGGACCTCAGCTCTCTTCCAAGGGACATGTACCCACACTCGCTGAAAATGAGCCGGTGCAGCCGCAATACCATGAGCGGCATCAGCCACAACTGCCTCTCTCCATACAGGGGGAACCTCTCTCATAGAATAGTGCTTCACTTTTCTCCTAACAGAAGGGTCAGGTTCGAACAATGACTGAGGTGGAAGTCTAGACCTAAAAGTGAGTAGTGTCTCTACCGCTTCCTCAACATTGGAACCCACTATTGTCCCTTTAGCAAATTCAGACTGAACATTAAGCAATTGCAGTGGAATTGAACCCAACTCATTATCTTCCCACTCCTGACGATGGAAGGTACACATGACATCAAAAACATACCTTTGTTTTGGTGCCTCCCACTGTTGGAAGATATCCATAACCACTGGTGGACTGTACTTGGAGTATTTGAAACCCATCTACAGGCAAGGAGATTTAACACTGCCCGCTCTTCGGGACCAGGGAGCTGACTACGTCTCTGCTTACGTTCAGAAACAGGGGTCATATTCAGTGACCTAAAGAAAGGACGCAAAAGACTAGTGACAGTCTCAGTGATTCGTTGCCGAGCAGAAGGAGAAGAAGTTGACATGAGGACAGGAGACAAAGTGTTTTGAGGCAACAGAGACGTAAGGACAGAAGTAAGAAAAGTCGAAGATAAAGGAGTGTAAGGCAAAGGAGTTTGAGGCAAGGCTGGTGGCAAGGCTGGCGGCCCTGGAGGGGGCTGCGCCGGGGGAGGAAGAACCACCTGTGAAGCAACGGGTGGCTGAACAACAACAGGGGGTTGAACGACAACAAGAGGTGCAACAACTGGAGGTAACGGAGGTGCAGTAGCACCCTGCACATAAGGTGGTGGTAATCTCAGTAAATGTGACATCAAAGGATCCTTTTCAGGGTCTTCAGTCACATTTGAAAGGGGGGGTGGCAAAGCCGGGTAAGATTTGTCAATGGCCATGCAATGTTGTCTATCTAACACTTCAATCGCACGATCTTCTTAATCTTCCTTAAACTGCCTAGCAGCTTGCATTACCGATATATTCCTTTCCTTCTTATCTCTCTTAGCTTGCTTAATTTCTCGCTGTTTTGCTTACTTACGCCAAAGGCGGAAAGAGTCAAGCATCGCCGGCCGGGCTTTCTTCTTAAATAGCGCAACTTCTAGGTTATCTAAAACATCTGATTCAAAACTACCATGTTCGGGCCATCATAAAACACCATCTTTCCTTGTATAACAGACCCATACTTCATTAAAGGTAATGGGACCTACACCATGCTTTGAATAGAGCTCATAAGTTGGAGTTCCAACCGGAGGTATCGGACACGAGTCCTCCAATCGGGAATCCCTATTACAACAACAACAAAACCATTTCCTAAATTTGCTAAAACCAGGCATCTTTTAGCTCACTAGTCTTGCTTCAAACTTCAAGGGGTTATCAAAAATGATACACTCGCAAATATACGAACCCCTCAGCTTCGACTATTGCAATGGCCGAATCAAAACCAAGAAACAAAACAAAGTCGTGGGAGCGACCCACTTATACTTAACCAAAATGTCTGTCACGCCACCAGAAGACCGTCTAACGTCTCGCCTTAAAAATCATCACAAGAGGGTCCAAGACAGGGCGACAGTCAGGGCAGCAGTCCTTCGCAGCCGTCGTAAAGGGGAAGCCTTGCAGAAAAAAACTTTCGGTCCATGTCGACATGCAGGGGTCGATGAAGTGGCAGCCGTCCTCCAGAATTTCCTCACGGGGCTTCTCACAATCTTCGGGCTTGGACCAGTACCGCTGAAGTAGCCCCACGTGGGCGCCAGTTGAAGAACCGGGCTTTAACCCAGCGGCGTCAGGGGCACGCCTAAGATCTTCGAGTTCACCTGTCTTGGTATACAGATACAAGGAATACTTCTGGATGGCATCAGAGACCAAGTTTATTAGCTGCAGCTAGTAACAGTGATCCTAGAAATACATCACAGTGTAAATTCTCAGGAGACTGCTCATTTTACTAAGGCGAGACGTCTTCTTTTATAGCCAATATTCACATTATAAATGTACACCCACTGCACAAAATTCTAGCCAATAAGGTACATTTTCAAACAAAGTATCACATAACAAAAACTCAATTTACAGTATCCCAACCCAAAAGTTAATTATTAGGAATGTCCCAAATTCAATCTCCACAAGCCGGACAAACCTATAATTGAAAGCATAACCCAGGTAATGAAGAAACATAAAAAAGAAACAGTAACAGATGCTGAACAAGATAAGGCATGTGCAAGGAAACTAGAAGATAACGATGTCCTGAACATTGATTGGCAATCTCAGACAAAGATCGATCAGGGAAATTGGCTTTGCGAGGTCAGTTTCAGGTGAAGAGGTCAGTTTCTTACAGTTCATTTCAGTCAAAAAGAAACCTAGTTAATGTATACATGAACTAAGAAGGCCAGGCCACTTTGTTCGCCAGGCTACCTTCACAGGCCTACGTGAGGGCAACACAAAATGGAGGCACAGAACAAAATGGAGTCAGACTCGAGAATTACAAAACCTCAGATCCCATTTGGGCCGGGCGCTCCCATGTCTCTTCCCTTGGCTATTAAGCCTTTTATCTGTTTTTCTGTAGGAGCATATCCTTCCTCTTCAATGGAGTCTGTAGAATTTAAATCACCAGCCGACAGGGACTCCTGTTGCTTATGGATGCTAATACTGCTGACCAAGTGAGCTTTAGTGGTACGGTTTTGTATCGTATTTCCCTTGTTAGGGGGTTCAATGTCCGGTACCGCAATACCTGCACCATTATTTAGTTCCCCTCCCTTGTTGTTAAAGTGGGCTGAGAGGTCCTCTACCCAGTCAGCCTCTGTATATATTGGAGCTTTTTCCTGGGTGGTGTGGTCCTTCTAACTTGTGGATTGTTTGCCAGAACTTGGCACTCTTGCGTTGCTTGGCTTCATGCATTAATTTAGCCCATGTTTCGTCGTTCTTTTGCCTTACTTTTCTCTACTTCCTCCTTCTCAATAGCGCCTTGGTTTGTTGAAGGGTCGACTGCGGCTCCAGGTTCCCTGGTGTTTTTCACAATTGTAGAAGTGCTTGGTTTGCTTTGCGTTAGAGGTTCTTAGTTTTGGGGTTGAAATTCACTTTTGTTAGTACGTCTGATTGTCTTGGTTTAGTCCCGGTCGCAAAATTACCACTGAAGGTCTTAATGACATTTTCCCATGCTGTTACTATTGTGGTTCCGGTATCTTTTTCTCTCTTCAATAAAGTTTTAGCAGAAGCCGATAGGGCTTCAATTTTGTTGACATTGCACCTTAAACGCTTTAGATTAGAAACTTCTTCTATTTCAATCGAGTTCCAGGTGTCTAGCGTGGCAACTGGCCTCACCTTTAGCACTACTTCTTGTGGGAGGTGATCACTCTGGACATTATCACCTATTTTAAAGGTTTCTATTTTATCGAACATGGCTATTGTTACAAACGTATAATCTAAGCAGGAAGCTGTTTTTGAGGAGTGAAAAGTAGCAATTGGTGGATTATCCTCCAAGAAGCGACCATTCAGTGCTCTTAAATTTAAATGTTCTAATTCTTGTAGCAGATATTTGGCCCATCTTGAAGGTTTGCTAGGGTTTGCTTGGCCCTGAATTGGTATCCCGCAGAGTGATGTAAGTTTGTGCACGGGCTGTCATCCTGGCTTGTCCCAAAAAGGTGTAGATTGAAGTCACCACCAACGATTCTGTGATTGGTGTCTTGCTCGTCCATAATCCGTTTTATTTCATTTGACAGCTCTTTTACGGCTTTTCGTTTACGTTTGGGGTGCACGTAAATGTTAATTATTATAACTTTTTGTATTGTGTTGTTAAATTTGAGCTTTATCTGTGTTGGGAGGACTGCATTAGGTGGTTTGATTTTTGCATCTATGGGCTTTATTGAGCCCATTGTGGTTATTGAAGCCAGCATCATTAGTCCCCTGAACAGCGACTAAAGTTAGAATCTTTTGTTGCTGGGACAAAGTAGGAGGAATATCCTTGGAGCTCCTTGGTTTTATCCTCCCAGGTTTCCTGGAGAAGTAATAAATCGAATGTTTTCAGATAGTTAACTGTTTCGTAATTGACCAATTTGCTGCCAGGCCATTGATGTTCCAAATGCAGATTTTAATTTGACCTTGCGTAGATGGAGCTATCGGCGGGATATCACACTTTTGTCAGTTTAGATGATCTCTTAATATTGTGTGTGTTATCTGTGACCGAGCTTCTGGTCCCGCTTTCAAGGTTGGAATTAATGACCCTGAGCATCTGCTTAAGTAAGAGCCCTCTATACAAGCAGTGAGTTTGCCGGGAGTTCTGCTTTATGCCCCTCCTAATACTGAAGTGATACTTTTGTCTGGGACGATAATTCGGGCTTTTAGGAACGGAGTTGGGTAAGGAGATTTCAATTCGACTGCCATTTTATGTCCCATTGTTTGAACGTACTTTCCTCTTCCTTGATTTTGTACGCGATTGCACTTGAGCTCCATTTTGTCCTCATTACCTCTGGGCCCAGGCAGTTGTTATTTGGAAGAAATTCTATGGAAAGTAGGTCTGATGAATTTATGTTTCCCTGGCTCGGGACGGAATTTAAGAGTCGTAGAACGTTCCCTCTGTTTAATATATCATCTCTTCCCCGTGATTCGTATTCAGGAATGAGAATGATACTGACCACTTCTTTGGTTGTATTTTCCTTGATTCTGTAAGTAGGGGATTCGTCCTATGGATGAGGCCTTGATTGCAGAAGGTAGTTCTGTTCTACTCCTTGAGTAGATTTATTAGAAATTGGCAGGAGGGCAGATAGAGACTTGATTTTGCTGAGTGAGCAGCTTTGCTTTGCAGGGCCCTCTGTCAATTGTTTCTGATGGTCTTCATTGTTAACAAGTGGGCTTCATTGAATGGTGCCCCCTAGGGTCGATCTTCCTTGATGCATTTCGGGATTACTGAGTTTTTTACTATTAATATTGACTCCTGCCTCTCGGTCATTGTTGAGATGTTCCTTCTTGCTGGATCATTTTCTGTTACTGTTAGCTCCTGCCTCTCATTCACTGTTGGGTCCTTCCTCCTTACTGGGCTCGGAGGTGGGCCCAAGGTGACAGCCGTAATAGTAGGGGACTCCGAAGTGGAATGATCCAACCTGCCCGGTAAGGCGGACCAGAAACTGGATCCGGTTTTGTCAAAATCGGGGTCTAGTTCAACCATAATAACGGATGGTTTGCTCAATGTGTTTAAAGTAAGAGCTAGTGGCTTCTTGTTGCGTCCCTTCCTTTTTGTTTATTACGAGCTTTCCGAGGTGTAGGGTTTTTATTTGGAGGGGCCGTTTTTATTTGAGCCATTGTTGACATTACGTCACTGTCTGCAGCAGTGTTGGAAGAGCTAGTTGCTGTTGGTTCAGTATTTTGGGGTTCGGACGAGGCGGTCCCTGTCTCGTTCTGACCATCTGTAGATATAAGTGGCGATGGAGAACTGCCTTTTATTTCCAATAGAAGATTCCCTAACATAATTGGCAATGTCGTTAGCTTGTAAGTTATTGGTGCACAGGTACATTCAAGTTGAGTGGTTTGGTTGCCGTGGAGCGCTTCTTGTCCTCGCTTAATTAGGTTATTGAGCTCAGATAGTTTTTTGTAGATCCTGGACGTGAAGTCCGCCAGTGTCTGACGGACCATAAGTTGTAAATCCATTTTGTGAGATTGATATTTTAAAGCTGTTATTAATTATTGCATTGAGTTTAGAATTGCCACCCAAATTGATTCAGTGGGCGTAATGTTGCAGAGTTTGCTTCTTTCATGCAGTGGTGTATTGAATGATGCAGGAGATGTGTTATTTTGAACAGGTTTTAGATTATATGAGGCGACAAGCTCCTCCAATTCCTGTGAGGCCAGGAAGGACAGGTCCGGACTTGATATATGAGAGTCTTCATAAGGAGACATCGTGTGGCGTTCTGACGGCTTACTGGGCAAAGAGCTGTGGGAGAGCTCTGGGTAAACTAGTGCACCCGGAATACCTGGCTTTAATTTTTGCAGCTGAGGTGGAGAGATGTTTTTAGCAGACAGCAGGAGAGCCATTCCCAGTAGGTGAGTAAGCTGGTTCTGGGGCGTACACCCTAGTGTATCGGTTCCAGCTCTTGCCCATAATTCCTCTTCAAAGGTATTTTCGGTTATCCTGATATCAACAGTGCTTTTTGGTGTGATCTGGCCATCTGTCGTAGGTTTGTTCCTTTGGAAGATTTTGTCTGGATTTTCCACTTGGTTTCTGAGTTGGTAAGGTGAAGTTTGGGGTTGGGGTTCAAATAACGTGGTGAGTGGCGTAGGAGGAGCCTGGTCGGCTGGCTGGTTGATTAACTGATTGGTTGGCTGGTGTGTTAGTCCAAACTTTTCTGGCTGTAATGGCGGTCGCAACCCCTTTACATTTGCACTTTTGGAGTAGATTGCTGTATCCGAATCTTTCAAAAATGCGAATTTTGTGTAGATTTTGGGTTGGAAGGTGCAATGTTTTTTCTTTTGCAGGGCCCCGTCAATGTTTATAAGGGCACTGTCCTCTTGACTTCCTTGTATTATGTGCGTTCCTTGTGACTGCATCTGGTTAACTGGTTGGTGAGCAGTTGATTTTCCCATTCTTAGCTTTGTGCTGACTAGGGGTAGGCAGAATTTCCATAATCGCGTTATGCAAATCCCCACGAAATGGTAAAAAATCTCAGCGAACACGCAGAAATTCCGCTAACATGCGGAATTGCTTGTTCGCGATGCTTTTCTACTGTTCGCAATCACTGTTTGCGTGTTCGGGGGAAAATATCTCGCTAACAAGCATTTGAGAGAGCGAACAAGCAAAAAATTTTGCAAAGTCGCGGAACGCAGAATTTTGGGCAATTTTGTGTTCTCCCCTGAACCCGAAATTACCCAAATTCCGCAAATAGAACGGAATTTACCGCCCAGGCCTACATCATCCCCATTGGTGGGAGAGTTTGTGCCAGAGCAAGTGCTGGTGATCCCCATGACTGGGATACTTCCTGTGATTTCTATGCTTTTTTCCAGCCTTGGCCCAATTGACTGTTCTTTATTCGCATTTGCGCTGCCTTGTTTTGTTTTGGACTTGGGCCTTAACTTTGACTTTAAGGGAGTCTTCCTTATTCGGCTCGATCTTAAAATTAGCTCTGTGGACTGTGTCTGGTTTAACACGTGATGTATTATAAGTAGAGCGTGCTGTGTAGATGGACGTTTCCGGATGGAAATGAGAGTGTCTACTGCTGTCCAAATTGATGAGGCTGATAGACACTGTTTTTATACACTCCACACACTCCACACACTCCTCACACTCCTCCTTGGACCCGGGAAGGTACCAACCACAGGGGTGAGGTACTGGGGTGCAGGGTAGGGTGCTGGTGGGGTGCTGGCTGCTGATCACGTTCCTCTCCTCCCTTCCTGCTGCTCTCTAGGCAACCCCAACCGCCCAGCAGCAATCCAGCAATCCAGTAGTTCAGTAATCCAGCCTTTACCCCCGCACAACTCCCCCTGATGTGCACAGTGAGCTGCACTACATTACACTGCACTACACTACACTGCACTACACTGCACTCCTAGACCAAGGGGGACAAGAAGCTGATAGGGAGGCTAGCAAAAGGACTTATGGTGAGGCTGGTAAAGCTGGTAAAGCCTAAGGTAGCCCAAAGTAGTCAGGGAAGCCAGATGGTGAGGCGAGGACAGTTGTCAATTGTTTGGAGGTTCGCTACTCCCCTCATGTGGTGGGCGCAAGCCAGCCGTGGCCAACCGTCCCGCCTCCTCAACCTTTCTGTGCTGTCACGCTGGTGCCATTCCCCGGTGCAGCCACAGACCCGCTCGCCCCTATACTGTGGGCAGTAGACAATTTGAGGCAGTCAGCAATATCAGCAGTTCGCGCAATAACCACTCCACGCATCAGTTTGCGTAAAAGGCCATTTATTAGGACAGGCATGACAGCTTACAAAACATAACATTATCAACTTAACAATCCCCCCAACATCCTGCCTTTCAACCGTCATCCACTCACGTGCTCCAACAGCCATTCACAAATCACACCACAACCTCTTTGCATCCCATTCACTTCCCCTTTCCACTTTCCGACTCCTCGGTCATTTCCATCCATCGCACTCCCGTCTACCACTCTCTCCCATCCTGCGCCTGTAACCCCCTCCCTGTAAGGGTGATTCTGCCCGTCATGGACTCCCCACCCCTCCCAGTTCCCGGAACGTATCCCCCCTTGCCATCCTGTCCTAAACTGGCATGTTGCCCAACATGGCAACCACAACAACACCGCACCAAACTCCCTTTTCATGTAGGGTGGGCGGGTGGCAAAACCTAACTCTTCCCTGAGGCACCGGGGACAGGAAAAGGAAGTTGTTCCTCTCCTGTCCCCCCTAAAATAGCCTCCTACCTAACCCCTCCCACCCCTGACCTAAACCCCTGACCTAACTTCCGCCTGCCGTGTCCTCGCACGAACACCCCGGGGGAAGACTAGTCTGCTGACCTGCATTCCCCCCGGGGGCTGCATCGCGCAATAACCACTCCATGCATCAGTTTGCGTAAAAGGCCATTTATTAGGACAGGCATGACAGCTTACAAAACATAACATTATCAACTTAACAATCTCCCCAACATCCTGCCTTTCAACCGTCATCCACTCACGTGCTCCACCAGCCATTCCCAAATCACACCACAACCTCTTTGCATCCCATTCACTTCCTCTTTCCACTTTCCGACTCCTCGGTCATTTCCATCCATCGCACTCCCGTCTACCACTCTCTCCCATCCTGCGTCTGTAACGCCCTCCCTGTAAGGGTGATTCTGCCTGTCATGGACTCCCCACCCCTCCCAGTTCCCGCCACCCAGGGAACCCCCGGAGGGCGGTTACCTGCCCCACCAAGCGTGCACCTTTCGAACTCAGACTCGCCTACACCATATTGACTCATTCCACAGACAACTAATCAAGTCCCGCAGCTCCATGAGGTAAAATGCATTTCCCATGTGAGAAAGGTGCACGCCGTCGTCCCTAAAAAGAAGAGGTTGTTCCAGCTGGAGCCCGACATGAGCCAGCACTTTAATCCCCCGATCCGTGCAAAAGAGTCTCATAGCCCTGTTCAGTTTCCTGCGGGCCCTTTCCACGGCCGCAGGCTTGAGTGCACCCCTCCAAATCCTCCTTGGTACAAACTCAGTCCACACAATGCAGGCGCAAGCCAGATTGCTCTTCATCACCTCCAAGTCCCTCTGCATCAAATGCAACAGTGACACCCCCGATTGCTTCACCAAGTCATTTTCCCCCAGGTGGATGATGATCATGTCTGGGCAGCCCAGCTGCGACACTTTCTTTGTCAGCCACGGCAACAGTTCACCCCATCTCATTCCGCTCTTACCCCACCAATGAACTTCATGATGGCTGTTCCTCAGGCCCAGGCTACGACCGTACACCTGCCTGTCAGCATACTTCGAAGCCCAATGCACAAAAGAGTGCCCCACGACCCAAGTGACCGTCTTGGCCCCCGGTCCACGAACACAACCTACGAAGAAAAAGATATTGGTACCAAGGCATGACAAGAAAATACGCCAAGCAGCGCCGCCGTCCAAGCGTTGCGCCCCCGCCCTCACTTGCTCACATAGCGCTCATAGCACCGCGAACTCCAGCGACCAATCCTCCAGATCTCCTCCCATGACCAACCCAAACCCGCCGCCGCCGTAGCCGCCCCAATCCGAAAGGAATGCGTGCCAAACCGAGCCGGATCCCTACCCAGCCTCCTCAAAGCCATCTGTAGCACTGCCAACAACTGACCCAACGTCAAACGCTTCCGTGACGCATGCACAAAGATTTCCCCTTCCGTCCGCCGCACTTTCCGCCCAAAGCTCAGCCACTCTCGCACCGGACACACACCTGCACACCCACTCACCGACAACCACACCCATTTACCCCGCCCCACCTGGTCAGTCTTGGACCGCCCCAACCAAATGCCCAAACGGAGCCCATCCACACGCACATCAGCAAACAACCTACCCGGCGCCCCCCCGAGCCCCCAGCAGCTCTGACACCCGAAACGCTCCAAAAAACATCCAGATCATGCATAGGCGAAAAAGCGCCACCTCCCCTCCGTCGTAGCAACAAAGAAACAATTCCTGCAAAACCAACATCAATAAGTCAAACGTGACCGCCTCTCTAGGCAACTTCCCGCCCCCCAACTCTGCCCGCACCCTCCCCCAACCCTTCAACATTCGGCTCAGCAGATCCGAACTAGCCGGATCAAAACCCAAATACACCATGCAGTAGAAAGACACACCCGCCAACTTGCCAGCAATCGTTGTCTGCGACAGCCCCCTATCCATGCAATCCAAAACAAAGTGCACCACCCGCCTTTCGCACTCCTCCTTTGGCAAACACATCACCCCCGTCCCCAGGCCCACAAACTTCCCAAACTCACTCCAAGCCAATCTGTACGCCCGCCTAGTAGACTCCGCCAACGACCTTTCCACCAGACCACCACTCTCACTCCCCCCATGCCCAGATACCCTCCGGCACCTTGGTCTTGCAAGCCTCCGCTCCCTGCGCCAGCTCCCTGAAGCGCAGCCACTGCAAACGAGATAATGCATCCGCAATTTCGTTACTTGCGCCAGGCACATGTTGCGCGCGAAACAGCACATTGTAACGCAGACATAGCAGCATGAAGGTTCGCAGCAAGCGCAGCACCCTCAGATCTCTCGCTTTCTGATTGTTGACCAAGTCCACCACCGTCATATTGTCCACGTGGAACAAACAGACCTGTTCTTGAACCCCGGCCCCACACCAGCAATGCCACCAACAAGGGAAAGAACTCCAAGAACGCAATGCTCCTGCCCTGACGCAGCCAATGATCCGGCCACCTTTCCGCGCACCAGCGATCGTCCTAGAAAATTCCGAAACCAGCCGCCCCCGCCGCGTCCGAGTAAAGTTGAACCTGCCACACCATCCTGTCCCGCACAAAATCCAAAGACACGCCATTGAAATCCTCGAGGAAAACCAGCCACACTCGTAAGTCCGACCGGACCCCCAGCGTAATCCTGACCCTGTGATGTGGGAGGGCCACGCCCGACATGGCCATGCCGAGCCGCCTACAAAATGTCCTCCCAGCCCTCACCACTGTGCAGGCAAAGTTCAACAACCCCAGCAAACGCTGCACAGATCTCAACTCCAGCTTCTGAACCGCGATCGCGCCCTTCAAAGCATCTTGCATCTCAGCCACCTTCGCCACCGGTAAACGCGCCTGCCAGGTCACCGAATCCAATTCAATTCCGAGGAACGTCAGACAACAACTGGGCCCTTCCATCTTCTCTGGTGCTAAAGGCACCCCAAAATCGTGAGCCAACAACTGAAACTGCTGCAGAGCCCGACCACAGTCGCCAGAACGTCCAGATCCCACAAACAGAAAGTCATCCAAATAGTGAGACATCAGCCGGTGCCCACTGCGGTCCACAAAGGCCCACTGCAAAAAGGAGCTAAAAGTCTCGAAGAGCGCGCAGGAAATTGCACAACCCATTGGCAACACCATGTCCACAAAAATGGCCCCATCAAACTGCATACCCAAGAGAGGAAAATCCGCCGGATGAATGGGAAGAAGCCGAAAGGCCGACTTGATGTCACACTTGGCCATCTCCGCCCCCCTCCCGCATGACCGCACCAACCCAATGGCATCGTCCACCGAAGCGTACAACACCCTCGAGTCCTCCTCAGCAATGAAATCATTCACCGACCCACCTTCCGGCCAAGACAAGTCCCCTCTCTCCTTCTTGGGCACAACCCCCAACGGTGACACGATGAGATCTGACAGTGGCCACTCCAAGAACGGACCTGCAATCCTGCCCTCCGAAACCTCCTTCTCCAACTTACGCGCCACTACCCCCGGCAACTCCTTAGCAGACCGCAAATTCTCAGCCCAATGCCTCTCCCTGGGCCCCTGATAGCCAATCCGAAAACCTTCCACAAACCCCCAATACAAACGCAACGCCGCCTCCTTATCAGGGTACCGGGAGAGCCATGGACCCATGGCATCCACCTTAACCGGAGTACGGGCCCTTCGGCCCAGGCTGCCCCCTACCCTTGGCAAATTTCCACTGCTCTGATGGCGTAGCCAAGGTGAGGCACTGCGTGACCGGGTGACGTCCCCCACACTTAGAACACTCATGCTTGAATTTACAAGAGGGGCGGTTGCAGAAACCTTTGTTAAACCCCCAGCAGGCCCCCGAAGCAACCGGCTTGTACTGTTGTCCTGCTGAGCCAGACCACACAGGCTGGCTCCCATGTCTATTTGGGGTTCCCTGGTTACCCGCCCCAGATTGGGCGGGACGCGGCTGAAAGGACCGATACGTGACTGGAAGACCACTGGCCGTATGAGTAGACACCGCCGCCTGCGTCGAGGACATCCACTGGATCCAAAGCTCCTGATCCACATCCCCCCACGGCTTGTCAGGGTTAACACTGACCCTAGCCCTAAACTCCTCGTCGTAGCTCAACCAGGCGAAACCCCCAAAATGAAGCTGCGCCTTCCTTATCACGTCCATATATTTAAACAATGCGATAGCCCGATCCCCATGCTTCTCACAATATATGCTCGCATAAATCAGGAATGCAGATGTCCAATTCTCCATTGTAACCGGCACCCTCGGCCGCCTGGTCAATTCCCATTCCTCTTCCTTAGACCCTTCCTTCGCCTGAATCTCCCTGTGCAAGAGCTTAAACACATCCACATACTCGTGCCTCCAAATCCTTGCCTTAATCTTCTCCGACAAATGAGACCCCAGGGGCATCCCCAGCCCCATGTACGGCAACTTCTTTCTCAGTTTCTCCACCCCACTCACACCCTCCTCCTTCCCTTCCAGGTCTTCCACCTTGTCCGTCTGCTCGCTGGCCGTCGCGACCTGCTTGCCCCCACCAGCCTTCACAGGCTCCACACCCCCTTGGGCTCCTGCCCGCACAGACCCATCCCCCACCCCCACCGACCGGCAGGGCTTCTTTCTCCCCCCACTCCCCCCATCCAACCAGGCGTCCCACCAGGAGCCCTCACCTGACAAAGTTGCAGGAGCCTCCCGCTCCTGACACCATGCGTCTGCCGGCCTCGACATCCCTCTGCTGGCCCGACTGGCGCCATCCATGCCTCTTGAGAAGCACCAACCTTAGTAGCTGCCCCCCTAGCCTTACACCCACGTCCAGGCTCACGCAACTCACCCTCTTCCAACTCATCCTCATCATCCTCATAATCCAACCATTCATCCTGAACATCCAGCGGTACCACTTCAGTCACGACTCTCTTAGCACCCTTCCCTTTCACACCAGGCGTAAATTCACACTCCAACATGGTCGGTGCCCGCTCCCTTGGTGGAGGGCAGGCCGCTGCGGACCCCCCTGCTTCTTCGTCCCGGCGTTTGGAGGCCGTTTTGCACCCCGCCGGCCCACCCCGGCCTCTGCCAGCTGACCCTGCTGGCCTGACCCCCCCCCGAGCCGTATGCACTCGGGAAGGCCCCGGTGCCACCAGGTCTCTGATCCGTCAAGGCAGTCCCTGCACTCTCCACCCAGACCCACTGTCCTTGCGCCCCCGGGACCCCCCTACCTCGGCCACCGGCCGACAACCTGCCACGCCCTGGTGCCTGGGCCCCATCACCCATGGGCACCCCACCCGCCTTCTCCTCCCTGGCGGCACATAGGCGCTGCCACTCCCTCTCATACTCCTCAATGACACGCCGCTGGTCCCTCGCTCTCTCCTCCTCAGTCATCTGCGCCCACCGGTCGAAAATCGATGACTGCCCAGGCCACCCCGGGCCTCCTCTCCCGGGCAAGGGTGCGCAGCACCTCCCGCCCCCTGCCCTGCCCCTCCGCGCTGCTGTACCTTCAGGGGGCCCTTGCCCTTGGAACCCTGGGACTTCACCACCCCCTTCCGGCCCCCCGACAGGTCGACCGGCTGCTCAATGGCGGTGAAACTAGCCTCCCCCCCAGACTCTTCCCCAGACAGCATGAGGGCAAAATCCTCCCCAGCAGCCACCTCCCACTCATCAGAGTCCTCCCCCACACTACCATCGCTGCTCTCCCCGTACCCCGCCAACTGGCTCAAGCTCCTGGACAGCCTGGCCTGCGACGCCAGTGAAGCCTGGCCCTGCACGTGCTCCTCAATTGCCAGCTCGGGCCCTCAGGCCCCCCTCCCACGGCCACCCCTTCCTCCTCCGGGACCACCTCCCCCCCTGCCCCGACCTTGGCAGGGAGACTCAACCTCCTCCCCCCCTTCTTGGGGGGCTCCCGCGTCTTCTTGGCTTTCCCCTTCCTGGGCCCCCCCCTCCCGTGACCCAGAAGGCTCATCCTTGCATGCAGCCACCACTGCCGCCACCCCTGCTGATGCAGACCTGGTCGGGCGGGTCATGCCGGCCCAAGCCTGGTCCAGGACACCGGGCTGGAGGAGATCTGCCCTCCCAGCCCAGCCAAGTACAAGCAATGCAGCCCTCACCGCCTCAGCGTCAGGGACAGCCATGTGGAATTCGACAGAAATGCCCTCTGCGAGTTGCGTGAGGATCGGCACCCGCCCGTTCCATCCGCGAGATGCATGACGTTTAGCACCCCTCGCTCGCCGCCCGGAGCTCCTGCTCCGATATAAGCAAATAATTGCTAAATCACACCCAACCTAATTGCGCCCGTATAAAACTAGCCTAATCGTCGTCCTGGGACACCAAAACGACGAACCAGTCACTAATTCACACACCGCCTACCTAAAGTAGCACTCCGCCTAAGCTCCAAAACCTAACTCTTCCCTGAGGCACCGGGGACAGGAAAAGGAAGTTGTTCCTCTCCTGTCCCCCCTAAAATAGCCTCCTACCTAACCCCTCCCAACCCTGACCTAACTTCCGCCTGCCGTGTCCTCGCGCGAACACCCCGGGGGAAGACTAGTCTGCCGACCTGCATTCCCCCGGGGGCCGCATTTGTGACAGGCAAAAGCTGGGGTCCATTACAGACGGCAGCGGGGCAGGGGGGCCATGGAGAGCTGGGAGCAAAGCAAGCAGCGCAACACAGCACAGGCGACAGGCAGGCAGGCAGGAAAGGCAGTGCAGCCCGAGGCTGCTAATGGGCTGGAGTAGGCTGCAGTGGGCTGCAGTGGCTAAGTGGCGGGATTGGGAAGGAGCAGACACACAATCCCCGCTTACCGCCACCGCTAGCCGCCACTTGCCACCACTAGCCTGCACCACGCTGTGTAGCCGTGTAGCCCGTAGTTCTGGGGTCCGATGCCGGGGTCCTGGTATGTTGGCTGGTTTATTGGCCACAGGTGAATTAGACTGCGGCCGCGTTAAGCTGCAGGGGTGGCAGTTCTACTGCCCGCTATCTCCGGTGTTGGCTCGAGCACTCGGGCATTCGAGAATCGGGAGCTGCTCGAGGGCGGAAAGACGTACAGGAGCCGCTCCGCTTAACCGCTCAGCTGTCAGTGGCAGCAAAAACTGGGATCAGGAAACAGGAAATCAAGCGAAGTATATGGTGGAGAATAGTCATTATTGTTTCCATGTTTTATACACTGGAACAGTGCATAATAAAGATTTCTAGATATACGATTATTGTATATGACTTCTGAAAACCTAGTGGGTGTCCACCCCTACATATACTTTGGTAGGGTCTCGGAGAGGTCTGAGCAGTGATCATACTCACCCATCTCTGTGAAACAGGACAAGGGTGGGCCAATCAGACCCCAGCCCGTTGGCATCCCCTATCCCCACTTCCTCCCCTTCCCCCATCTGCAAACTGACTATTTCCACAAGTCTGGAGGCCGGGGAATCTTTCAGAAGAGCTAATTCCTGAGCTTACATCACCTGCTGTGATATTATGTAAATGTTTAAACTGGTGCTAAGATGAAAAAGAATATGAGGAAGATGAGAGGGAACATTTGCAGAGAAGAGCTGAAGAGACCATGGTTGGAGGTCAGGACCTGCATATGTGTTGTAAGTAACCTGAGAAATCCTGGAATCCTTCACACTGGTACTCCACGGGTAGTTTATAATACAGAGAGCTCCCTGGGACTGAACTCAGGCTCATCCTGAGAAATGTCCTGTGATCCTGAGACCAAAGGCTGTGGTTCAGCAAACCAACCTCCCTTCCTAAATTTGAGGGCATCTGGATGACAGGTGGACCCTGAAGTAAATAGTGCACTGGTGAACGGCCTGAATTCTAAAGATAAGCATCAGTGAGGTCAACTAAGTACTGTTATAAGCGACTGTCAGATAGGACTGAAATGAATGAGAGGAAGGATCATTGTGTAGTGTATGGTATGGGATAGAGAATACCTTTTTTAGATGTCAATTCTATATTAGAAAAATAGTAGGCATGTCGGATTGGGTAGGAGGGCAGTCAGGCATTGGGCGATGGGCCGATGCCTCAGGGTCACCAGGGGGCCAGTTTGTTGGGCCTCAGTTAACTGGCCTCCGAAACTTAATTTCTTCCTTAGTCCCCGCCAGGCCACTGTAAATGGCACCAGTATCTGGGTCACTCTCCTGGCATGCTTTGGCCTTTGGGACATTCCCACATCGGGCCCTGCCTCGTTTGGCCTGCCCTGCCAGAAGCAATGTTATCCCCGCTGGGTCATAACGTTTAGGCTGTGATGGGTGTGGGTAGAGTGGTGGTATGAAGGTGCCTCGCTGGGGGGGCAGGTGATTTTGCAGCATTGGGCCATTCTTACCTAAGTCCCCCTCGATGAGCAGCAGAGGCCGTGTGCTTTTCTTGACCCCACCCCTGCCAGGTCATTGCCCTGAGGCTATAGTCAGCTGGAGAGAGGGCGAGTAAGAGAACCTCTAGGGACAAGGTGTTGTCACCTTGGCCCCAGTGTATTTTAGGCCTTGTTGGGGAGGGGAGAGGGGGGGTTGCATACAATTGGATGTGGATTGTGGCTAGAGCTGCTGACCTTGGAACTAGGTTCGAGTCCCAGTGTCAGCTCAACATCCTGTGATTCTGAGCAAATCGCTTAAATTCCATACCTAAAATATGGATGAATTGTGTAATGTAAGTGGTGCTCATGTACATTGCTTCAATGCCTTAGGGCTAAGGTCTCAACATATAAAACTACAAAAAATTAATTAACTAAAAATAATTATGGTCCATGAAAACGGCTAATCTGAGAATATAGGCCACTTTTCTGTGAGTGCTCGGGCCTAATTGTGATCCCAATCTGACCCTGGTAGTAGTGATGGGTTTCGTGCTCCCTTAGAGAACTGCCTTCTGTTACTCAAAATCGATGGCCTGGTCACCTCACTTTATAAGACTTTGTTATGGCATATAATATTTGAAACTTGCATAAAGCTAAAGTTTCTCGGTCTCCATTGAGGTGGTTAAGTCATGCTTTAGTGGACTGGGCACTAAGTATATGATACCTGAGACAACAGTTGGATAAAGTTAGCCACGGGCTAAAAGTCGACTGGTAGATTGTAGGCTTTGGTTTTATGAGCAAGCAGGTGACCTTTGGTGCTGTGATGGTCATGGGTTGTAGGTATGCTAGAGATGATTGCTGGTTATAGGAAAGGATTGGTGGGTATCATTACATTTTTGACTTGGTTTTTATTACCTTTCTTACTGTTCATATTTGGGAAGCAACTCAGATTATCAATGTTGTTTGGTTGGTTCTTATGTTTTTCATAGTCACTGTGTTGTTAAGCTCGCTAAGGATTCCTCTTGATTTATTAGCTTCTTCATTGATGCAATTAAATTAAAAAGTTAGCATGGCTTTTTTTTGTCATCTTTGTGGTGCCTTAACTCTTTTTTATCTTTGTGCCGCATTTAGGGATGAGTGGTAATGCAAAATCTATGATTTCTGGTGGCAGTGCGGAATATCTGAAGGAATACTCTCTATCATATTTCCAATAAAGTGGACAGAAATCTGCTGTTTGGTATACCATTGGTAAATGCAAACTCTGTAGTTCCTTCTAATTGATCCCAAGTTTTTCTTAAAAACAATCAGCTAACCACTAAAGTATCTGATAAGTTCGTTTTCAGTCAAGAAAATTAAATGAATACGTATTGCAATTCAATGTGTATTAGTTATCATCAGGAGTGCTTTCTGGGCAGCCTACGGCCATACCACCCTGAAAGCACCTGATCTCGTCTGATCATTTGAATATTTAATGAACACTTACCATGTTCCCCGTTTGGATTTCTTTAAGTATCTTCAGATACGAAGCTTCTGTGTACAGAAATTATCCAAATATATGATTGTTTTGGGGAAAATTACGATTTTTGAAGCAATCAGACACCGACATAAAATAGGGCCTTTATATCACTTACTTTTGGATTGTGTAGAAAACGATTTAGAAGTAAGAGCTGATAGATGGCAAAACAAATTAAATGTTCAATGTGTTAATTTGGAGAGAAGTATTGCAATTGCCAGCGAAGTCTTGCTGAACGGGCCATTGATAAGTCAGCACTTTATGCCAATTTTTGATTTATACTACACACCAGAGAAACTAGCCAAATGGGGTTCAGGGCGGGGGATGAATTGTAACCGGTGTAATCATTTTGCAGCGGATGCTGCTCACATGTTTTTTTTCTGCCCGAAACTGGATCAATTTATTGCTGATGTAAAACGATTTTTCTCTGAAAGTCTAGATATGTTTATTAAATTAACAGCATCATTAGTTATTTTCGTCTGTGAACAGAATATGGCTAACCCGGGTTCAGATGAGGATGAAGGATTTATATTTATCTGTATGTTCGTATATCGTTCATGTATCACATCACGTTGGCTCAATGAAGAACCACCTAATTTAATGACATGGCAATGCAAACTTCTGTCTATTTATCATTTTGAAACTGCATTATATAAAAGGAAGGGCATCAGAAAGAAAACGTTTGGACGCAATTTATGGTCCCCAATAGCTGAGTGGATAACGAAGTAATGTTAATAATGGAAATGCATGTATATTCAGTATTATGCTGTGTCTTATTTTTCTGTAACAGTTCTGGCTGATTTAAATAGCACAGATGTCAGTGTGCGTCAGACAAAGAATATTTTGAGAAAGGCTTTCAATAAGTTTAAAACTTCATAAAATCGTGTTTTCAAATCAAACTAATCAACTGTTTTAAATGGCAAAACGTTGTTCAACCCTTTAAAAAAAAGATTGTTAGTAGGTACTTAAATATTCAATTTACTTTTCAACTACCTAACTCTCAAACGCAGTGCATGGGCTGGGACTATACATGCTCTCAGGTTTGTCAACCGATTCTCAGTCTCAGCAGTGGTTAGCATATGGTTTCCCATCTGAATAATTTCAAACTTATATTGTGTTACTATTCTATAACCTCCACCATAAACGTTATTAACTTCAATAATTTAAAACGTGCACTATTCTTGTGAACTTGGTGGCCCTTACTGGAGTGTTCATTTTAAAGAGACCAGAAAAGTTTACAAGCATAGCGGAACATGAGACTAAGGGCCCAATGTAAGAGTTGGCGGACCAAGTAATCTCTGTTGACCCCCGGCGGAGGACTTAGCATCTGATAGGCTGAGGGTACTCCACCCACCAAATTTAGAAATGACCACCAAGATGGCATTCAATACTGAGGCAATGGCAGGAACCGCCTTCAATGTGGTTCCTGTTAATGTTGTTTACAGTTTGGTGCAGGGCTCCGTCAAGAAACTGTTTTCTTTTCAAAAAGAAAATCCCAAAGAGGGATTTTCTTTTTGAAAATAAAAAATAAAATTCTCCCTTCACAAATGGAGTCTTCTCCCATGGCGAGGAGAGTATTTAGTAATTTTCACTGGCAGTGGCAGGCAGTGAAAACTGACTTCTGATTCCACTCATCTAAATTAGATGGGCAGAATCAGAAGTCTTCCGCTGACAGCCCTTACTTTGCAGTGCAGTCATAGGGGTTTAATCACAGCAGAGACGTAGTAGTCAACGCTGTAATTAAACCTAAGTTCCGTCCATTTTTAAATGTGGCAGGCAGTCCTTCATCTTGGTGGTATGTATACTCCTTCACTGTTGCAATGGAGTATAAATCCCCCCAAGATATAAATCGGGCCCTAAGAGAGTCATTTATACCTCGTCAGGTGGTCCGCTAGCAGGTCGTTCTGCACACCATATCGCGAGAACCCGCCCTGCCTGGATTTTTCACCCAGCACATAAGGTGTCACTTGCATTGTGTCGTGTTCAGGAACACGTGGCTTTTATGGAACCCCATAGACTTAGGATAGGGTTCCCACTCTGCCAACATCTCACATAAACACCAAGCAGCTGGGGTATACCATATAGTAACTTTTCACAATATTCCCAACTGCACGTGCTATCTGAAAATTCCATACACATGCCTCAAGTAGATTATTACTCCTCACATACACCAAACAGTGCTGAGACATTTCATGTACACCCGTCATGATTCTCTGAACAGCAAATATCACATAGAATCAAAACAAAATCTTCACATCCAGTACAACATAGGCAAGCCATCTAGCTGACTGTCATGGTGCCAACAACAGAAAATTTTACATCTCCAATATTTAAATATTTGAATATTTTGACCAACAAGTCAATAGATTTAAAAAGGCAGTCCTGAAGGGGAACTAATACATCATTCAAATACAAACCGTCTGTCAGAGTAAGAAAGACTTAAAAGCACTACATCATGTAAGTACGTGAGAGAAAACTTTCCATCCATTTTAAAATTCTGAGTGCATAGCAAAATGAATAAATCTATGCAACAGGAGGCACATCCTTTTTTGGTAAAACTGTTTCCCATTGGAAAAAAATACAATAAAAAAGCAATGATAGAAGGAATACTTCTACTTTTAAATATACTGCCTGGACGAAACGCGTCTGTGTCAAATAATAGTTCATAATTGTTCTATACTTTAGGGAAACACCAAGACCTGTCCAAAATATATGTGATTTTCTCAAAATGTACTGGGAAGTAACAATGAAATCTTAGGATGCAAATTGTGTCAGTTTGCTAAGGATCTTGTTACAAAATGCAAGAGTTGTGCTCAGTGAATCAGCAATATAGCAGTGATTACTACTCATGTGGAAGGATGGCTTGTAGTGAGAGGTGGTTGAAGGTAAAACTTTCTGTGAAGTAAAGCAATTAGGAAGCCTTGGTAAAGCTGGGTGTAGTTTTATGACTTCACTTAACTTTGCCATGATTGTTGATGTTGGACCTGGCCTTTTTTGCAGGTTTATCCCCAAACATTTTGCCCTTGGCCTCCTATTTTTCTGATCCTGTTTTTATTGGCTTTAGGACTCTGTGCACTTTACCACTTCTGATCAGTGCTAAAGTGTACAAACTCTCCGTATAAATTATCATTCTAAGTGGTTATCCATGATTGGCATATTTGACATTTGGTAAGTCCCTAGTACAGTGCGCTGTGTGTGCCCAGGGCCCATAAATTGAATGCTACTAGTAGACCGCAGCACTGGTTGTGCCACCCACATGAGTAGCCCTGTAAACTTGTCTCTGACCTGCCATTGCAGTGTCTGTAAGTACAAGTATTAAGCTGCCATGTCGACCTTGCAAGTGCGCCCACTTGCCAGGCCCTAACCTTCCCTTTTCTACATATAAGGCAAAATGGAGTTTGGGCTTTGGGCTCTCTGAGCTCAGAATTTTAAAAAACCTCTTGCAGTAAAGATGGTTTTAAAATTGTGTGTTTGAAAATGCCACTTTTAGAAAGTGGCCATTTTCTTGCTTTGCCATCCTGTGCCTCTGCCAGCCTGTGAAATTAATGTCTGGTTTAGACTAACAGGGACCTGTTTGTGCATTCACTCTAGACAATAACACAAAGGGAGTTGAGGTGTGCCCTGCATATACTGATGGCCCATCACCAGGCTGATCGGCCTTCCTGAGCTAGAGTAGAGGGAGGAACTGTCACAAATCAGAGAGAGGGGGCGACAAGGAGCTACATAAAGTTGCAGTGACTCATGCTCCAGAAAAATACACTATATCCCACGAGAGTCACTGTTCCCACAAGAGATAGGCAGAGAAAGAAATAATGGTCATTCTAATACTGTGAATACTGGGGACAGTGTGTCCTGTTCTTGGTGCCCTCACCCCCCCCGAAGGATGTCAAGCTTCATCATTGGGCTATTGCTCCTCGTCGGGCCGGCGCTGCAATGCCATACGAGTTCCCCGAAGTGTCACTTTTTCTGAGATCTTTTCAGGATAAAGCCGTAATGGTGCACGGGGTGAGTGGCAGTGGTGCCCTAACATGGAGTTAAAAATGATTGGAGTTGTGCCTAGAAAATGTATTGACCAAGAGTCCCTCTTTCATTAGTAAAAACCAAAAAGGTAGTGCTGCTGGGAGGGAGATAATGGCCCTCTGTAGCTAGGTTTAATACACACCCTTAGTGGGTATGTTTTTTTGTGGTGTAAATCTAGCTACAGAGAGGTAAGAGAGAGGAAACAAACACAATATAAATTACTAATACCAATACCAATTTAGTCACACAATAGGCCAGCCAGCAACTAAATCTGAGATTAGTAAGTTTTAATTATAAAAAATAGATTGATATAAATCAGTCTCAGCATCACAATGTAGAAATACAGGAAAACAGAATAAGTCCAAATCTCCTAAAGAGATTTACCCTATATAACAAAAAGCATACAACAAATTTGGTTATGACGATGCAAGTAATAAGGAAAGCATGAACACGCAATCTCTCCCTACACTACCTTAAAAAGGGACAACCCTAAACTAAGAATCTTAAATAAAATGGAAAATAGAAAGGCGTCAGCTGTTTGAGACTTCAGTAGAAGAAACCAAAACCACGAGTCAAGAACCATGAAGCCACACAAAAGCAGAAGTAGATGTCTGCACCTCATGCAGCCCTAAAATAGCTCTCTGACCCTCACTATGTTACTGCATAAGACATTAGTTGCACTCAAGGTAAATCACATGATCAGCTCCAGTACCTTTCCATGACTCCAGCACAAATTGGTTTCTGGCATCACCTTTCCACTTGGATAAGTTCTTACTCCATTCGTCCTTGGCCATTCTTCTCCACCTCCATGGGAACTTGCCTTCTTGCCTGTTACCCCCGTTTCTACTTGCCAAAATCCATCTTCTCATGCCTTGCTATTTAACTAAAACACAAACCCTCCTTTACCAAATAATGAAGCCTTGTCCACACCTGCAGTGGAAACAAAAATGCAAGCAAACACATTCTACACTGCAGGCTAAATACAAACTAAGGGGCTCATTAGGATTGCGGTTTTTCCGCATCCTCGGGGCCGGCGGAAGCCACCGCCGGCCCAGAGGATGCGGAAAAACCGCAGCGGACTGACCAAAGACTCACCGCCACATTAGGATGGCTGGTGGGTCCTGGTTTCCGTCCGCAGCTTTTCTGCCGCGGTTGGCTTACAACCGGGGTGGAAAAGTTCTAATCTGGTGACGGTGTCTCTCAGACACCGTCAGGCAGATTAGGATGGGATGTAAAACATGCTTTTCCGCGGCGGCTTTTCCGCCGTGGAAAAGCATGTGTAACTTCACTGCGGGGGCCCGTTGCGGGCCCCCTAGGTGAAGGGGGGTGGGGGGTGCACATGGGGGGTACCTATGGTACCCCCCTGCATTTGTATGCAGAAAGCGGCAGGCACCGCGAGGTTCCTGCCTCTTTCTGCATGCAAATGCCCTGACTGCATTTTTAACATTGCCGCGGGTGCAGCTTGAAGCCGCACCCGCCGCAATGTTAAAAATAGAGGATGTGACCTCCAGGGTGGCGGTCACATCCTAATTGCACAGGAGGGGACTCCGCAGCCCATGCGGACGTCCCCTCCTCCTCAGTGATCCGTCCGCGATCATAATCGGCCCCTAAATCTTTGACTTAAACGTGAGCTTGTGCTGAAACTATGCCAGGGGCAGCAAAATCATGTCAACCTAATGGTGCGCAGGGTTACAAATGCGTACACATTTCTAAACATATAGCAAATGCAGTTTGTAAACAAGTGAATAAAATGCAAAGGTTATAAAAACCTCATTTCAAAGCACATCAACATGAATATAATTTCTTGGTACATGCCTAAATGTCTAAACAGTAGTGTGAACATACATCGCATACTATTAGCTTCATAATGAGACATCTTACAAGCTTAATTTATAGGTATTGCAGAAAACTCTAGTAATCCTTTTTCTAAGCACACAGGGGCATATTACCAAGGGCTAGTATCGCCGCTTTCTCTGCGAATTGTGCCGAGAAAGCGGCGATACTGCTAGAGCCCTATTAACAAGGGCCCTTTAAAGCCTGGCCCAAGCCCACTTTGCATGTCGGCGATAAACATCGCTAATGACATGCAAAGTGGGCGTTCCCACGTCCAACCACATGATAAATGTGGTTGGCGGTGGGAACACCCTATTACCAAGGAAGGCGATGGGAGGAAAAGACCTTCGATAAACTCATTTATCGCAGGTCTCCCAACGCCTGCTCTGACCAGGCGTTAGGCATTGTTAACATGGGGGTGTGGATCATAAAGCTGAATCCACCCCCCCCATATTATCAAGGCCCACATTAGCGCATGAAAACAACGTTTGTTTTCATGCGCTAATGTGCCATATCGCCGACTATCGCCGGATTTCTATTCGCCTGCCTGATGCGCATTGATAATTGCGCGCTAAAAAGGCGATGAAATCCGGCGATAGCCGGCGATACCGGAATGTGCGTTGTGCGTTTTCCAACGCACGCCTCGGTAATATGCCCCACAGTTTATATTTCTCATGAGTTTTCACATGGGGTACTATAAATATTCACTACCCTCATCTTCCATTAGTAATGTTGATCACCGAGAATATATTTCAGTGCTGACTACATATGATTATAATGCACTCGTATCTTAGGATGGAATAAAAATGTGAATTCTGAGGATCATTGCAAAATGCAAACTGAATAAAAAGAAATGACTTTTCTAATAATTCAGATTTTTGTAGAGATGAAACTAAAACTACCCGTTTTGGTGAAATGTGCCTGTATACCATGTCAAGTGAACCCCTTTCCATTCATAGTTGTTATTTCCTTTAGAACGTTTCTGTATAAATTATACATTTCCATTCAAAAGAGGCTGCAATGTGTTTAAATGTTATTTCTCCACGAGCTCTGAGTAGGCCTTTGAGACAAGATGGCACATCCATCACGCTGTGTAAACAGCCACAAAGCCCTCGCTAGGCTCAAAACCGTGCTAACTCGCCACATGTGACTGCTGACCAGCTGCACAGTAATTATACTGCAGACTATGCGGTATGCAGTGAGATGGTCCCCTTCACAAGAGCCGCTCCGTGCTGACATACTTTCATAAAAATGTCTTCCCTTGAAAAATAGTGTGCTAATAATAGGCTGGTGCCAAAAGGGAATACTAGGGTCGATGCAAGGATTTTTGCTGCTCTTGTCTAACTGATAATTTTGCCGCTCCTACACCCCTCTGGAGCTGCTTCTTTGTGTTGGTATTATGGCTCCCCTTTTGTACAGTACACATCAATTTATTAAAGTAACAGAAATAAAAACAGTTTACTGTTTTTATTTCTGTTACTTTAATAAATTGATGTGTACTTTATGTTTAGAATTGTAGTAGTTCATGATTTTATCGTTAGTTGCTTTAAAGCTAAGTTTTAGCTTATCCTGTATATGTCTCAAGGGAACTAGTCTTATTTCTGGGTCCTACACCCCACTTCCCTTGACTAACTCAAGGGGTTCCTCTCTCTTCTTACAATCCCCTTTTTGTACAACCATAGTATGCCATCTAGTACTGCCCAGCAGCCCCTTAGACATTCATGGTTGAAACTCTGCTGGTGATTTGTAGACATTCAGCATTGAAGCAGGCCTACCATGTGTTTAAATAAGACTATTTATGTCTCATTCATTTTATGTCTTCAACATACATATCTAAAATGTAGGAGTTTGTTTCAGCTAAAGCTTGAATATAAATGGCAGGAAAATGTATAGAAATAAATATTATTGTGACAAAATGTAAGGAAACTTCAGCCGAATGAGACATTATGGATCATGCAGTATGTCTCGGCTGTTAGCTTATTACCTCTGACAATGCTTTCAATGTGTCTTGTTTAACACCTCCGTGCAAACAATGACTCCTCTTACTGGCTCGTTGCTTCATACATTCTAAGATCAGTCCGACCTCAACACGTTAAAGGGCAGTCTGCCCTGGTGCATTTTTTTGTCAAGAAATATTTCTTTGCTTTTCATTCAAGCATGTTATTCCACCCTTACCTTTGTGCAGAACTGAATGCTATGGTTTTCTATAAATTGGCCAATGGTATAATTATGACCAGCGAATTGATAGTAAGATACCATAACATGCACATTTATTTGTGTAGGTGCACACATCTTAAAAGGAGGCACAAAAGCAATATGTTTATTATTTTGGTTAGTGAACCAGAGTATGTCCACTATGCTTGTCACCAGTTGGGTTCAATAACAAGATTGCCGCTGTGCTCTTTCCACCCTTGATCTTGATAAATAAGTGGGCAATGTGTTGGCAAATTGTCCCATGAATACTACATGGATACACAAATTTTGTGTGTTATGGCTGCCTTCATTCCTAGCATTAAGCCACGACAGACATTTTGCAGAGCTACCTATGTCTCTCAGACTCACATTCAGGTGTCCTCCTGAGTGGACGTCCTCATGGGTGGAAATTAGTGACACTTGTGACTCTCTTATTTAGGTTACCATGTTTTCCACATCATGTATTGAAAGATTTAAAAAATGTACTTAATTGTCAATTACTTCACTGTAGTAGGCTAAGCCATACATAGAATTATAGAGTCCGTTCTGAAATATTTAAAACATTTTAATCTGAAAGGTTGCAGGCATTTGTATCCCAAGCTTAACATTTGTGATTCATATTACATTTTGTAAATTGAAAGTGCTGATTATCGGAGGAGACTTTGATTTTAGCACTCCTGAACTCTGGGCAACACTACTAGTAATCTCCTGGCTACTAAAATGAGAAATTTAGGAATGATTTGTGACCAAAAACTATCCTTTTTACCCCAAATCAGAAAGTTTGGTCACCAGGGTTCATCTGCTTAAAACCCATTGGAATATCCACTTTTTATGGGCACTCGAGATGTTTGGCCACGTCATCAACAACTGCATTTTGTCTCATCACAAATACTGTAATGTCCTATACCTAGGCCGACCTGTCTGTACTATTGGCAGATTGCAATGCCTCAAGAACATGACAGTGAGGGTGTTATTTTGACTGGGAGAGTATCATTGCGTCTTTCTCACAGTACATTCCTTGAAATTGATAGAGACTTTTAATTATACACAAAATAATATAGTTTGTCATGAAAGTGTAGTATTAACGTGCAAGCTTTAATTAAATAAAAAGTGTTTAAAAATGTGACAAAAATGCACACAGCCACCATATTTGCACGTTCTAGGCCTCAGATGACTAAAGCAACACTGCTACATAAGTTGACCTGCTCAGAATTATTAAAAATACAAAAAGAATGGTATTTGCTGAATAGGAGATGATGTTGTTAAAGAACGTAGATTTAACTAAAATGCTTATCTATTGACCTCTACATAAAAAAACATGTTCCATAATAAAGTAAAGGTTTTATAAACTTTCATATATTTCTCCAGAATGTTTCTACTTAAACAAAGCTCACTGTTTAATGGATGATTATATCACAATGCCCTTGAGCCAGAGAATAATTAAAGACGTCATCCTTGTGCCATGGTCTCTCCTGGGCTGGGTGCTTGTGGTCGCTGCAGGGGTGCAGTGCTGCCAGAAGACCACATGCCATGACAATAGGTGCTACTCTTGTTTCCCAGACATTACCTTACATTCTGGGACATGCAGTTTTGTTTTTCCAGTTATGGGCCTGGGTCTAGATTTTCATGCAAAGTCCTGAGGCTAAAAGATCACAATAGGGTGAAAGCATCACACGCTGGTCAGGAGTCATTTTACAGTCTGTTTTTCAAAGCAAATCATAATTTCATCAACAAGCGGTGAGAAAAATGAAGACAATAAATGTTTTTGACACAGTGTTTTGGCCTCCTCATTAGCTACCACTCACTACACCCAGTCTCTGTATGTCTGCCCACATACCTGGGTCTACAGGGTACTGCTGACATGATGCCAGTTACCAAGTGGCTTTTCCTGGTGTCACCAACTTTCTTTCCCATCCCCCTCCAGCAGCGGTGTGCCCCTGAACCAGCCGGCATCCCATGGTGGTACACACACCAGACTGCCCTTGCATGTGTGAGCACCCCTTAACATGTTGGTACACCTCTCGCAGCACCCATTCTAAGCATCTTTGGTCACAAGGTTTGCTGGCCTGTCAGTGTGTGCGCACAAACCCAATGCCACCTTCTCTTCATCGTGGGGCAAGTAGCATGTAGGGTGCCTATTATGTTAAACCACTGAGACACACATAACCCCCAGCATCTTATCTGCACAGACTACATACAAGTCAATCATGGTCAGCACCCTGTCCGTGCTAAACATACAAAGGAAAACAGCTTTCCACACACAGACCTGGGAGGACACAATACAAGCGTCATCTGTGGTTTGAATTCTCATTATAAATGCTTCGATTTAAAATACCATAACAGAACACCAATATAAAAATCAATACAGGACGGCAAGTACCAGAATGCACTCTGCCTTGCAGAAGTCCTATATACAACAATGCGCACTGTACATGCAGTTTTGATTTTCATTTTATAAACGCAGGAATTCAAGTTCCATAAAGCAATATCCCATGAGAAGGTATGATATGAAAAATTCATGTAATTTTAAGTTTCATTATGGTTCTGTAAGCACCAGAGTGAAATCTATCAAGCACAAATATGCTACAAAAATACAAACTGTACATGTTGCTTTGATTTTCATTTTATAAATGCAGGAGTACAAGTACCGGAATGCAATATTCCTCCTATGTGTAATATACAGTACATACCGAGTACATGTTCTGCTGGTTTTCGTTTTTACAAATGAAGGACTACATGTATCAAAATGCATTCTAGGTCAATTATAGCATAAAACACACTGTACATGTTATTTTCATTTTACAAATGAAGGACTCCAAGTACCAGAATGCAATATTCAATGTACATGCATGATATAAAACAATGCAAACTGTTATTTTGATTTTCTTTTTACAAATGCAGGACTGCAGCTACCAGAATGCAATATCGAATAGACAAGAAGAACACAAGCTGCTTGTATAGTTTAGATTTTCCTCCTATGAACTCAGGCTACAAGTATCAGCACACAAACTGTAAAACAGGGCAAGATAAGTTGTAAAAACAACTGAGGTGGTAAATCGCAAATCTTTTGTCACACACTGACCTGCTAAAAAAGGAGGGATGCTATCTCACTCAGTCAGCACTCCCTCATACCCCAGGACCTAAGCTCCACACTAGCCAAGCGCCTAGGAGGCATCACGTGGTTCTTTGTAGCGCTATAGATACTCATCACACAGACCAAGCTGCAGATAGTGGTATGAGCTGTGGGGCCACTTAAACTCTCATACCTCACACACATTCTCAGTATGGAGGCTGAACTATGGGTCCTTAAAGGTGGAACGACACCACCGCAAGGGCCTACGCTGGGCCCCAGGCTGCAGAGAGACATTATGGTGTCATGCCAGGCCTATGCAAATCATTAAAATAAATTAAAACATATACAAAAGCTTTTTTTGAATTCATTAATATGTTTGAAATTTTGCACACATTGAATATAGTGATGTGACGCACATTCCTTTATAACTGAACACCTCTTTGCCAAGCAGTCCTTTCATTATGCTCTAAAGAAAGGGCCATACTGACTGACCTGTTACAAAGACAGCATAACAAAACACGGCAAGCCACAACAATGACGCTGTTTGTCTCAACCGGATGCCTGTGCCGGTCTCATCGCCTCCAGCATGGCTTGGGGTGGCATAAATTCTATGCTGGATTGCATTTGCATTGTATGCAGTTTGAACGGCTGGCGTCCAGTCGAAATTTAATAGACTCACCTGGGTGCCTCTCTTTCCCAGTCCTGTCTCTGGCCTCTGAAAAGCCGGCCTCAGAGTCACACGCCCTTTTTAATTCGTGAGCCCAAATGTACATGTCATGATGAGCGTCACCAGGCAGCAGAGACCCTACCCTAAGGTAAAACTAACTGTATAACCCCGGCGCGCAGACGCAGAGGCGGAGACATCTGTGCACTGTGCGCGTCTAAGACTATACAAACGTCATCCTGGTCAGGTCAGGTGGTTCTTAATCAGTGGTCAAAGTGGGGGGGAAAAGTAGGGAAACTATTGGCGGAGACTCCGAGGGTGGGGATAACCCGAGCAATGGATCAGAGGGCGGATTCAGAGGTGTCGCCAGAATGTGCCAAACATTCCAATTTTTTTAATTTGTTTGGCATTTCACCGACCAGTTACAGCTGATTGTGTTATTTAATTCAACCAATGGATACACTTGATTATTTAAGGTGTAATAGGAGTTATTGGCATTTAAATACATTCACATAGTGGGATATAGTTCCAATCACACAATGTCCCAAATACGCTTAAAAATGGAATCACAAGCCATTTATCTCCAAGCCATGCAGTTTCTCTCATTAGCACTTCGCCCTTCTTCCACAAGAGCAGTTCAAACATGAATGGCAAAATATCCTAGTTTGCAATTGTTTTCTATATAATTATGGCTCTGCCATATTTGCCAAATAATACATCATCCACTGCATAATCTTACACTTTTAACTAATCATTTTTGTAGCTCAAATGGATAAAAAGTTACTAAAAAACGTGACTTGGGGGGCGGAGCCAGGCGGGCGGCCAAGATGGTCGCCGGGGCTCCCGGCTCCGACGACCTTCTCCTCCGGCCACTTGATTCAGCTGCTGCGGTGGCGCCGCCGATGGTTTGTCGAACGACGGAATGTGCCCTGACCCGCCGGGAGTGACTCTGGCGGCTCTCCGAGCTCGGAGGGCGGAGATATGCCCTTTGGTCGGCGGGGCCTGCGCGGGTCCCGGCGCCGGGGACTCGCGTGAGGTCACTGCCGCCATGGACGTAGCAACGTCGGTCAGGACGACTTGAGTGGCGCCAGACACCCGCTGAGGCGTTTATCTTGCCCCGAGAGGAGCCCCCGCTCTTGCTGTGGAGTGCCGGTTCCCCGTGTTGCATGGACCCTCCCTCCTCCCTTGATTGCTGCCTCGCCGATGGAGGACTGCGGCGCCGCTCTTTGTTTCCCTGCTGGGAATGAAAGCACATCGGCCGAAGCGGATTGTGTCCGTGTTTTGGTGTTTGGAGCCAACTAAAGGGTAATGTTTTGGTATCGCTTGGATGTACAGTGAGAAATGTGTGGGACCACCGGATCGAAGGCTGGGGCGGCTGTTACACCGTCTGCAACTGGCGAGACGCCCTGAGACTTTACAAAATGGCGGCTTGTGTGAGGGCTCCGGCGGCACTGATGCTGAGGGCCCTGATTGATGGCGTCGTCTCTGCAGAGCCGCTCCCACCGGCACAGACGGCGATGCACACCTGGCTAGGAGCAGGGGGTCTGGATACCCACCCTGATGCAACGGCAACGTTCAATTGTGAACTCGGACCCCAGCTTTTGCGGTGTCACGAATGCATGTGATGCTGACACTTTTTCCGGGTGCCTATGGCTCAGTGACTCCCTCTTCAGTTCGTGGTAAGACCCGGACGGGTGTATTTGATACGTCCTTGTATGATGCTGGAAAGTGCGAATTGGTCTGTGTGACTTCCCTTCTCGCTACGGAAGGTTTCTTCGGAACGGTGCCTGCCACCCTGGCGCATGGAATCATCGGGACCTCCGTTGATGTGGAACAAGGGGTGACCTCAGTGTTGTCTTTTCACCAGCAGTTACTATCGTCATGCTTCTTAAACTGCGCAGTCTGACTGTTTGTACCGGCCTGCACCTGCATGGCTGATTGGGAGACTGTCGTGGATGGCAAACTGCTCCAGGAAAGTGTAGTGCTCTAGGACACTGCACTATCTCCTGTCTTCCCCTGGACATTCATTCTTACTGTAACCTCATTACTATGCTCAAATGGCGACGTAAGGTTTGGACTGGGATACAGCATTGTTTTGACCGGGTGTGCCGGGACTGCGGGGGGAGGATCGTTTTTTTGGGCTGCTAAGGGAGGGGGTCACCATCGAGGTTGGTTGTTTGGGTGTTCTGGCGCGTCGATTGTTAATTTCTATCGAGGATTGTTTTGATTATTCAGCGGCGACGCCATTTTAGATGTGCACTATGCCGGGGAGGGGGGGGGCCGGGGGCCTGAACTGGGGACCCCCCACTACGTTTTCTCTTCTTTCTACTTCTCTTTTCTCCTATATTTCAGGTTCACATTGGGCGACAGGCACGCTGCTGAGGGGGGGCCGTAGCCGGAGGCAGGGGTGCAGGGTGGGGGGTTTGCGGGTGGGGTAATATATTCTTCCTTTTTCTGTTTCTAGGGCCTCTTTTTCTCTTCTGTTTCATTCAGCTTTTCTCTACTTCTCCTCTTTTTGTCTTAGTTAGGACTAAGTAATGGGCTACTCTCCGTACGTTCTGGTGGTGCGAATTGCAGGGGGGGATGTTTTTACAAATTTTGTGTTGAGGCGGGCACTTGCTGTGTGGGGGTCGAACTATATGGCTGTTAGTCTATCCTGATATTGTGTACTGGAATCTTCGTCCTACCTGCAGAAGTCTTGACCATGTATATCCTGACTTTAGCTAACCCCTTGCATTTGTATTATTTGATTGTGCGGCAATGGATCCTGTTTTCCTCTAAACTTTAAAAGAAACCTCATTAATCCTGGTGCCAATTTGGTACGGACATTATCCTGAGTTACAACGGGGGGTTTGGACGGCGGAATGTTGCTTTGCTAGCTGCTTAATTGACTTGCTTTGACACCTTTGATTTACTGGCCGACTGTGATGGTATCGTATCTGCGATTGTAACTTTGCTACTGACAATAAAGGTTTACCGAAAAAAAAAAAAAAAAAAAACGTGACTTGAGTTGCTGCAAAGTGGACGGCCCTTTGCAAAGGTTGACTGATCACCTATCTCACTGCTGCATTTGTATGTTATACTGATACTAATGAGGCAGAATATTTGCAGAAACTTAACATGTGTAAAATGTCTAAATAATAAAGTATAAGAAAGCATATTGCATTACGCTGCAGCTGTTTTTTTGTTGCTTAATTTAGTCAACACTGCCGCATCATTTTGTCCCCCATTGCTGCATAATTCCAGTGGCTCAAGAGCAGGTAGCACATGTTAAAAGTGCTTGTGCATGAAGCAGAGAGACTGTGAAGTTTGCAAACTTAGTTTGGTGTGCGTGCAAATCCTGCATTGCCGATCCTTGGTGAGTTGCATCTACTACTGCTGAAACAAGGCCAATTGAGGTACCAATGGGTGAAGCGGACTGGCCTCGATGGCAAGGCTGGCTTTGGTGCTGGTGGCGCCCTGTGCAACAATGTTTGTTGGTTCCCCCAATGATCACCTATGCCTCGTACTCCCTCACTACCACCAGTTAACAGTCCCCCTCAAGTCTCCTTAACCACGCTCTCTCAGATGCATTTAATTTGATTTACAGTGCCACTCATACCAGTGTACGATGTCAGAGCACAATACATCACACACTCTACACAGAGACAATCATTTATATGTGTGTAAATCAATGTATAGGAAATGTTACATAAGACAAAGGACTACAAGGTGTAGAAGCCACATGACAACCATACTAGAAGGCAGTATAGTTTAATAGCTCACTGTTCTATGTTAGGATTTTAACTTATAAACTGCAAGTAACAAAAGGATCTCTCTGACAAAAGCAGTAATCTACTAACCTAGTTAACATTATGTGCACTTTGTGATCTGCATGCTCTTTGCGGCAGGCACATTAACCCTCTGTGCTACCTTTCCAGAAGTCAACTCTTCCACTAGTTAAAACTCCTATCTCTCTCTAGGAAGAACATTAATCATGGAAGTTACCCTGACATTTTTATTGTTGCTGAAAATTGCTGGAGGCAAGGAAGGAGGCAGCAAGTTTTTTAAAACCATGATATACTTGCAAACACAACGCACCCAGCTGAAATAGGTACCCAATGTGGTCACACTGTTCGTACGCCCCTAACCTGCTCAAGGTTCATGTGACCTAAGAGAATGAGTCACAGTGACTGGATCACTGTTGCTCTAGGGTGTGCTGCTTCGTAGGCCTGCCTGCAAGACTGGGGATGAACTTCAGTATGGATTGTGGTGGACAGGCCTTCAAGGTTAACCCACAATTGACACCACTAGGGTACATCTGCTTGTACTAAGACATCAGGCCTTCTAAGGTCTAGTGGGGCCTTCTAAGGTCTAGCATGGGAATATGCTCCGTCAGTAGAGTGGTCTGGTGGACTGGTCTTGAAGGCTGAACCCGGTTCCCCAGTTCCAAATCCGACAGCTCTGGCCATAGTGCCACATCCTCTCCTCCACTGAACCTCATACTGCTCCACTGAGAGAAACTCGTACTGCCTTCAGCTACAACCTAATTGTGCTGGGCTATAAACAAGTAAAAGCACACACTCATAGGGAATGAAAGATTAAGTAAAGCATGTGAAATGTAAGAAGAAACAACATGGTTACCTTAAAGATCTCTCCCTCACTAATCAGAAATCAGCGAGTGGTTTTGCCTGAAAAGTTAAGAACATGACTACAGGGCCCTGACGGGAACCGTTTCAATGTCCATTGCTTATATCCTTACAAAACGTAAGCAGTCTGGTTTAAAAAGACCATATCCATAAACACAGAGCCATGGTACGCATTTTGTTTTCCAATCCACCCATCAACCAGGTATTACAATACATCCAGGAATGATGCACTTCCCTACCTGGGGGCAACAGTGCTGTTCAAAGAAAGAAGAGAAAACAAAAGTAGCATTTCACTGCAAAGTCTGTAAAGTGAGGCTAATGTGTTTGGATTTGAATAAAACCAACCAGGCCACTTTGCAACCACTCTGTCTTGCTTTATTTAGTTATGTATTTATTTTTCATATTTAAAAACTTTTTATTTCGCTCCATCCTGAGGCTGCACTTCGTAATAGAAAAATGTCAGAAAAAGGGCATTTCCCGCAAGCGTTTTTCTTACTTAGATCCATTTCACAGGGAAGCAACTAAATTAAAGAAGGAAAGAAGGTTGTGAACCGTTTCTTCAAGTCACAGTTTTCAGTAAGTGAGGAGCAAAACAGAAAGATAGAGAATAATAGGAAGAGAGGGAGGGGGAGGGTGAAGCTGCCAGCACGGAAAACAGAACCAGCCCCCTGTCCCAAAACCATCCCCACCCCATCCAGCCTACCGGGGGATTGCCCGGTGCCCGGACTTACCAGTCCAGCCCTGATAGTCGACACCAATTAACGCTGCTGTTTGAAGAACTATTTCATCTCGATGAAAAGATGAGGAGTGATCCTGCTCCCCGGAGAGTATTGAACGCTGATTGGCTGAAGACTGAATCAAGAATTATAACCTACTTTCATAAAATGTTGTTTATACAAGTGCGTGTTCCTAGAGTAGGTTACCACTTGCCCTGCCACTTCTTTTGATCATTTAGCCAGAGACCTTATACCATTTTTCTTTGAGACTCTACTGAGTTTCTTGAACCTCTCTTAATGGGAAGTTCTGCATTGATATATTTGATCTATTGCGTTGATTTATTGCTGAAGTTCAATGCTTTCTCTCACTCTATCAATGTTGAACTCTTTGTGGGATCTGAGGACTTCTTTCTCCCAGATTCGTAAAATAGGGATTTTTTCTTCATGGAATGTGCTTAATGCATTTTTTAGCTTATTGTTTATTAATTGATTTTAACAAGATTCTAATAACTAAAACTTGATGAATTTATTGTGTGACCTAATAAAGATGATTTACTAAAGATTTATTTTGATTAATAAAACTCTTTAAACTCACACTCAACTCTCTTCATTGACTGAAAATATTAATGATTGTGATGATAATGTATCTGATGCATTGACCTCCTCTTCTCTACACAACAGCAAAGATCAATGCGGCCCTAGGAAGATAAACAAAGCAGGAAGTAGTCCAGATGATGGTAAACAGTCAATATTAATAAGCTGAGTCTCCATCCAGCAAACTGAATGTCCTTTCCGTCCACGGGTGTGTCCCCTATTGTCGTAGGAGATCTTTACAGTCCAGTTTAGCTTTGCAGCTGAAAATTCTGCAGGGCAATTGAACAAGGACAGACAGAATATCTTTACAGGCCTTAGCGCCCAGGCTCTAGAGAGGAGGCCTTCAAATGTTTTTGCTCTGAGCCCTCCTAAGCAAAGTGTTTATTCTGTAGCTCATAATCCACACTATATGTGAGACTTATAAACAAGTAAATATGTCAAATCAAAAAATAAATTAACCAAAACCACTAGGCCCCATAATTGGGGTGTTGTGAGCCTGGGTCCCATTGCAACTGCACCTGCTGCTATAAAGACCCTTAAAAACAAGAGCCCCAATAACTATCCACCTTTCTAGAGGCATCTCTGTGTGGAAGCTGTCTCAATCATTTGTAAACTAAAAATGCCCCCACCCCTGCCAAAACACTGACCCTTCCTCTGGGCCATCTCCTTCATGCTATCCAACAATCTCACTACCTTCGTCTTTCTCCTGGACCGTTACTCTGAGGCCCAAGGTATCTAGACGATCAGAGCTCTGTGTCTGAACATGACCCTGCTGGCCTTCTCCTTGTTACCCCGTGTACTCACCTTGAAGGACATCTGCATGTAAATAGATGTCAAAGTGGACGGCATCTATGTGGACACATATGCCCATGCCTTTCTAATTTTTCGAAAGCAGTTCCCCTACTTTACATTAAAAAAAACCATTCCAGAAGAGGTATTGTGGCGCTTGAAGTGCCTCTGCGTAAAAGTGAAGGGAGGGCAGATTGGGGTGGGGAGGAGTTTTCCTGTGCTTTGAAATTCGGGTGGGACAGAGAGCAATGGACTAAACAGGCCTTCTCACCAGGGTGTCTGCTACATGGAAGAGTGCCGATGTGTGCATTTGGTTAATCACCTAATGCAAAGGCTGCTTGGGACCAGTATAGGCTTCAATTGATGAAATCACTTGAAGCTTCATGGTTACGAGTTATTTTTTTTATACTGGATATCAGAGTGTTATAAGCTGAGTTCAAGAAGGTGTACTTTCAATAGACACTCATACAAATGTTTGCACTAGGTATAGTTTACCTATTACTGAAATATATACGTTGAAAGCACTTGTTTTATCTTAAAACGTCAAATAATTTTGCAGCAGCCTACTTTATACTTGTACTAGCAGCCCGCCCCGGCGTTGCCCGGGGCAGAAGGTGACTGGGGGCAGCATTTTAAGCCTCTGTGCACTCCCGCCCGACATTGCCCAGACAGCATCCCTCCCGCCTCCCGCCTCCTGCCTCGCCGCCCGCCCCGACATTGCCCATACCGCCTCCTGCCTCCCGCCCGCCTCCCGCCTCGTGCCTCGAGCCTCCCGCCCGCCTCCCGCCTCCCGCCTGCCTTTGCCTTACCTGAGCCGCCCGCTCCGGAATTCACTGCCACTCCTCGCCGCACTTCACCGCTCCTCCCCGCATGTCGACATTACGTCTAGGTCGCGGTCAGCGCTACGTCGCAGCCGGCGCAAGTTTTAGGGGACTACTTTGTTTAGAAATGTTACTTTTTTAATTTACGTTTTTTTTTTGCTTTTATGTCGCCTATGTCCATCTACACACCCTGAGGATTCCAACAATATATTATGGGTGTGGATTGGCGCTGTGGTTCCTGTGTTTACCTTGCCAAAAGGTTTCTGCTCCCTCTTTATACTAGTAGTATAGATAATGCCATTTTTAAATAATGACTTCAATATTCACAGTGATTTCTGCTCCAGGCTGGGATATCGTACCACTATAAAACACAAATCACTATTCCTCCTATCTGCAGTTGTCACAGTACACATATACAATTCCATAATGTAAAATAATGTAGTTCCAACCGATTAGTTTAACTTCCATTTATGTTTGGTTTAAGGTTCCTGCATTATTTTATATGCAATTACCTGAAAGTGAAAACAAAGCACTTGAAGAATATTTTGTTCTTTTCTGCCACGTTCAAAAACGTGGCTAAAAAGAACAAAATATTACGTAAGCGTCTTGTTTCACTTTCAGTTAACTGCATATAAAATAATGCAGAAACTTTAAACATAAAATAAATGTAAGTTAGGCTAATCAGATGGAAATACGTTATTTAGCATTATGAGTTTTCCCATGTACTTTTTTAAATCACCTAAAGGACTGTATGAAAATGAACACAGCTTGTAAACGCGCCAAGTCACGCTTCCAGGCCATCGCCACATTTACAAGAACTTGTTGAGCTATTTGCAGCCTCCCCCCCCCTCCCCGAGAAAGCAGTCATGAAGGGGGGGGGGGGGGGGGGGTCCCACAGTTAGAAGACCTCTGATGTAAATGAAGACAGCTTGGAAACACGCGCTCCCAGGCCATTTTCAAATTACAAGTTAAGTTTGAGACATTCACGTCCCCCTGGGAATGCAAGCATGGCCCCCAGGAGGGTGCCCCCACAGACCTCTGCTCTGGAGGGACTTGCTCTGTGCTATATACAACTATGCTGCTTTAAACGTGCTGCAAAACACTTGTTGCGCCTCACTCATAGCCTAGTTCCCCTTGCTTAAGCAGGTAGTTTCTTGATATTTTGCCTGAATGCTTGTCTGTCATCATTTTGTGATGTTCTCTTTGTGATTCTGTTTTCTACTTCCGTTTTCAATATGTCTCTAGCACCAATCTGCATCAATATATGTGCACTTAATACATATAATAATAAAGCATTTACGTGATATCACTTTCTCTCGAAATTAAGGGCAGTACAGATTTACTAAAACTCCAATTAACATTTGCAAAATAATGCGACTTTTCATAGGTTCACAAAGATTCACTGGAGATTTAATTATTGAATCTGTCCATTTGTATTCCTCTTCCTTCTTTCCTTTTCCTGAGATTTTCTGCAAGTTGCTTTAACTTCAGTTTTACACATGTAGTAAATGTGCATTTTCACTTATTTTAACTAGATAGAAAAGCCTGCATGGATAGGAATTGTGATTGCTTTTATTTCTTATCTCCGTAGGGAAAATTATGTATCCTGTAGAGATACCCCACTAACTGCTCTAGTTTCAGCATAATAATATAATTCACCATGGACTACAACCAACTACTACCCATTAGCAAAACTCCAGACTATTGCTACATTATTACAAGCTATCAGAGCTGATCTAGAACACATAAAATCTAGGCTTGGGCAGAACTTGCAGAGTTTTGCTCCTCAAAATTCCACGGCGTTCCCAAAAAAGCGAGATTCCGCCCGTTCATGCTGCTTTTTCGGGTCAGTAGTGCACTTCAAGCTGAAAAGCAGCGCGAACGGCATCAAGCGGTCCGCATGGGCATGGCAATTTTGTTTTACCTGTTTTCGTGTTTTATGCAAAGTGCTGGGCCTGACTTTTTTTTATCCTTTATCATCTTATTATTCCTCTCCCATCCCACTCCTCAACCCCTCATTAACCTTTTTAATTATCAGTGTATCGTGTTCCGTGACTTTTTAAAACTTTTCTGGTTTTCCCTTTCTACTTCCCTAGTTCTTTCTTTCTGCTTCTCTCACTTCTCTTCTTAAATCCTACCTTTCCTATTCCTTTCCTACCCAGTGCCGCGCTGGAGGAGCAGCGCCAGACACAAAGTTTGGTGCCAGTGTGTCTGCTAGCCGCACATTTTACAGTCGCCGGCAATGCCAAGGGGTGCAGCCCCGTTCCATGTTTTCTGAGGTGGCGTGAGCTGCATTTATTTTTAAAGTGCCACGCCACATCCTCTTAATCCTGGCAACATGCAGCAGGCTTGGGAAAGGGTACGCCCTGCAAGGGTGTTGGGTGCTGTGGGGGGAAGAGTGTGCTGGCGAGTGCACCGAGGCACTGGGGTTCAACGAACCATGCAGCAGCTGACGTACTCGATCTGGAACAGGACCTGCTCGACCTGCTGGGTGTCAAGGTTGAGGGGGGCTCAATGATTAATTATTTATTTTTGTATTCTACTATGCTAATCTTTTTTTTTCAAATAGCATGCTGCTCACACTTAGGGGTAAGTTAAGTTTGCGTTACATATATTATGTGACCCAGCTTCAGCTAGCCAGGTGCTCAGCGCTACCTAATTGTACTCGTCAGGGTTCGCTTGGGCTGAATATTTAGGAAGTCATGCAGACTCCTCTGTTTTGTAATTAAGATAGTGGTAGACGTATTAACAGTGAGTTAGAATTATCTGTGCCTTTCTTTATTTATCTCATACAGTCGAAATCTCCCAGTTATGTGCTGTATGCATCTATGCCCCCTGCCACCAGCTCCTGTGCCCCCTGCCACCAGCTTGCTTTGCCGCCTTTTTGGTTTTCTTTCCCCGCCGTTTTGCCCTAGCCCCCAGTGCTCCCCCCTCCTCGCCTAGCCCCGGCCGCGTCTCCCGCCACCTCCTCGCCGCTGCCCCCCCACTCTCCTCATATGGCAGAGTGGCCAACGCGCAGCGTGCACGCGCAGCGGGCACGCCCTAAGCGCGCCGAAGGTGTGCCAAAGGTAAGCCCGTCTGCGCCCGTCCGCGCCTGGACCACGCCCAGCGCCCGAACCCCTGGCCCCCGAGGACCCCAGCCCACCCGCCGGACGTACAACGCCGCCACCCTCAACGCGCTCAACACCGGCCGAGTCCCGGGGTGCTACCGAGCCACCCCGAGACGCACCCACGGACCCTTCAGCTGCCACGCCTGCAAGTTCACCTGCACCCGGACCTGCCCCGCACCAGCACCCACCAAGCCGAACACCAGCAGCAACCACCTCAAGTGCATCCTGCTCAACACCCGCTCCGTCCATAGACACGCCATCGAACTCTGGAACCTCCTCGACACCACAGCTCCTGACGTTGCCTTCCTCACGGAAACCTGGATGAATGACTCCTCAGCGCCCGGCATCGCCATCGCCATCCCAGAGGGATACAAGATCACCCGGAGAGATCGCGACATTCAGACTGGAGGAGGCATCGCCATCATCCACAGGGACACCATCCACATCACGACCAACACCGATGACACCCTGACTACCGCCGAACACCTACACTTCCAGATCCACACCGACCCGAAGACCACCCTCAGAGGCACCCTGATCTACCGACCCCCGGTACCACGCACACAATTCAGCGAGGACATCGCCGACTTCGTCAGCCCGCATGCCCTCCCCTCCGCTGACTACATCCTCCTGGGGGACATCAACTTCCACCTGGAGAACAACAACGACCCAACACCACCACCCTGCTCGACAACCTCGCCAACCTCGGACTCAAGTAGCTGGTGTCCACCCCCACCCACCTCGCCGGACACACACTCGACGCCGTCTTCTCATCCAGCAAAGACATCGCCTTCAGCTACGCCACTGGACTCCACTGGACGGACCACAGCTGCGTCCACTTCACCTTCAGAAGAACCATGATCCACCACCACCAGCAACAGGTTGCTCGAAGAAGCTGGAACAAGATCACAGCCGACCAGCTCGCCGCTTCCCTGAGCCAGCACCCTCCAGCCAGCTCAGCGAACCCCAGCCAGGCCGCCGACAACCTCACGAAGTGGATCAGCAACTGCGCGGACGAACTCGCCCCACTGAGGACCCCGCCCAGCAGACCCGGCAGCAAGAAGGCTCCATGGTTCACCGACGAACTCAAGAGCTCCAAGAAGAACTGCCGAGCCCTCGAGAAAGCCTGGAGAAGGGAGCCAACACCGGACAACATGACCACCCTCAAGCTCGCCACCCGGAAGCACCACCAACTGATCCGCGCCACCAAGAAAACTGCATTCAAGGACCGGCTGGGCAACAACGCACACAACTGCAAGGAACTCTTCAACATCGTGAAAGAGCTCTCCAACCCCAACGCCGGAAACAACGACATCACCCCATCGCAAGACCTCTGCAACTCCCTCGCCTCCTACTTCCACAACAAGATCGCGGACATACACAACAGCTTCAGCACTCAACCGACGCACGCCACGACCGAACCACCGCCCCCCACCACCACCCTCAGCGCCTGGACTCCGATCAGCACCGAAGACACCGTCCGCACGATGAACTCCATCCACTCCGGATCTCCGAGCGACCCCTGCCCTCACCACGTCTTCAACAAGGCCGACGCTGTCATCGCACCCCACCTGCGGGACATCATCAACGCCTCCTTCGACACAGCAACCTTCCCGGAGAGCTGGAAGCACGCCGAACTCAACGCTCTACTAAAGAAACCAACAGCGGACTCCACCGAACTCAAGAACTACCGCCCCATCTCGCTCCTCCCGTTTCCAGCCAAAGTCATCGAGAAGACCGTCAACAAACAGCTGGCCGCCTTCCTCGAGACGAATGGATCCCTCGACCCCTCACAGTCTGGCTTCCGAGCCAACCACAGCACCGAGACCGCCCTCATCGCTGCCACCGATGACATCCGAGCCCTGATGGACAACGGAGAAACAGCGGCCCTCATCCTCCTAGACCTCTCCGCGGCATTCGACACTGTCTGCCACCGCACCCTAGTGCAGCGCCTCAGCAACGTCGGAATCCAGGAGAAGGCACTGGAATGGATCATCTCCTTCCTCGACGGAAGAACACAGAGAGTCCGCCTACCACCGTACAAGTCAGAGGCCACCAAAGTCATCTGCGGCGTCCCTCAAGGATCCTCGCTGAGCCCCACCCTCTTCAACGTCTACATGAGCCCCCTCACGGCCATCGCACCCCAACACAACCTCAACATCATCTCCTACGCTGACGACACCCAGCTGATCCTCTCCCTGACCAACGACCCCACCGCCGCAAAGTAGTGCGCTCTATAAATGTCTTTGATTGATTGATTGATTGATGCATTGAAAAGAGAGACTGAGTTGGCCCATCAAAAAGGCTTGAGAAGTAAGATTATTTGTGGCAATGAGGTTAGCAGTTCAAAATTTAGTTTAGGTTTAGGAAATTAGGAATAGGGCTTATGTTTTGGAAATTAGGAATAGGTCAACTCCATATTGGTACTATAGGCGGTCTGATTTAGAAAAGTAGGATGCTACTTCATTTGCCTGTCAAAATATCTTTTGAGAGATTAACTGTACCACTAATCTATTTTTATCTTCTTTATATCTTACATCAGCACCCCAGGGCAAGAGGGCATCATCCAAGGCAGGTCGGGGTGAAGGAGAAGGGGCTGCCACAACCATTGGGATCAGGGAAGGCCTTGATACCAGATGGGTTCCCAGCAAAATTCTATAAAGAATATATTGACACCTTGGTACCTGTTTAAAAACAATTGTATGAAGAAGCACTCCAACTGGGTACTCTTCTACACACAATGCGGGAGACCCTGATCATCTCCAACCCGAAAGCAGGCAAACCCCACCTGAAGACAGCAAGCCATACAGGCCATTGTCCTTATTAAACTGTGATGTAAAAATACTGGCTAAACTGGCTAAGTCTGCTGATGGACAGACTAGTGCGGCCATACCAGGCTGGATTTATTCCGGGCAGAGCTACCTCATATAATTTGTGGACTCTGTTCTCAACTATAGAGGATATAGACCCAGAGCAAAATGCTGTGGCGGTCTTTCTAGACACCACTAAAGTATTTGACTCCCAGAAGTGGGATTTTCTGATGGTGGTATTACAATACATAGGTTTCCCCCGCGTTTCAGGGAATGGGTTCGATTGATATACCACGAGCCATGGGCAAAGCTGCTCATTAATGGACCGCAATCCCCTGCCTTCACCATAATCGGAGGAACCAGACAGGGCTGCCCTTGTCCCCTCTCCTCTTCGCTCTCACGATAGAACCATTAGGGAGATTTTGAAACAGGATAGAATTCTTTGGGGATTCTACCCCCTCACCTATAGACTTACATATTAGACTAAGATAAGATGTCAAGGCAGCTACCCCAGACTTTCCAAATGAACCGCCTACACTAACACTGTTGCATAATATACTCCAAACGACCAGCACCTCACATGTAGTGGCGCAACTCTACCTGAGCATTCTTACCTCTCAGGTAGAGACCTTGGACAGCGTGAGGAAGGGACGGGAGATGGAGCTGGGAGGCCCACTGGCAGTATATCAAAGGAGAGTACACGGTTCCCCAGAGAGAAAGTTCTATCGACAGTTGAGGTCAGAGTGGGTTGATGGCACAGAGGAGGGGAATCCTCCTTGTTGGAACTAGAGTCCTCACACACCCAGCAAGCTAGGTGTCATGCTTCATCATATGGGCTCGCTCCTCGTCGGGTCGGCGGTGCAATACCTGACGGGCACCCATAAAGGGGCTCTTTAGCAGAGATCTTTTGTTCCTGCCGTATGGTCTAGTGGGTGTGAGGGCCCTAGGGAAGGAAGTGAATGGTGAAGATGTGAAAAAGTGGTTTAAAAATGTTGGGTTATCCACACCGAACTTTAATAAAGTGGTGACCCACCTCACTAAAACAAGTGGCTGCTTTCTGGCTTGAGGGACCAAGAAAGCAGTAACCTGCTCTATATAGCAATGGTCGACATGTTTCATGCAAAAATGTTCAAAATGACACCATGCATTTCTTCAGGACCAAACCCAACTATCTACACTAATGGATTTAAGGTGTTCAAAGGATGTACGGGGTTCCGCCATGGCTGAAACCTGGATGGGATGACATAAACAAAATCAAAAGTATCATCCACTGGCAGACACATAGTTGACATCTCTGGAAGTTGAAGGCGGCACCCCAGAACTTCTTCCCTGGAGTGGGACTAATTTCCAACCATTCTTCTTCCAGGTCTCTGACTTGCTCAACAATCAACATCTTGTATTGTGAAACATCCACTTCTGAAAATGTAAGTAAAGTGGCCAGTAGTTTTTTATACTGTGAATCAGGTATTGTTGCACAGAGGCACTCTTTGGATGACAAAATGTTTCTTTGCAGTCTTGTATTAACAGCCAAGCAAAGGATTATGCTCTCAAACAAGCCATGTGCTTTTGTGTTGTTGTTCACACCAGCGAACCTTTGCAACACCTTTTATTGCTGGTCCTGTAGCAGATGCAACAACACAATGATAGCTTGACTCATTGTACTGTCCTCCTTGCTGACTTCCCGTGTAAAATCCTTTGTCAGGCATTTTAACTAGTCCTCATTTGTCCACCTCCATGGTCATGCTTTTTTCATGCTTTTCCCGGCTGCATCCCCTACTCTTTGAATGACATTGTTATTGAGCAGTTTGTAGTGCTCACATAGACATTGCAAGGTGTAATATGTTGAGTTCCAAAGTGTTGGCACCTCCTATATCAGGGCTTTAACTGGTACTCTATAAGTACGCTGAATGATCCTGAACTGCTTACAGGCTTAAATAGAATGACTGAAATTAGTGCAGAATCTTCTGCAGGTGATCAGTAAGTTGCTGACTGTGTCTTTGTTTTTTTAAAGTCCTGCTCAATCAGGTTGAAACAATGTGCCAAACACAAGACCCTGAAATGGCCTTAGCTACATTATTGCCATTTTTCATGGCAACAAATCTAGTTTTGAGACCTCTGGGCAAAACCATCCAAACACCTTGCTGTTAAAATCTTCCAAGATGTTTGCAGTTGTAGTGGTTCCATGGCTACTGTTGCATGCCACAGAACGCCCTTAAAAGTTTCTTCAGCAATATGACCTGTAGGTAGTCTTGCCTAAGTCCCACAAAAGAGATCTAGTGTGCAGTGATACACATGTAGTCAGTAGTTTGACAACAGCTGGTCCACATGTCTGTCATCAGCTGGATAGTGTGAACAGTACTCTTCTGCAAAAAATTCCAACTAATTGCAACACATTGTGATGATACCCGGGAACAGCAACTAACTCTGACAAAATAGGTCCAGCTGTGAACCTTCCATTTTTTGTTCATGGGTGCCACAAATTCTACAAATCCCACTCCTTCAACAAAAGAAACAGGGACGAGGTCCAGTCCTAACATTTTACCCAGCTTCCTGTTGTACAAATGTGCCGTTGAGTGGTTGCGTTCATTGGGCGTCTCATGCCTAAACATGCCTGTGATAGCAGCTTGATGTTTTTCCAGAGAGAAGAACCAGGAGGTGGTAGACTCAATGTGCATCTTGTTGGGGCAATCACTGTATGCTGTGGTGTCTTCATCTGACTCTTGTGCTATTTCAGGGTTGCTGAGGTGGGTGATACAGGTGCACTGCTGGGAACATGGCTGCTTTGCATAAAGCTGTCATCCTCTTCTTCCTCATCACCTTCACCTCCCACCATGATTAAGGCTGAGTCCTCTCTCTCATCACCACCACCACCTGCAGCATTTTTTTAAGGTGCGCCTCCCTGCGATTGTGTGATGTTTTTTCATGAGTCATTTGGCTTCCAGTGCCATTGTGCGAGCCTCGGAGCAAATGGAGCAAGCTGCAATGTTATCCTCCTGCTTGCTAATAGTAAAGAAGTGCCAAACTGGGAGGGGGGGGTGAACTTTTTCAGTGGGTCACTGGTGCCACGGCCAATTCTTAGAAACAGGAGGTAGACAGGTGTGTTGATGATTGCATCTCTGCACTGCATACTTCTACTGAGGTAGTGGTGGATGCCAGTCTCAGCTGGAACCTTACAAATATGGAAGCTGGTGGTTGTGGTGGTGGTGGTGGTGGTACCAGTGCCACATCCCTGGGAGCAGGATGAACAGGAAGGGTAATGCTGGTCTCCTTTGAGCCAGCATCCATTACAATGACTGTCTTGTCATCCTCATCCCAAAGGCTTTCAGGAACTTTCCTTTTCCCTTGTCTCTCCTGGCATTTCTTGGACTGAGCTGGGGTCCAATCCATGTCCAGAATATCAGAAGGGGGGGGGGGGGGGTTGGAGAAGATGTGGAGTACTCTTCCTTTTTCTTTCTGGCGATATGGAAGCCAATGGTTCAACAGGTACATCATGCTCAGCAGGAAGCTCAACCTCCTGTTCTGCTCCTACTTCAGGAAGAACTACTATTGCTGGCTGCAGCTCAGTATCCTGCAACAATTGGGTACTAGTTTGCGACTGAGACACATCCAATTCAGACTCATTGCTCATTGTCATGATTGCTGAGGCTGCCTTGCTGAAAGACATGGGGCCCTATTCACAAAAGTAATCTGAGACAAAATCCTAACTTTACGACTTTCGGTATTCACAAAGGGCATTTAAGAGTACTAAAGTTATGATTTCTAACTTTAGTACTCCTAAATGCATTTTGTGAATACTGAAAGTCGTAAAGTTAGGATTTTGTTCCAGTTAAACTTATGTTTTGGTCTTCTAAAGATCAAAACTTAAGTTTAACTGAGACAAAATCCTAACTATATGACTTTCGGTATTCACAAAGGGCATTTAGGAGTACTAAAGTTAGGATTCCTAACTTTAATACTCCTAAATGCATTTTATGAATACCGAAAGTAGTAAAGTTAGGATTTTGTCCCAGATTACTTTTGTGAATCGGGCCCATGGACTTTGGTTTAGGTTGGGGTTGTACCGTTGGTAAGGGAGTGTGGCTTCCAGCTTGCTTCCCAGAGGCCGGTGTGGCAGACACACATATCCTGAAAAAGGTTTGGGGCAGTATGCAAATGGTGGAAATTTGCTTCTTCTTCTCCTCAGTGGCCTCTTTTTTGCAGCACCTTTCTTTGGGGCCATCTTGAAGCTGTCTGTTGACAGTGACACTTACCTGCACAAGAGGAAGAGACCGGGGGACTCATGTCCTATGTTGTGGTCACGTCACTTTGTACTGGCCTTCAGTCTGTGGATGATGTCTCTTGTGCAACAAAAAGCAAACAAGCATGAAAAACATTTAATGAAACATGTCATTTTTGCAGTTTAAATTTTTAGTAAATATGTTCAATTTGGTGTGGTTACTTTTTGTCCTAAATAATTGACAGCAATAGTTTATCTATTCCAAAGTCAAACCATACCACTATAACATTTCATGTTCAATCAGGATAACAACGAACATATGTTTCTGCTTGCTTTATGTGCCTCTGAATGAGACACCTGTGCCAGTCAGGGAGGTGCAGAGGAAAATGGAATAATCCCTAAAAAATGAATACTGGTGTGTGCACCCATGACAGGAGAGGGAGTCCAGGGGAAAATGGACTAATCCTTCAAATATTAATGCTAGTGTGCACTGTGCACTAATGGCAGGCAGGAGTTCCATGAAAATTGAATACGCTTTAAAAAATGAATGCTGGAGTGCCGATGTGCCCATATGGCAGACAGGGTGTCCATTGGTCCTAGGGAAATGAGTTATGACAATTGTTTAAAAACATGTTGGTGTGCAGGAGGTGCCTAAGGCAGGCAGAGGGTGGACTGAGGTAAAAAGTAACACAAATGTATATTATGTATTTTAAATGTATTAAAAAATTACAACAAAATTAGACAAAAGTTGAAAAAAAGATGTATGGAGAAACCTAGTGGCTGGTGTACTGGGACTATGAGAAACCTATTGAGAGGCAAGGAGGTGCAGGGGGAAATATAAAAACATGCATCTTAAATGATTAAACTAATATTAGGGAAAAGAAAAAAAATGAAAAACATAAAGGCATAGCCCTCTCTTATCAATCTCCCTAGCAAATTGCTTTGAAAACTGGAATAAAAGGATATAAACAGTGGCAGGCTGCACAAAATAATTGCAGGCCACATGGTCAAACAATAAGCAAGGAGGCATGGCCATAACAAGGAACACATACAGGCCTATGGCAAAAGCACACTGGCAGGCTAAGAAAATGGCCACCAGCCACTTAGTCAAACAACAACAGCAAGCAAGGAAGCATGGCCATAACAAAGAACACATGCAGGCACAAGTGACCAAGATATGGTTAAAGTACTGGGAGGAGCCTGTTGGACAAGAACAGGAAGTTGGAATCTCTGGTACAATAAAAAAAATGCTTATTGCACTAAACAACAACCTGAATGGTCCGTTGGAGCAGAATATTAACTCAAACAAGTTTTTTCAAGTAGATTTAGCTGCTTCTCAAGTAGAGAATCTGCTTGAGATGCAGCCGTGGCCACTTCCACTTGCCAGCATCACAAAAATGGCACCGGAAGGTGCAGTAGTGACCAAAAGCCGTGCTAGCAGGCAGCAAATCTCCAGAATGCCAGAATTTAGCAGGAACTCTGCGCTACACACGTAGCACACGGTTCCTGAATTCCACAAACCCCGCAAACAGAATTATATTTCTGCCCAGGCCTAATAAACCAGAACAGAAACTGCAACCTTCAGGTCTACCGCATCTGCTGGTTCATTGGTCAAATGAACCTTCTACAGGGAACTGTATTTGATCCTGTGGTCCCCAGTTTGAAAGCTGATCGGTCCACTCACCCTTCCATCCTACCGACATTGATAAAATGAGTGTTCTTGAGTGTGTTAACAAAAACACACCTTTAATCACTGCCATGATATCCCTGGGGAGAAAGTGTGCATGGCAAATCTAAATACCACGAGTTAGCAAATTCAATTTGCACACGTTTTTAACGTGAATAGATTGAAACCATATTACATGTTTCTATATCTCACACTTGGAAAGCCTTCAGGACTTGAACTCATATTTGGAGATATGTATGGGTTTTATTTAGAGTTTGGTGGATGGGATAGTCTTTAAAAACGTGACAGATACCGTGTCCCCTGTATTACAAGTGCACAACTGCAAGTATAATGCACTTGTAATATGAAAGACAGGACATCTACCCCGCCATGCTCCTTGTCTGCTTCTAACTAAAAGGGATCTGAATGTGTTACTTCCCCTTATTTCTGATGTTTTTCTCTCTTCCCTACTGTAAATCATAGTCACTTTCATACCGACAAATTATTACTTCAGGTGGGTAAAGATATTCAGTTACTGCATAACTTACTAATGCTTTCTGGGGGCACTCATTGGCCATTCATCACCTTTATGATTCAGCCTTCTGCACTGAAATTTCAGAAACCATGTAGCCTGAACAGGATTTCTAGATCACTCCTGTGTGAGGCTTAGTTGTGAGTCTACAGCTTTCACTTGAATCTCTGTGGACATTCTCCTTCCCAGTAGCTCTTGTCAAACCCCAATGTCGAAGGGAATAACTCCTCGCACACCCACGCTCCGGGCAACATCTGACATCGACACAGCTCATTCACTACAGTCAGTTATCTCCTCCATACAAAGTAAAACACATGCCGACAAACATGAGTATTCAGGCTTACATGACATGAGAAAAAGTCAATAGTCCACATAACTGAAAGATATGCACTTAATATTTTATACAAGTAGATCTCAAACAAGACATATTCTGTATACTCTGGTCTGACCTTAAGTAACTACAAGCTAAGGGGCAGATTTACAAGCCCCCTGCGCCACCAGTATGTCACTTTTCGGCGCAGGGGGCTCTTCCATATTTACAAGGACAGGACTTTTCCCCTCCTTGTAAATACGGCCCCTTCACACGCAGCTGTTTGCGTTGAAGGGGCGTTCCATGGGTGTTGTTGTGGGTGTTCCCATGCAACACCCATGGAAGACACATCTCCAGATTTAAGAGAAATCGTAAATCTGGAGATGCGTATCAATGCTAGAGGTGGCGTAGGGAGGCGCAACGAGGAGAAATGTTTTCATTTCTCCTCGTTTTTTCCTCTTTCAATGCGTGCTACATTCTACAGCATGCATTGAAAGAGGAAAAAGCCTTTAGTGATTGTTTTTGTGCAGGAAGGTGCCCCTTCCTGCACAAAACAATCTCCCCATGGCGCAGGCATCCTTGCAACATGGTGCAAGGGTGCTTGCGCCGGCACTTGGCAGCTGTTTGTGCGCCAGCGCAGGGGAGAGCACAGGAATGCGACATATTCTTGTAAATATGTTGCATTCCTGCGCTCTGAAAGTGCTGCAGCGTGGTGCAGCCAAAGGGCTTGCGGTGCTACGCTGCAACACTTTCTTGTAGATCTGTCCCTAAGAATTTCCTAGCCAGACCTCAGGTGTAGCGTTTGAAAGTTAGATCAACACAGTTGTGCACAATTAAAGTTCTTGTCCACTACTTTGATTTCACAGCTGAATACAATACATTTTCAGGCTCAGGAAGTGCATCTGATTTTGAGGCAGGCGTCCTTTCTTCTACACCTCTCCATCAGCATCTAAGAGACAATGGTATGGGAGTAGCCTACAAGATATTGACCTAGGTTGACTGTTCTCACTGGCACCTACATGGAGAAGCAACGAATGCTATACATTTTCCAGCAATAAGAGCACCAGAAGCCCATTTTGAAGCAACCCAGCCAGAATGAGCTGCCGGCTGCAGTGCTTGGTCAATGGCCATACACCCCGACTCTCCTCCTGTCAAGTAGCAAAGAATCATGGAAAAGCAGGCCATGTATGCTTGCATTGGAGGCTTTCTTGGATTTTCTAGGTGACAATGAGGCACTGATATTTTTAAAGCGGTGGAGGGACAGTTTTGAAGTATTGGATGCGGGCGACAAGTGAGAGCTTGAGGCACGTGGAATAAAAAAAGTATTTGTGGAAAGAGCGCCCACTATTTATGACTGATAATTTCGTAACTATGGGGCATATTACCAACGAGTAGCGATAGTTATCGCTAACTAGGCTTTGCAACGATTTTTTTATCGCTAAGTATCGCCGGAAATTATCGCTGAGATAACTTGCTATTAACAACGTTTATCTCAGAAGTGATAAAAATCCTCACGCTAACTGCCAAATGAGAGATTATCGCTAGAAAACAACGATAAATTCTCGAAGTTTGGCGTTAGCTTGATGATAGGGGCTCACAAACTTAGCCAAGAAATCCACCTTCCATAGGATATCATGGCTAAGTCAGGAAAATACCAGGTGTAAAAAAAGCAGCGCTAACCGTGGTTAGCGCTGCTTTTTTGTCTCTAACAGGGTTAGCGTGAAGCTTGATAATAGGAGAAATGTCGCTTAGCGACATTTCTCCTATTATTTTGCTCTGGAACTCCCACTTTGCATCTCATTAGAGATGCAAAGGGAAGCGTAGTGAAAAAGGGTGCTAACATGCGAATTCGCGTGTTAGCACCCTGTTGCTGATAGGGAGATAATTTTATCTCCGCTTTCTTGGCTTTTAAAGCCACAAAAGCAGAGATAAATCCCTTGATAATATGCCCCTATGGGTTTAATTTACTATGTTTTTTACACAATACAGCACAGCAACCAAAGTTGCTGCACTGCAGTGCATGAAAGGAAGATGATATAACAGTAGGTATCTACTAAGATATGATGTTGTTTCCCCCCTTGCACTTAAGGCTGCCTCTACACTATTCTATTCTGCTGTATTTGTACAGCGCATAGCTACCAAAGGGGCCTCCCAGTGCTGAAGACACCACATCTGCCAGATAGCTCAAATGCACTTAAAGGTAGGTGATGAATGACTAACAGTAACACACTCACACAGTTGCATCATATTGCTCAGGTATGTATGTGATGTCAAGCATACATTTTTTACATGAAGGATACCCTTCATAAACTAAATACTAAGCTTTGACATAGTGTAACACTTTTCTCACCCTATGTGCTGTATGGTGCAGCACACATGCAAAGTTGGAACAGTTATGAAAAAGAAACTCGAGAAGGCATACACTCTTGGCACAAATCCCTGTCTACCTATGTTAATTGATTGGACTTTGCATCAAAACCCATGGGTAGTCATATAGGAACACCCATATACAACTATTAGAATGCCCCTTTGAACCAAAGTAGCACATATCGCAAATTTGCTTTACTTTAGGCCACCTCCCAACACAAATCAGGATTTGCGTTGAAAAGAAAATCCAAATACAATATTTTGCAGAGTTTTTTTCAATTTCCTCCTGTCTATGCTCATTTGTGCTTCTTAAAACAAATATGGAATCAGAGCTAACATTTAGATTTCATTGGTATTACAGGCTGATGTCAGAAGGAGGATACATCTCTTAGTTTGCAGAGATCTTAAATGCTTGAGGTTCAAATAGCAAAGTTATTCCCGAGGTAACACTCTTCTTGCAGACTTGCCCCTAACACAGACTTATCCCCACTTTACAAACTTCGGGTGTGTTCATTAATATTAGATGGAACACAGTGCAGTAGCCAAGGTTTCCGAGCTGCGCTTCCTCAAAGGGAAGAGCAGAACAGTTGCATATCTACTAAGATATTGTGCTGTTTCCCACTTCCTCTGCGCTGGCACACTTTTGACTGTCTTCAACCATGCATGCACCCTTGTACCATGTTGTAAAGGTGTGTGATGCCTAGCAATGGTTTTGGAGTGAGAGGGCACCTTTCCAGTGCAAAATACTACGCTTAAAAATAGTTCAATACTTTTACAAGGTTCTATGTGTTCTTTACAGTACAGCACTTATGTAAAGCTGGAAAAGTTTTAGAGGAAATGAAACGTTTGTCCAACGTTATGCGTGCCTCGAAGAGGTGTCGTTTATATGCAAATCCTTGTCTACCAATCTTAGTAGACAGAGAATAGTATCAAAACCCATGGATGAATGCATGGGAATGCCCATGCACCACCAGTATTGTAGTGTAGTTCCTATTTTCCCTATAGGCCCTGCGCATTGGAATAACATAAACAGCAGCATAGACGTAGAAGTGTGGTCTTCCAGGTCTCTACTGACTATGCTAAACTTAATTGGGTTTGTACCAACTAGCTCAGAGGTCACTGGAAACTTTCTTGACTGAATAGGAAGTGATCAGCTTCCCTGGTACAGACAAGAAGGGATTCAGTTTTCCAACAACCGCATAAACATGACAACTTTGCTCCTTAGAATAAGAAAAGGTGCATACCATCTATCGCACCTTCCCAACTGCCGTGCATCAATTGGACCTGGATGTCGGTATAAAGGACAATACTCCGACTTTGGATTTGCTGGCCCCCCTTTCGGTGGAGGGTTTCGATCTATTGAGCCAAAAAATTAAATCTGGCTCCCCAGCAGATCCTCTCATCCCGACTCAGTTTAAAAACATGCAGGCGATATGTCGTCCTCCCTTGCTGGCCCTTATTAACACGTCTTTGACTTCAGGGGTGGTGCCCACCAGGTGGAAGCAAGCGGTAGTTACTCCCATCCTAAAAAAGCCTACCCTAGATCCTGTAAAACCTGAAAACTATCGCCCCATTTCTCTGCTACCGTGGCCGGCTAAAATCACCGAAGCCCACGTGAATAGGATCCTGGCCGACCATCTTGCCAAATCTAACATCTTGGATCCCACGCAAAATGGATTTCGTGCAGGCCACAGCACGGAGACTGCCTTGTTATACATGGTTGAACATCTGCGCTCCGTGCTGGACACCGGACGAACAGCGGCACTCCTGTTGTTAGACCTGAGTGCCGCCTTCGATACGGTGTCCCACGAGATCCTTTTGCGGAGGCTAGTGGAAGCTGGGGTTAGGGGCACGGCGCTAGGGTGGTTCCGCTCCTTCATTACCAACAGATCCTTTCAGGTTGCGATACCACCTGGCAAATCCACCTCCCACCCGCTCACCTTGGGAGTCCCACAGGGCTCATCCTTGAGCCCCACTCTTTTTAACCTATACGTGAGTCCGCTGGCTGCGGTAGTCAAACGCTGGGGCCTGACAATGGTGTCCTACGCGGATGACACGCAGCTGGCGGTCACACTAAGTGGAGACTCAGCTGTGGACGCTCGCAATTTCTGTGAGGGGCTACGTGCGGTGGCCAATTGGATGAACTTAAATTGTCTCCAATTGAATGCTAAGAAGACTGAGGTGATGGTGGTGGGAAAGCAACCTGGATGGTGGAACGACAACTGGTGGCCCCCTGAGTTAGGAACGATACCTTCTCCTGCCATAGAGATAAAAAACCTCGGGGTATGGCTGGACCCTACTTTGAGTTTCATCTGCCAAACTAAGAGGGTGGCTGCCTCCTGTTTTGGCATACTTAGGGGTATCAGGCCGGTGCTCAAATTTTTTGATGCCCCCACTAGACAGCTGGTAGTCCAGGCTTCGATCCTATCCAGGATAGACTATGCCAGTGTCTTACTTGCAGGTGCGAACAAGTCAGAACTCATGCGGCTGCAACGTGTGCAGAACGCGGCCGTAAGAGCGGTTCTGGGATTGCCCCGCCGTTGCTCGACGTCTAGAGCATTGCAATCGCTCCATTGGCTGCCTGTCGCTCGTCGGATCGAGTTTAAGGTGCTTTGCCTAGCTTTTAAAATTTTGAAAGGTATGGCTCCACCGATTTTGACGAATTTACTGACCCCTTATGTCCCTTCTCGATCCTTGAGATCGATGGGTCAGAATCTGTCTGTTGTTCCACGTTTTCTGCTGTGCAGGATGGGTGGCCGCTCCTTCAGGGTAGTGGCGGCCAAACTGTGGAACTCTCTTCCCAGTGAAATCCGAGCTATGGAGGATTTACTGCAATTCAGACGTGCCATCAAAACTTTCCTGTTTTAACTTATGTTCCTGATTTTACTGAATGCGCTGTGTGATGTTGTGTTGACCTTTCTTGGCGCCAGGACGCCCCTTTGCTGGGGCAGCTGTGCGCGGTATAAAAGCCAATAACATAACATAACATAACATAACAAGAGTCAATCTCTAGAGTCGTGTGAAACAATAGACAGCTATTTCACTCAGTCAGTTGTGCAGATTATTTTCACCAAGATGCAGAGAATAGAGGGACGGGCGTTTTCAATAAAAGGTATTATTTATTGAACAGTCTTTCTTCTCGTACAAGAGAAATGAGTTGCCACAATTGCAAGGCTTGTTATTATAAAACGTGCGTACAGTAAAAGGAAGATTGCGAAATAATACTGTAAATGCATTGATATGGTTTCTTAGCCATACAATGGTTAAAATGAATAAAATATATACATTCATATATACATTTGACTAACATACTCAACTGGTGCTTCTAACTACGCCTACCCCAGTGTACCTGACCTAAGCCTAATACTTGGGAGGGAGTAAGTAAGTAGCAGTTTAATTAAGTTGGTTTTGCTTCAATAATTCTCTCTAAGGGTTTAGTCAACACCATACCTCTGGAATAGAATGTTGGAGGGCTGGTATCTCCTTTCAGTACTCGATATTCCAGTCACCCGCAAGGGTAGGCTGCAAACGCCGGAGCTGGATTTTCTCGTCAGGAGAAAAGACAGCGTCTTTCTCAGCGCGTCAAGGAGGAGGAGGGTCAGCGTCCGTGGGCTTCTCGCATCTGCTGGGCTCTGCAAGGGACAGCTGTTCTGCTCCTGTATTCACCGCACCATCGCATTTGCCTAAGGTAACGTTGGTAATATTTATACCTGAAAGGTGCCTTGTTTGACGTAAGTTTTTGGACATAAGACGTCAATAAAGATGTCACCGGAACTGGTCGTTCTGACAGTGCTCATTAGAGTTCTATTACTAATAAAAACAAAGCAAGCGGGGCTTTCCCAGGTTGCTGGGGGTTTTATCTTGTTGAAGAACTCGGAGTGTAATCTAGGTATCTAAGATAGTGGCTTCTGCTGTGTCATCTACTGTAATGAGCTGCAGAGGCGAGATTCTGAAATATGTCTCTGATCGTTTATGCCATTATACGGGTATGGATGGATTATAGCCGGATAGGGGCATAAGGTCACAATATTGATCGGGGTCCTAGATTAGAACACGACACCCACTCCACGAATTTATGTCCATAAAATTACTAAAAACTAAAGCAATAAGATGAGCGTGTAAGATTACCCACCCCAAAATACATTTTTGCATTTGAAATGGTGTATTTGAAATACATGAAAATATAGGTACTGTACCTCTTTAAGCATCGAAATCATTCAAAAAATTATAGCATATGTAAACAGTTGAACGATTTTGCGAAAATTAAAGAATTACACATGAAATATCTCTTTATAAAGGAAAGAAGGGCGAGAATATTCCATCACATATAAATGCATTTGCTGTAACATGTTGCTAGAGGCTGAGGTAAAGTGATTATCTCTCTAGATGTACCTAAAAATAGAAGTTCTGTTCTCTATGAATAGTTCTACTTTAAGCAAAGGTTTTCGTGCCAGAAAAAGGTAAATATTTTGAAAAAGTGTTCAATTAAAAAAAATCCTTTCATGGTGAACGGGGGAATAGAGTTCTAGTAATTTTTGTTGATTAAAACTGAAGGCCGAATTCAGAGTTCACTGGAACGCTGTGTGTCGGAATGTTTTTCGAAAATCATTGTTTCTGTTCAGGGGAGAACATCATATCAGACAGGCCCTCAAAGAATTGGTCTACAAAATCAGGTGACAGTTCGACCAAGTTGGATAATGCTGTAACTTGGCAGGTGTGAGAATGATTGCTATCATCAATGTCTGGATCAGCAATGCTCACAGAAAGTCGTACCTGGGTGATGTTGCTTTTATTTCTCGCTCCACTGTCACCACCTAGTTGTAGCACAGGAGTCTCAACGAATGCCGTCATCAGGATTGGTAGCCGCTGGGGACAACACAATGCGTGAGCCGTTACAGGACTTAGCAAAGTATCGATATCCATTGGTACTGCTGATGGAAGTGCAAGACAGGTGTCCAACACTCATTCTTCTCTGCATAGCATACATCGAAGCACAGGTAAGATGCAGGTCTGCCATATAGGTCTGAATGAAAGAAACCAGGTCATGTTCAGATCTCTCAACCTGGCCAATCCAAGGACTCTAGCTATGCGGTCCCGGTAGCGTACTGCTAGGATCGTTTCTTCCATCCTTGCCGGAGTCATGTCTGTGTTTTGGCTTGCCATATCGGAGCAGGAGGGTCAAAAATAAAATGCCTGCTACAAGTCCCAAAGTTAGGGGTATGCCGCCAAAGACTGAATGGACAAAATTAGGAATAATTCCTAGGATTGCTTTGAATGGTGTTAACAGTCCCGAAAAAATGGCCTTAAATACGCCTGGGATGCCTACGGCACTTGACATATTTAGAATTTGGCTAAGCATTTCTGTGAAATGCACGGGGCAATTTGTTGATAAAAGGTCATGTATCTCCGATGTTGTCCTTGCAACTTGGAGATCATACGTCTCTTTTGATGACGTTATGGGCACTGTTGTCTGTAAAAGCACAGACTTCATTCTGCTTAAAGTATCAATTCGTATAGAAGAGACATTCAAACGAGTCCAAATGGGAGTCTCGGAGTCTCCAGGGCCTTTTGGAAACAATGCTTGCATACAGCAAGTGACCATGGAAGTTACGCTTACAAGATATGCTTTCCCTGGCATGAGGCCACAAAAGCTGTGATCCGTTATTAGAATGTAACTCCCGTTTGAGAGTTGCTTAAAGAAAGGCTCTATCTGCGTTGCAGGTGTGACATGTTGGTGGCATGAAAGGTTGTTTGAAGTTCCTTCACAGGCCCCGTGTAAATTAATACCCTGGAACAAAAGTATACCGCTTAGTGAATGTTTGCAATTTTCACCACTAAGAAATACATTTTTGTTGCTGTCACTATAGCATGTGTGTGTATATGGTAATTTCCATGCTGACTTAATGTACCCTTTACCCAATCGTTCATACTGGCCAGTCGGTATATATTCAAGGCACTTTTTAAATTGGAAAGTTGTTATCGGAATTGTGATAATCCCGTGCATTATCCATTCAATGACAGGTCTTTTGGACATTGTCAATGGTAATCTCTCAAGTTTTTCGATGCTCAGGATTGTATAGTCTGCTCCTTTCTGTGCCAAGCTGATTTGTTTATCAGTAAGGTTAAAGATGGAAAACAATGACGTTGTGTTGATTAAACGCCATGGCACATAGCCTGAACGAAGATTTTGCAGCGTCCAGCCTAGCTGTACAATAGAACGCAATTGCTACTGGCCATGCTGTAACATTAGCAAGTCTTTGTCTATTATATCGATGGCAGATGATACCATACTGTCCAGTAAATATATTCTGGAGGACAGAGTCATTAACCCATTGTCCACAACAGAAAGTGATTTTTCCAAATTAATACAATCAATTTCTCGTATTTTTTCAGCTGTTTCAATTTGTGTTACTTTCCAAGCCTCGTTGTATGCCGCATAGATGCTGGCCGCTATGAAGCGTTTCTGACGCTGTTTGCGTGGTCCCATAATAAAATCGTGCAAATCAGCACCATCTTTAAGTAAAAATAAGTGTTGCTTAATTTCTGCCATTGTGGATGTTTCTAGCCATTCAAGGCACAGTTTCCCTACACTGTATGTTGTTACTATCCCTGGATGTTGTCTCTGGGAGTATCTAGGGTCTGGTCTGGTCATTGTTAACCCCTGTGTTTTGTTCAGGAATCTATCTTGACAGTTATTCGTGTCAGGAGGCCAGATTAACCACTTTTTCCAATCAGGATGTGTTCTGTTTAGATGTAAAATTTGAGATACGTCTATTTCAATATCTGTGGTTACATTATCAGGTATTGGCTTTGGAATAGACGGTTTGTTAAGGTCTTTAATCTTAGCTAGGCCAAGACAGGATGTTTGGCGAATTGTGTCTTTTAAGAACATTATTTGTTCTGGGATCATGCAGGCTCGAAATAATGCTTCTATGCCTTGTACCTGCCATTCTTTGTACCCCAGATGGTTTTGTTTCAATGTTATTTTTCCAAAAATCAAAACTAATTGTCATCATTTTTTCATAAATTGCTTCAGAATATATCAATTTAGTATTTGTCAGCATAGTTTTCAATCCTGTTTTATCTAACAGTTTATAATAAAACGTTTCTGCATTACTTGTTTTAAACCCTGAGAAGTACTGGAATTTCTCATAGAATGTTTTCGAACTGCTTTTAGGTGGAGTAGCACAATGTTCCCATTGGTTATACTTTAAAACATTTCTAGGTTGTGCAGATTTATGCAAATAATGGTCTCCGTAATGTGAGAAGCAGTACATCTGTTCATAATTAGACGAACCTTGTAAATAATCATGTTCTGTAAATCTTGCTGACAACACTAAATCAGACATCATATTATTTATACTTTCAAAATCCCAATCATCAGAAAATGTACTTGGTTTTACAAAGTCACTTAATGAAACCTTGAACTGGTGAGGATATTTCAGGATTTCCACCGGGCCATATACTTCATAGTCAGTCTTGTCCCATACTGCCCCACCGGGTATTGGAATGACTGTGACATTTACTGATGATAGTCCTCTTTTCTTCACGTGGGATGATTTGTGAGGTTTCAGAACTAAGTTGATGTTCTGGCTTGCTGTGTCCATTGAACTATATTTCCCTTCAATGAATTTTCCCAAACAAAGTATCATGATGAGCCAAAGCAGGAGGAAAAATACACCTAGCCCAAACCAAAACTCTAACCATGGAGAAATAAGGTAAGTTTTCTTGAGTTGATGAAAGAGTTCTGTTGCTTTTTCTTTAAAAGTCTTTGTTACTGGCGTCACTTCAGGGTCGTTTTGATCTTCAGAAAAGGTATCGAAGTTGTTGAAGTAGCCAGATGCAGTTCTGTCAATTGTTGGAATTGTTTTCTCAATTTGTCTTTCGGTGGCACATTCTGATGCCACATCATTGTAGACCGGTGTTTCATGACAAACTGTTTCAATCTGTGTTTCAAGAGGCACGAGTTCCATGGCATTATTGCTTAGGCCCTCTTTGTGCACTGCAGGTTTATCAAATGTGATTATTCTTTCAGTTTGAACCTCTTGGATTGTTGCAAATTTGGGTATTCTGTTGTTTCTTGGGAGTCCATTTGGCCTACTGTTTATTATAGGCCACATGATTGTGGTTTTACCAGGTCGATTGATACAACTCTGTCCTCCTTTTTACCAGCAAGGGGCGGTAGTACTACTGATCTTGTTCCGTTGATGTCTAAGACAGGTACTGCTTTTCTGTAAGAAGGCCCAAATTCCTTCTTCACCGCAATTTTTTCTCTGACTAGATCCCCAATCTTTGGAATCCAGACAGGTCTTGCTGGCGCTGGTGGTGCCTCTTCAGTGGTAGTTTGCTGTTGCTTTAACTTTATGTTGCTTAAGGATTTTCTTGTTTCATTCAAGTCCTGTAAAACAGCCAAACGATCTTTGATGTCAAAGTCTTTATCTTTTACCACTGAAGCCTGACTATCGAGGTCTTGAATATGCATTCTAGTTCCGAACACTAGTTCGTACGGGCTGAAACCTTTTAGAGAATTTCTTGGCAAGTTGTTTAGACTAAGTTAGACACTTATTAAATGTTTGACCCACCCATCACCCGAACCTAATACCTTCGCTGTTATGGATTGCTTTATGTCTCAGTTTTTTCTTTCCACTACACTGTTCCCCTCAGGGTGTGATGGACAAGAGTATCGCAACCCAACGCCCATACTGGCCATGGCCTCCTTATAAGCTCGGGAGCTGAAACCAGGACCCTGGTCAGAATGGAACATGGCAATTGCGTATGTGCCGATAAAGACTCGCAGATCTTTTATAACAGTTTTGGCGTCAGCCGAGCGCTGGGGCCACATTTTCCAAGTGAATCTAGTCTTAAACAATTAATAGGACGCTGGTTTGCATATAGACAGCATTACCCTGCCTCCATAGGAGGCCATGGCATTACTGTGCTTGACTCGCTGCTGCGATCTCTGTCGCAGTCCGGACAGTTCTTTACATATCTATAGTGTTGCAGGCTCATCTCGGGCCACCAGTATACTGATTGTAATTCAGTCAGAGATTCCTTCATCTGTATGTGCCTTGGACCTTCACCCATTTGTGCGTCAGCTATTAATAACTTTCTCTGGTTCATGTTTGGAATTACCCTATCCCCCACTCCAGGGATTCGAGCAAAAGGAACGGAGTTTGCATCAACTACGTATGCATAATTGAGTGGATAGTTCACGGGTAGTGCTGCCCAGTCGCCTTTTAAGGACCTCTTTACTGCCAGCATGGTTTCCCCGTCTATGTATTTTTCTATGCGCTTTTTTGTGGCTACGGAAGCCGGTTTAGTTGTTTCCGCTGTGGCTGTAATAGCCAATGAATTCCCTGCAACGTGAACGCCATCACGTTGATGGCTCAGAGTGTGTATCACATGAGTCTTTTGTAGTTTTTTCTGTAAAAGAACTACCTGTTTCCAAAGCATTTTATGCTTGATTGTGGCACCTGTGTCATCTTTGTAATCATTTTGAACCCAGCTCTGTAACTTGTTATTGTAAGAGTTGACGCAAAAATGCGAATCGCACACGATTAGTGTCGGGAATTCATGTTCTGCATTTTCAAGCGCCATCTTTAAAGATCTGATTTCAGCTCGCTGAGCCCAACAGTTTCTCACTGATTCAGTTTTTGTTATTTTCGGTCTGAATTTACCGCACAGCCAGCGACCTTTAACAATCGCGCAGGCTGCATCGTAGGATTTATTTTCTACGTTGTAATGCTGTACAAATCTGTCTGTATAGATTATACAGGAGTATTGTTGTAGAGGAAGAATTTCGATTGGCAGAGGATATTCTTGTTCATAAGTCAAATCATTCAGTTTTTTCATGTGCGGGCGAAATAGTATTTCACATCTTCCGCGCCAAGAGAATTTACATACTGTATCGATTTCGGATCCAGAGACACTGTAGGCAGGTTTACTGGGCTGAATAGCGCCTCGAAGGCGGATTCTGCTGTGAGGACATTGATCCTTTTGCCATGTGCTAGTTCTCGTTCATTCGCTATTGCAGTTTGTACTGCTTTCACAGTATTTTCTGTGAGACTGAATGTTTTTTCTGCTTGTGTGTACAAGTGTGATTTGTAAGCTATTGGTACCTTTTCTCCCTCATTAGAGGTTAGGTACGTGAATCTCCATCTTCCTGGGATGACTTTGATTACAAGGATTCGTGTATTGTCACGTGTATCCAGTTTTGTTTTTGCTAACATGTCTGTTTGCAGTGATCTCAAAATTTCTGTGTGTTTTTGAGTCCAGTTGATTGGTTTAAAATCAGGTTTAATTAGTTCGTAGAGAGGTTTAACCCTCTCCGCATAATTTAGAATGTAGGTTCTTCCGAAATTCAGGAAACCTAGAATCGATTGTAAGTTCTTCAGCTTTTTTGGTGCTTTGAGTACAGCGCACTTCTCTAAGAAGTTGTCCGCCAGGCTTTTTCCTTCACTTGATAATTCGTATCCTAAAAATAATACTGTCAGATGGGCAATTCGAGACTTTTTAAAGTTGAAATTGTAACCCTCTGCTGCGAACCCAAGTATTATGGTGTTCACCCTTTTCAAGTGAGTCTCCAAGTCATCGTCTGTGAGATAGATGTCATCGACGTAAGATAATGCCTCATCATCATATATTTGTAGTAACTCTGTTACTCTGGCTGAAAATAATCCTGGGCTGTTCTTGAATCCCTGTGGGAGCCTACAGAATTTTTCTGAGACCCCATTACTGAGAAAGCGGTCAAGTATCTGCTTTCTGGTGCAATATTTTGACAAAAGAAACCATTAGATAGGTCTAATGTTGTTTTATATTTTTTTCGAACTATGTTATTCATTAGTGCAGCACTATGCAAATTTTGTACTGCAAATGTTTTACAACATGAGTTTAGGTGTCTGTAGTCCAAGACTAGACAATATGAATCGTCCGGTTTGGAGACAGGAAACAAAGGATTGTTCATTTGAGAGGTGCATGTTTCAATCACCCCCTGGTATTCAAGTTGATCTAAAATCTCCCTGACTTGTTTTTTAGCTTCTTGCTTAATTGGATACTGCCTTTGTGCAGTTGGTTGACTTTTTAATTGGATTTTGTGAGGAGGGGAGTCCTCATCCCATCCTACATGATTTTTATATAATGCTGGTGCCTGGGCTACTGCCCATTTCCTTGCATATATATATTTAGTGTGAATCGGAATGTGATTCGAGAAGGCAGGCATAATCATTTCTTCGCCACAAGGGCACTCCCTGACAAACTCCAGGGGCCAATCTTTTTCAGCTAACAGGATGTCATAGCCTTTTGAGAGTTCATCCCAAAATAGACCCCTTATTTTCCTGGTCTTATCTCCCTCTATACGCAGTGTTATTTCGTATATCTTATGACGTTCGCTAACTCTGGTATCGGCAGTTTCTACTTGAATGTATTCATTCGTGTCCACTGTCTCCAGATGACTCATCAGGATCTTGCGAGCTATGGTGATTTCTGCTGCACTGTCTAGCATTGTCTGAGCCCACTCCCCGTTTTTCAGGTGTATCCTCAGTATTCTCGGCATGTTCAATTACTCTAATACTGGCTACTTTCTTCTTTGGAAATTGTAACTTTTTACTTTGAGCAGGTTCCTTGTCTTTGGACTTGGTGTGCTCTCCTGGGTCTGACCATCCTCTTCTTTCCGATTTCTGCGAAAAAGATCGAGAGGGACGTGTATCAATACTTTGATATCTATCAGGCTTCTTCAAGTTATCCCTATTTCTAAGGTTATATTTTTTCTCAGAGGGCTCCCTCTGGGGAGACTGGTGTTCTCGAGTAGGAGGTCTTTCCCTCCGTCGAGGAGACCTTCCTCTGGACTGGAAAACTTTTTCCTTGGGAGTGGATTGTTTTTTTCCATCCCAGCTCTTTTTAAGAGTGTTTGAATTATTTTTAATAAATAATTTTTCAGGATTTTCGAGTAGTTGGGGTTTCACTGGTTTACCACCCAAGCTGTCTCTACCTAATTCTTCATAACATTTTTCTATAATTCTGGCAAGCTCAATTGGTTGATCTGTTATATCTGTTTCCTTCAATTTCTGGTGGATCGCCACAGATGCTGATTCTCCTTTTATATTGGCTAGTAATATAGCCGAGACCTGCTTGAAGTCTTTCAGCAATTTCATACCAAGAGTTAAAGCAGGTTCTGGACCGTATTCATTCTGAATCTGTTTTAGCACATCTGGTATTACCGCCATTGACGGAACACCATGTGTTTTTGTGTAAATGGAAGCAAAGACTGTACCCCAAGTGTCACAGTCCTCCACATGTGGTGCGACCCCCATTGGAAGGCAGATGGTCAGAATTCTGTGTTTCTCAATAGGGGTAGTATTTGGAATTACTGCCTCTATTTGAGTAATTTTCTGCGCTAACCAGAAAGGAATTTGTTCCCGTTGTATGGGTGTTTTACCAAGACATGATTGTATGTTCTGTGGTGTAATTTTATTTGTGTTCCCCTGGTGAGGGGTCAGCTGTGGGACATTAACAGCTGTTTGGACTGTTGCAGTCTGCATTACATATTGGACTAATTGTCTATGTATTTTAATTAATGTATTTAGCTGTGCTAAAAGTTCTTCTTTCGACATTTTTGCAATGTCCGGATGTGGTGTGTAGCTCACTAGAACCGGCCACGTTGCTCCTGGTCTACCTAGTGGACCGAGCCTGGTAATATGAACATTATGTTTTAGGGCGCCTTTAAAGCAGAGCAAATGCTCTTGGTATTTTAATGGGATTTCAATCTCCTCGAAAGGAGTGTACTCATCCGGTGGTTCCCCTATTTTGCAATAATGGAACTCGTTTGTTGCAGCGTTTGCCGCTGGAAATTTTATCCATGAATAGAATACCTCTGTTTGCTGATATTCGTGTGCCTCTATCACGAAGACGACTGTGCCACCTTGTGTGGTCAGTCCATTTTCTATAAGTTTTAACGTTATAGTTTTTCTTATGTTGACCGGGATGATTATCGCACCCGGTTCATTAATTTCATCGGGACCCTGCTGAGTCGCATTTACTGCGGCATCAGTGGTTCCGTTGTCTAGTACTGACATTGTATAAATGAAAGTTTTTCAGAGCCGGTCTCCAAGGAGACAAAGATTAGGTGCACAATATTTTGGAACACTGTATCCTTCAACGTTGAATAAACCAGAGCTTTACATAGGAATTTCTTCATACTAAGTTCGGGCGGATTTTAACCTTTCACCCACTCCAGACGTCTATTGGAGTATTTACGGTAGAAAGGGTCTGTGTGAAAAAGCACGACTGAGTTACTCTAACGTCTTGCGTTAGCTTTATCGCCTTACCAAATGTTGGGCGCCATGTAGTGTAGTTCCTATTTTCCCTATAGGCCCTGCGCATTGGAATAACATAAACAGCAGTATAGACGTAGAAGTGCGGTCTTCCAGGTCTCTACTGACTTTGCTAAACTTAATTGGGTTTGTACCAACTAGCTCAGAGGTCACTGGAAACTTTCTTGACTGAATAGGAAGTGATCAGCTTCCCTGGTACAGACAAGAAGGGATTCAGTTTTCCAACAACCGCATAAACATGACAACTTTGCTCCTTAGAATAAGAGTCAATCTCTAGAGTCGTGTGAAACAATAGACAGCTATTTCACTCAGTTAGTTGTGCAGATTACTTTCACCAAGATGCAGAGAATAGAGAGACAGGCGTTTTCAATAAAAGGTATTATTTATTGAACAGTCTTTCTTCTCGTACAAGAGAAATGAGTTGCCACAATTGCAAGACTTGTTATTATAAAAAGTGCGTACAGTAAAAGGAGGATTGAGAAATAACACTGTAAAAGCATTGATATGGTTTCTTAGCCATACAATGGTTAAAATGAATAAAATATATACATTCATATACACATTTGACGAACGTACTCAACCGGTGCTTCTAACTACGCCTACCCCAGTGTACCTGACCTAAGCCTAATACTTGGGAGGGAGTAAGTAAGTAGCAGTTTAGTTAAGTTGGTTTTGCCAAGGTTTTGCTTCAAGAATTCTCTCTAAGGGTTTAGTCAACACCATACCTCTGGAATAGACTGTTGGCGGGCTGGTATCTCCTTTCAGGACTCGATATTCCAGTCACCAGCATGGGTAGGCTGGAAATGCCAGAGCTGGATTTTCTCGGCAGGAGAAAAGACAGCGTCTTTCTCAGCGCGTCAAGGAGGAGGAGGGGCAGCGTCCGTGGGCTTCTCGCATCTGCTGGGCTCTGCAAGGGACAGCTGTTCTGCTCCTGTATTCACCACACCATCGCATTTGCCTAAGGCAACGTTGGTAATATTTATACCTGAAAGGTGCCTTGTTTGACGTACGTTTTTGGACATAAGACGTCAATAAAGATGTCGCCGGAACTGGTTGTTCTTACAGTGCTCATTAGAGTTCTATTACTAATAAAAACAAAGCAAGCGGGGCTTTCCAAGGTTGCTGGGGGTTTTATCTTGTTGAAGAACTCGGAGTGTAATCTAGGTATCTAAGATAGTGGCTTCTGCTGTGTCATCTACTGTAATGAGCTGCAGAGGCGAGATTCTGAAATATGGCTCTGATCGTTTATGCCATTATAGGGGTATGGATGGATTATAGCCGTATAGGGGCATAAGGTCACAATATTGATCGGGGTCCTAGATTAGAACACGACAGAATAACACCCCCTTGATGCAAAGTAGCTCGAAATTACTTTGCGTTTACTTTAGGGATACTTGCAGTGCTGGAAAGTAAATCTCAATTCTACATTTGACTTCTTTTTGTCACTTTTATGACACAAACCTGGTGCAAAGTGTTAGTAAATCGGGCCATTAACCTCTGGATATTTATTCACAAACATGGCAGCTATCCCATCCACTGCATGAAAAGTACCATGGGCTATAATGCCCCTTTAGTACAGTGGACAGGATGGTAACTAGTCACAATATCGGAACAAAAATATCGACTGGACAGATATTGAGTTTTTTTATATGGAATGGAAAGAATATCGAATTGCAAAAATATAATGGTGCAAAATATTGAAATTCAGGTAAGAAATATCGATTTTTACACTATCGAAGTTAGTAGTCTCGACAGTCGTAATATAGTTGGTAAATATATTGCATTTTTTTATATTGTTTTAAGTATTATTAGAACATTGGAATGTTGGGAGCTCCATTGCAGACAATGGAGTGCTCCCTGCTTCTACGGGCCGGTAAAGGCCCGCAAAGCAACATTCCAATGTTCTACAAAGGCTTCTCGAAGTTCGAGGGGACTTATATCCCCTCGAGCTTCGAGAACCATTTGTTTAATGTGTTAGAACATTCGGCCCTCTAGTGGCAGAATGTTCTAATACACAAACAAAAAGAATCCTACTCATGGTGGACAGGGAGAGTGTAGACCACAGATGTGGGGGACACTTAGTGTTTTGTAAAATACCCCTCACACACCAACAGGCCCCTTGGTGTCATGCTTCATCATCGGGGTCTTCGCACCCCTCTAACGGGATGCGGCGTGCTGCGACCTGCGACTACACGGGAGCACTGAAAGGGTAGACTATGTGTGGTGCGTGTGATGAAAGTGATAGGGTATTATGGATGTGAGTGGTGGGGTATGGTGAAGGTTTAAAAAGTACCTGGCTCGTAGGGGTCAGGAAAAAACTTTATTCACAACCTCGGGATGGTACTATTAAAAGAAGTGCAGTGTGAGGTTAGTTGTCGTAATTATGGACATTACCTCTGGTGTGCGTCAACATGTTTCGGAGCTTGTGCTCCTTCTTCAGGACGGGGGCACAACTTCCCCACCTTACTTACGTTTTTCTATGAAAAAGTGTAAATAACTAAAAGTGAAAAATTATTTACAGTGATAAACTAAAGCTATAATGTGCCTACAGCGGTATTGGTCAATGCAGTTGCATGACCTGAAAGGACAAAAAAATATTGATTAAATTTGGTTGCCCCAATGGGCTGGCTCAGACAGGTGCAGTCACCTGGAGCCCCAATGATGCATTGATCCTGTAAGGGAAAAGAAAAGACATACACTACATATAACAAAAAAGACACATATTAGGTCAAGATAGCCCTATGAACATACTCATTATGCAATGTTTTCTGGCTTCATGAGCATTTCAAGAACGTCGGGGTTGGTTGCTAGATTCGTAATCTATATGGACAAAGAGATGGTTTCAGTATCTTTTACTCACTGTTTTGGTGGAACTTGGTGATTTTTGTTTGTCTACTCAATACTCACAGAATCAGGACGAGATTACCTCCGTGTTACCCCTTACGCTGCTCCGCTGGTAATGGTTGTGAAACAGCGCCCTGTCTTATATAGGCCCGATTTCACTGATTGGCTGACTTGTCATACGTTAATTGTCGGATGCATGACTAAGCCCATACATGGGTAATCCGATTCTGTACCAGTTAAAGTTGTCGCCTTATGTGGTATGCGTATGGCATGTATAGAAGCCAGTCGCTGTGTGCACGCGTTCTGTTAAGCCTTTGTCGGCTTTGCGGGGCGCATGCGTGTAGTTGCATCTTGTTGCTGCTAGCCACTGCACTGTGTTTCCGTTACGTTACTCAAGATCTAGCGAGGTCGCTCGCTACTGCGCATGCATTCTTTCTCATTACAGTTACGCTAATCACGATTTAGCACGGTCGTACCTTGTGCTTGGAATTCATTGTTTATTTATAATAAGGCCAGGAGCAGTTCTAAAATTGCCAGTGAGAAAATTTGGGCATTTATAACGGAAGTGATTGGTAGTTCAAATATCCTACCGAGGTGTCCCTATGTGGTTTTTATAACACTCCTATGTAATTCCATAATGTGAGTGGCCATAGGTCAATCAGGTTCTGGCCACTCACATGTTCATAGGGCTATCTTGACCTAATGTGTGTCTTTTTTGTTATGTGTAGTGTATGTCTTTTCTTTTCCCTTACAGGATCAATGCATCATTGGGGCTCCAGGTGACTGCACCTGTCTGAGCCAGCCCATTGGGGCAACCAAATTTACTCATTATTTTTTTGTCCTTTCAGGTCATGCAACTGCATTGACCAATACCGCTGTAGGCACATTATAGACTTAGTTTATCACTGTAAATAATCTTTCACTTTTAGTTATTTACACTTTTTCATAGAAAAACGTAAGTAAGGTGGGGAAGTTGTGCCCCCGTCCTGAAGAAGGAGCACAAGCTCCGAAACATGTCGACGCACACCAGAGGTAATGTCCATAATTACGACAACTAACCTCTCACTGCACTTCTTTTAATAGTACCATCCCGAGGTTGTGAATAAAGTTTTTTCCTGACACCTACGAGCCAGGTACTTTTTAAACCTTCACCATACCCCACCACTCACATCCATAATACCCTATCACTTTCATCACACGCACCACACATAGTCTACCCTTTCAGTGCTCCCGCGTAGTCGCAGGTCGCAGCACGCCGCATCCCGTCAGAGGGGTGCGAAGACCCCGATGATGAAGCATGACACCAAGGGGCCTGTTGGTGTGTGAGGGGTATTTTACAAAACACTGAGTGTCCCCCACATCTGTGGTCTACACTCTCCCTGTCCACCATGAGTAGGATTCTTTTTGTTTGTGTAACAGTGCCCGTGGAGTAAGAATCCTATCTCTATACTCTACCTCCCTCCTGATGTTATTCTATAGAATGTTCTAATAGCCTTATAGCCATTCATAGCAGGGCTATACGGCTATTAAAGTCCAGCTGTTTCGTTAAAGTGCGATTCAGCGGGCCTTTAATAGCCGGTATAGCCCGCTAAGGCGGGGTATAAGGCTATAGTATATGTGTTAAAAGTATGTAATATTTTTGTAATGTATGTTTGAATTTTTTTAAATTAATGAATTTTATGGTATTTAACTTTTGCGTAATTTAATTCCGTAGCAGTTTGTGGGTTTATAGGGGAATAGGGTGGGAAGTAATTGAAATATAGTAAATTAAATATTAATTTTTAGGAATTATTAATTATTTTTAATTTTATTTTGCGTTTTAGTTCTGTAGTGGGTTGCGAGCTTATAGGGGAATAGGGTGGGAAGTAATTTAATTGTAATTAGGTAATTATTTATTTTTATTTATTGTTATTGATAATAATTTATTGTTAACTAATGTAATTTAATTGCAATTTATTAATTATTGAAATTATTTTTGTGTAGTGATAATTTACTGTTAATTAACTATTAATTGGTATTTTTTATTACTTATTAATTTTTGGTATTGAAAATTAAATTGTTGTTAATTTATTAATATAGGCAATTAATTGTCAATAAATAATATTTATTGGTACTTATAATAATTAATTATTAAATATTTTGTAATTGGTAAATAATTTTAACTAATTATTTATTGATATTGATAATTAATTTATTGTTATTTAAATATTACATCAATACTTTCCCTACTGTTGCACTCACTGGAGTGGGAATAGTAATTTTTACCACTACACTATCCAACACTTTCCCTACTGTTGCACTCTCTGGAGTGGAATAGTAACTTTTACCCCTACGCTATCCAACACTTTCCCTACTGTTGCTCTCTTTGAAGTGGGAATGGTCATTTTTACCCCTAAGCTATCCAAAGCTTTCCCTACTGTTGCACTCACTGGAGTGGGAATAGTAATTTTTACCCCTACGCTATCCAACACTTTCCCTACTTTTGTACTCACTGGAGTGAGAATAGTAATTTTTACTCTCCCGCTATCCAACATTTCCGTACTGTTGCACTCACTGGAATGGGAATAGGCATTTTTACCCTCCCTCTATCTAACGCTTTTCCTACTGATACACTCACTGGAGTGGGAATAGTAATTTTTACCCTCCCACTATCCAACGTTTTCCCTACTGTTGCACTGACTGGAGTAGGAATAATACATGTTACCCTCTCACTATCCTACGCTAAAAATATTGATTATTTTTAATAATATTAAGTTAATGTATATATGTGTTAAAAAATACATGTTTATTTTCTGTACATTACATTAATTATTTATTAATTTTAAGGTTATTTAAGTATTTTAAAGTATGTTTTACCTAATTATATTTATTTTGTAATTAATTTTACATTCCTTTTAAGACATTTAAAAAAATCAATATTTTAGCAAACTATATTATTTACAGCGATATTTTGGATTCAATATTTTTGTACTTACCTGTTTGTAGATAGGAATTCGATATTCTGGTCGTCGATATTTTGTCACCGATATTTTTGTAGGTCGATATTTAGCTCCCTGATATTCCATCAGTGATTCGGACAGGATATCTGACACATTGGTGATAAAGTATCTCGTTCACCAAATGCTAAATAAGGGTCTTAATCTTCAGGTAAATATGATATCTGTCAGATCACAAATATTACAGACTCAGATTGGGGTTCTCACACAGATTACACAGATCTGTCTGAGGGAAGAGGTGTGGTGCTACGGCCAGGTGGACTGACACTGGATGCTGGGGCTCACAGTTCGATCCCCTGCACCAGCGTCAGGTCAGCCTAGCACCATGTTACTCTGGGCAATAGCTCGCTTAATCTTCCAGACGGCCCCCAGCGCCGGGATGTATCCAGGTAGCTGTGCGCTTTACAAGTACAGAATTTACATTTACATCTGTCTCTTTATTCATTTCATTCTCCATACTTGTTTTTCTGTTATTTATTGCTTTATCCTTAGTTCATTGTGCTTGTCTCCTTTTTTCTCTTTTATTTGTATATCTCGTCTACAGACAGCTCTAGCAGTCTGTTTTTGACAGACCTATTGTGCACAATCATACTTTTTATTCATCCCATTGTTTCTCCTTGGTTGGATTTTTTGTCGATCTCAACTTGCATCTTATTTGATGGCTTTCCTACCTCCTTTTCTGTTTGTCCCACCCCTGGAGCACAGTTTATTTACACGAATCCTTTTGACTGGATGACTTATATTGTTCCACTGTTAACAACCAGGCAACAACCTGTATCTTTTACTTTGTGCACTACATGGGGCTGCTGTGTTTTTACTGCTGTGCCCTCCCCACTGTGTGCTAGATTCCCAGTCATAGTCCACCCCGTGCGCTTACTGTGTTGCTTTCCCATCCCCGAGATAAATTGTTGCTTCCCTCATCCCTACCCATCCCACTTAGCTGTGTTTTTAAATCTCTTCCCCCATGCGTTGCTTCACACCTCTCTCTGTTCACCAGAACGACTTGGCAGCCACATTAACTTGGTCTTCTCAGATCCTGACTCAACTGGTGCTTCTCCACTCCTCACCGTTATGCTTTCTTTAAATCAGATTTTTGAAAACAATTTTTTTTAGATAGAGCTTTGAAAGTGAAATTCCTACAGGTCTACTTCTTTCTGTAAAAGCTCTTTCAAGCATATTTTGTTTAGTTTTTTAGCATTTGGCTACAGAAAGCCTTACCTGGCTGTTGCCATAAGCTAATGAGTTCCATACACTACTGACCTCTCAATCATAGAATGATACGCTCATTCAATTGGCTTTATGTCGTCAGTTGAAGGGTTCAGTCATTTTCATCTTCACAAACATCGCATGAATGTCATTGTGTTGCCACCATATATCCGCTCTGATACTGCATGTATCCAAGGCAGACACATTGGCATGCTACTGTTTGTTTTTAGTTAAAATGGGCTTCTGCCATCTTGGAATGGTAAATTTAAAAAGCCGACACAGCGACTGCATTATTATGTGGGTATCCATGTGCATGTATGATAACACATGCACATCTACACATCATTGCTCTGAGACTTTTGTTTTTCTTTTTTGCTGATGCTAAACAGTATTGGCAAAGCTAAAAGTCATTGCCCATACTTCTTTCCTCTTTCTTTCTTGTTCCCTTTATTCTCCTTTTAACTTCCTTTTTTCTTTCTTTTATTTCTAACTATGAGACCAGAGCTGACAATCACTATATGGAGTTAGAAGTCTACTACACTACCAAGGTAAAAGTGACCCAATTTCTTTATTGGTTCTATGTGTTGAACAGGTAATAAGATTGAAGTGACATATTAGGTGGAACTGAGGTAAAACTACTAATGCAAATGTGCTAAGAATGCCTACTAGAACCAGGTGAAAGTATGGTCTAGCTGTGCTTGTAATAGGTTTACACAGGGAAATTATAGTCTGACACCAAACTCTGCTACCAGTATGTTCTGCATGCAGTGTCCTGTTACCCCCCAATGTTTGAGGATTGTACCTGATAGTTCCCCTGAGTCCTGGCAAGTGTCTCTCATTCTGCTCTCTAAGTTATGCTTGAATGGTAAGGAGTATTTAGAGCCAGACAGACATGCAATAGAATCTGTCATTGAAATGTGCTACACACAGATTAGAACCCACACCCCTACAATAGGTGGTATTATACTATTTGATTATGTGTAACACTTTATTTGTCTATACATCGAGTGCATTCAAATGTAAATATTATTAACAGCCCAGAAGAATCATGCAAATTAGGAAAAAAGGTCTAATATACGTCTCCAATTTCATCACACATCCTTACACTGCAAGTTTTACCAAAATTGTTTATAATAAGCCTTCAAACAGCATGGTAGAGTGATTTTTATTGATAAGCTAATATACCAAGTCTAGGGGCATGCGAAAGTAGTGTAATGTGCTTTTGCATATTTACTCTAAATTTCAGGAAATTTAAGCAAAAATCCACAAAATGTGAATGTCATTTAGCGCTATATTTTAGCATGAAATACATCCTCGTATTTAAAAAAGCATGAAAAACACAACTGTTGCGAACAACAGCTATTAAAATTCCTTTTGTTCGAGTTGTTACTGCACTCTCATGCTATAATATTTCCATGAATGCCAGCGTAATTACATGATGTGGCATGATGGAATAATTTCTGGAATTGTTTATAGCAAGTGTAATGCAAAATTCTCAAAAGAGTATGCAAAGCTTTGAACATGCATACCGTTAGCCTGTGAGCCTTAAAATTAAATTCACATTTTGGTCAGCCTACTGTCAAGAAAATCATGATTTCATTAAAGAACCTGACAATTCAGAAAGGAATATTTGGCCATTAGCATATGTTTATGGGCACAACTGCCAATTTATGTCTGCCCAAAATGTGCAAAGGGTTAAAAGGAGTGTTACTCCTGCAGAGTTTTGCTCCCCGACAATAGAGAAACATGCTGCAGTAACTTCCAAGTATGGTGTGAGGAGTGGGCGGGAAAAGGTGCTTATCCTAGGAAATTTGTAATTGACCCTTTCAACTATGGAACTTATTAGCAACATACTCTAGAAAATGTCTTGAATATTTCCACTTCAAAGATGGAAAGGGGAACAGATTGCCTCCATACTGGGAGATGTAAGGGAAAGGGTTGCGCCAGAGGACGAAAATGTTTTCTCTGTGAAGCAAAAAAATAAAAAAGGTGCATTTGTACACAGGACCCCATTTTCCCAGTGCTTAAATCTAGGCTCGGGCAGAATTGTAATTCTGTTTGCGGAGTTACCTGAATTTGCTAAATTCTGACATCAGTTGCATGGCAGAATTATAACCACTTTGGCGCACACAAGGCTTGTCTTAGCATGCGTTGGTGAGCGTCACAACATTTGCCGGCAGCTAGTGATCAAGATTTGCAAGCCACTAGTACAGCTTCCGTTCATCATGGAGTCTTCCAGCGCTATTTTCGTGACACTGGCAAGCGTCCGCGGCTGTTTCTTGAGCAGATTCTCTACTTGAGAAGAAGCTAAATCAACTTGAATATACCTTTTACAGTGAATATTCTACTGCCACAAATGGTTCACGTTGTTTTTCAGAACAAAAAGCATTCTTTTTCATTTTACTTTCTGTTTCAGCAAAAAGGAAGTGCCCCAGAGACTCCAACTCACTCTTCCTGTCCAACAGTCTCCTCCCATTACTTTGTCCATATTCTGGTCGCTTTCCATTTGGATTTCAAGGCAGTAGGATCTCTCTATTTGTCTGCAATTCTTTCTGCATATACACTATTGGATTTTGAGAACTTTAGTTTTGTGACATCACAAGTAAGTTCAAAATCTTTTGTATAAAAGGGTTGTTTGTTTGATAGAGGGCATGTACTAGTATGTATTTGTACTTGTTGTGGTGGTTGGCCTGGAGTTGTAGCAGGGGCCAAGTATATGTTTGTATTTAATTTTGTTATCTTTTGTAAGGGAAAACGTTTGCACAGTTCATTACATGTTCTCCATGTTTGTTAAATGTGCATGCACTATTTATTTATGTTACTATGTGGCCTAGTTTGCCCATGGGCCATCCAACCAGTTCTATCATTGGGTACATGAAACAACTGTTATTGTGGTATATGTTGTTTTAAAACATAATTTAGGACAGTGATGATACTGGATTAAATAAAAAATGTGTGTTTTCTTTTTTTTGTATTTCATGTTTTTTTCTGCAAAAAGTATATTTTGGTGGGGTAACATTTGATGCATTTGAAGGATGTGTGTAGTTGTAAAATCTTGCATAGCTCACTTAATTGTATTGTATGGTATTGCTGAATTAATGGTAGTGCCTTCTTCACTGTTTACCATGCCTTGTTTGTCTGGCCAGTGTGTGTGTGTGTGTGTGTGTGTTCCACCATTTGTCTTTGTTCTCCATGCCATGTGGCCAGCAGTCATTTTGTGTTATCAGTGTCCATAGGTCTGCATGTGTTCTTTTTTGTCCATTCTTCCTTGCTTGTTGTTTGACCACGTGTTCAGAGGCCATTTTGTATAGCCTGGCAGTGTGCTTTTGCCATTGGCCTACACGTGTTCTTTGTCATGTCTCCTTGCTTGTTGTTTGACCATGCATCAGTGGTCATTTTGTGTAGCCTGTGAGTGTGCTTTTGCCATAGACCTGAATGTGGTCTTTGTTGTGTACATGCTTCCTTGCTTGTTGTTGCTGTTTTACCATGTGGTCGGTGGCCATTTTGTGTTGCCAGCCAGTGTGCGTTTGTCATAGACATGCATGTTTTCTTTTGTGTCAATGTCTCCTTGTTGCTGTTTGACCATGTGCCCAGTGACCATTTTGTGTAGCCAGCCAGTGAGCTTTTGCTATAGGCCTTCATGTGTTCTTTAGTGGCAAAAGGTAACATCCTCAAGCAATAAGAAAGACCTAGTCTGTATTGTTCGTACTCTGGGACCGTGGTATTGTTTGGTTATAAGTAAACTATCAAATACATTATTATTTGGCAAGGGACTTCAGAATCAGCTAGGGAAAGTGTAGGGGGAAAAGTATATGTACAGTATGTGACTGTTACAGAGAGCAGCTTTTTGTCAAATAAAAAAAACAGGCTGTGCTAAAAGCAGTGCAAAGGCAAAATACATATGATGAAACAATTTCCATCTATTTATTTTTTTGCAAATAAAGCCCACCCTTTCCACTCACAACAGGTCCACCCCTCTCCCCAAACAAATACATATATTGTCCTAACCAAGTAAGTCAGTCCAACAAAGTCCTCTTAGTCCCATCTACCCTTCCCAATTCCCACCCTCAACAAACGACTCTCCCACCAAAGAAAACATATTAAAGAAAGATCTTAGAGGGCATCTATTTGGGTGTGAAGGTGTGCCACCTCCTGGCGAAGCAGTGCCAGCTCCCATAGGACGCAGTGCAGGAGGTGTTCTGTGTATGATGATGATGATGAGGAAGGGGTACAGCAGTGGATGATTCCGACTGTCAACTGCGCTGGCGATGGTGTGGCTGGGGTGGAGGCTCTAGTGGCTGGCAGGAGGTACTGGAGGCACTGGAATATGCCTCTCTGCCTTCTCTTCCTCCAAAGCCACCAGCTGGTGACATTCAGCCTGGATGGCCTCCATTTGACAGGACTGCAGTCGGGCAGCTATCTCCTGCCATGATAATGGACCAGCAGGAGTCGCTATATCAACAAAGAAAAAATATGTATAAAAGACAAATTGTATAGAAAGCTCAGTGCAAACACTTGTTTATATAGTGGCACAGTAGCAGAACATTGCTGGTCCCCTAGGGTCCTTGGAACTTTGATGTGATTAGTCACAGGGTCAAGTTTTTCCCCACACATGCATCATATTAAGCACTGACGGCAAGGAATTGAGGCAGAATACCATCAGAATAAAAGCCTTTTTTTCATTTAAAGGATTTCATAGTGAAAACTAAACACACACTTTGTGTGTGAAAAGAACAATTACCTCTTATTAATGAGTAAGGCATACATGCAGCACAATTAATAGTTTTCTTGTTGTGCAACAATAATGGAGGCATGCTAGAGTCAGGTCAGCTACTCTCTGCGTTGTGCAGCAGGTGCTGCTGTAAGGGACAATTTTTATCTCTAATTCCAACAGGCCTGCTCTACTTCAACTGCCTTTAATTCTACACTGACTCCAAAAAGGCACATGAATAATAATAATACTAGGTCACACACGTCACATATAAATCGATGTCCTGTCTGTCATAAGTAGACAGTGGAAAAAATGATGCACTGCAGTACAGAGAAGGGAACGAGATATATATTTTATTTGCCACATTCGTCACAGAGTACCTCATCCGCCAAAACTCTAAATCAAGCATTTACTTCCACTTTACTCCATGGCCAGGCCCTACACCACACATTATTTTCAACAAATGCCTTCATCTGGCAGTAAGAAAAGTTACTATTGCAAGGTAAGTTAGAGGGATTAATCTAGGAAGAGGTTTTGCTATAGAATATTAGGATGACACTTGTCATCATGTGCTAAGCTTTTGCTTAGTTAGTCACTGTAGTTGATGAATGATGAAAGGGAAAATATTTAACAGGTATAAATCCGTCATGGAAGCCATGAAATATATATTCATTACTCACTTGGCCAGAAAAATATGGCACATATGGATTTTTCTATTTTTTGGTAGGCTGGGTCAGAACTTATGAAAGAAAAATGGAGTGAGGTACTATATTAGGAGGTGACTGAGTGGGCATTGGGAAACACACCTTGTTTTCTTCATAATGACACATTAACTGAAGAAGACACACATTGTACACCAAGTAGAATTTCAGGGACCCCCTCTCAAGCAGTCATTTTAAGGCCAGGGAGCAGAGGGGAATAACAATCTAACAATCAAAAAACAACTCCCACAAGGCCTTTTATTATTTTTACTGGTTTTACCTTAGATTATCTGGGCATAGCCAATAATAATCATACATAATTTTTACTTTTTCATTTCTTTTTTTTAGTAAAGTTATTATTTTCTTCCTTTTTTTAAAACAATTATACCATGAATATTTTCATGACATTTTTTCAAAATTTAAAAGCAATGCATTTCTTTACAATATTCATTGTAGTCAGAAAGACATCATAATTCCAAACAACATTTTCTATTATTCATACACAATTATGAAATCGATAGCCAGGTAGACAGCACAAACATACACACTCCACATTTACTCACAATCATAACACTCATATATCTGGACATGTTAACATTCCTATTAGTTGTTGTCTCTATTGTCCAGTATTTGTCCACTCAATTCAGTGGGATGTTATGAGGACTTAGGTCAACGCGGGTCGGTGGAAGGAAAAGACATTAGAACCACCTTCATCAGGACCCGACAGATTTACCAGTCCATGTTCTCTCTACCCTGGTTAGGATCTGCAAACAGAAAGCCTTGATTATCTTAATGCCCACAATATTTCTAAAAATTGTAAATAGAGAACATTGTTTGGACCGCACATTTATGTACATTACGGCTTACACACACATCACCCACAAGTGCTACCTTATACCCCAAACTGGAGGTTGATCCACCCACTATTCTGCAGAATACAGTATATAAATTCGAGCTCCAATTTGCCTTCACCTACTCAAGGCAAAAGGTCAATTTCATACCTATCCTTTATATGGCCACCATTTGAGATCATCCTACGCTTTCAACTTTGATATATGTCACTTGTCTGCTATTTTCAAATATTGGAATAACAACTTACTCAAAAACTCTGATCTTTTTCGTTGTTTTTTTCCTTTTTTCAACTACCTGGCTAGGAGTGCATCTAGTTTCCGGCAGACTTTACTAATGTTGCCTGAGGGACAATTAGAAAAAGATTCATATACCTATTCACAAATAAACTCTATGGTCCCTACTTTCACCATAACTTTATCCATTTTACCTGTAGTTTTTTTCAGCAACAAGGAGGGACATTTACTCTCTCCTTCCTTTTTCTAGTATATGTAAATGCAGCGGCAATCTCCAGGTATTTCAAAAATAACTTCTGCAAAAAAATGTGAGATATTGTTCTATCGTTTGTTGTTCTAAAGCAAAGGCCTGTATCACTCGCTAACACAAGGGGTATTTACCTTTTAAATGGATTAGGCCAAGATTGAAAAAGCACATCGACCGTTAGATCCTTTAGTTAAAATCTGCATTCGCGGTTACTAGTAAGCAAAATCCCATTAAATACTGTTGTCACCTGTTTGCAAAAAGATACAATAAAAATACCTTAATAGGCTGCTCATTTTTCTTTTAGAGACTTATGGGCAAACTCCACATTTCTGTATTGTTTTGAAAAGAGAGTACCTTAATATTTGCGATGACTATATTTCATTCACGGAATACTCCTGCAGACGTGCATATTTTCTCCAGGCGGATATAAACTGCAGGGATATACGGACACAAATCACTTTTATGTTTTACTCATATCATCAAAAAACCTTTTGCAGGTTAAAGACTCTCTTTCGTGAATTTGATTATTACGACTGAACGTTAGTCAAACACCACAAGATAACAAGTACAAAGACTTTTCCATTGTTGCAGCTCTCATTGCAGACACGAGTCATTTCTTTATTATGCTCATTTCGTGGAGAATGTTGCATGTTTTTTGGGATTTTCTCTTGTGAACTGAATTTATTATTCCAACTTACTATTCTAAATTGCACGAGTTAACAATTTTAAAGAATTTGTCTATGACTGCAGAGCTCATTTACGGAAACGCGTAGCTCAAAACGAACTTCTATACCATTTATGAGGGCTTATAGATGTCGGCCTCGCTGATAATACGGGTTAAGACATACATTTCTCAATACTGATTACAAGCTTATCTCGGGGAAATTGAAACTATTTGCCGAGTATGAATTCTCCGAGCCAGAAGAGCACTAACATACACTCACCAATTTTAAGCCATTTCACACGTCTCCGTCCTGCATTGCATGCCGTCAGCATCAGATTTGTGATGTTCGTGAATCATCTTTTTATACGTATTCAGCCGTATAAGCCATACCACCAAAATCAAACAAGTGAGCCCACCTGTCGATGATCATCAAGACAAAAAACGGACTCATCACTTTTACACAGAGTCCCAATATACTAAGTTTGTCTCATTCGTTATCCACTCTAAGCGCCATCTTTAAATGGCTAGAGTGTATTACACATCCCTAATTATAGACTACGGACTTTTTGTCTGTGCAAAACAACCCAATGGGGTCGGCATATCTCATGGGTTACGAATTTCATATGCTATATGTAAAGGATAATAATGGTATTACAGTATGGTACGGTCCGTCGATGTCACAAAGTGCCGGTATTATTAACCAAAACCACCGGTCTGCACATTTAACGGGTGCCATCTTTACCTCTAAAAAACACCATACAAAAAAGGGGGACCATATTAGGTCTAATGCTCTAGATAAAAATTGATGAATATCTAATATTCATATTTGTAGAACCAATACATAGGCACTAGTAATCTAGGATAACTGTTCCCTACCAAGTCGTCCTTAACTTACATGACTCTTGCCTATATCCTTATCACACAAAAAAGGGTGATTCGGAATACAACCATCTTTATTAATCAAAAAGGTGTCCCATGCCAGGTCTATGTTCCGTCATTTGTCTAACCCATTGACTGACCCATATCACAGATGTATTTCAAATGATAAATTTTACAAAGGCTTAGTGATATTCCATTGGATTTCCTCATTTAGGCTATTTTTAACCGTATTCATAGTGAAAATCCAAAAACATTCTCTTCTTTTCCGCACAATATCCATTGGCGTCCCTAATTGCCCTTTTACCTTTTCAAAAATACACCATTTAAGATCATTCTCTGTGTGTTGCTTAGCTAAACAATGTTGTACTAAGGGGGCATCACTTCTGCTTCTACGTACAGCAGATTTATGTTCACTGTACCGTACTCTGAAGTCACGCGATGTTTCTCCAATATAGGATAAATCAAAAGGGCAGGTTATGCTATGAATAACATTTGGCTCCTGCAATTTGTTAAGTTTCTTAGCTGGAATTTCTTTGCGCGATATTCTCCACAATTTGTTACTATAGCTGTATCGCAGGCGTGGCAAGAGCCACATCGGTGGTTACCTAACACTAATGGTAGTGCTGTAACAGTTGTTTGTCGAATCTTGTCCTGCTTGTTGGGCCGCGTGTGAACAAGTATATCACGTAGATTTTGGTTTCTCCAGAAGGCAACCAGCGGTTGTTCTAGCTTGGCTTCCTCCTCAACCGTATTCAAAAATTTCCAGTTTTTCTGTATGATGTTTTTATTTTAAAATTAAATGGTGAATGATTCACAACACAAACCACCTGTTCATTCGGGGTACATGTTCTTCCTTCTAGTAGAGCATCATGGTTATAGTATTTTGCCCTCTTATATGCGTGACGAACTAACCTTCTTGGATAGCCTCTTATCAGCAGTCTCTCTTTTAAAGCATCTCCATTTTTGTGGAATTCACCCATGTTGGTGCAATTCCTTCTAATACAAAGGAATTCCCCAAAGGGGATGGAATCCTTTTGGATGGCAGGATGGTAACTCTGGTACTGCAGTATTGTATTTTTCACAGTGGGCTTACAAAATAGGCTAACTTCTAGGACAGGATTACATCCTGAAATAAGGATGTCGAGAAACTCTACGCATTGGGGGATACTCCTGGCAGTAAATTTTAGATTTTGATCACTCGCTTTAACCATGCCACATATTCATCAAGGGAGACGCTGTCGCCCCTCCAGATGAAAAAAATGTTGTCAATGAAGCGCCTCCATGTGATGACCTGGTCAAAAAATGGAGCCACCTCATCGAAGACATTCCTTCTCTCCCATTCTCCTATATACATATTCGTGACACTCGGCGCCAACACTGTAGTACCAAATTGATCATGCTGCAGCTAGGACATGGGTGTCGAAATCCCATGGGCAGGGAGGTGATGAATGATGAGGGTGAAATATCTGCCTTGCTTAGCAGATACAGTATAATTCATTTGTCAATAAGCAAGCAATGTGGCTTATCACCACCCATCCCGCCACCGTTGGGACTCCTACCCCCAACCTCCTGGGCCTCCTATGTCGCACTGGAACTGCCGCTGGCCCAGGCATTGGTGGTCTGTGTGCCTAGAAAATAAATTACCCATTTTAGATACCAGATTTGCCTAATTATTATTATTTTTTAACAGAGTACAACAGAAATACCTCACTATAGTACTGTTATCAGTACCTTCATTCAAAACTATCACTTTGGGAGGTTTATTGGTTGACTTGTTACAAAAGTCAGATAGTCAAGCCAACCGAAAACCTTTTTCTCATAATTGAGGGACAGAGCTATGATGAGTCATTGAAGCACAATGAAGGGGTGAAATGGTCAATGAAGGACATGTGGTCTTGGTTGGCAAATGCATTGGGATCTCATTACTTTCCTGCAATGCTGCACTGTCATGGTAACTGCTGGTATACTGTATAAATGAATGCTAACACAACATTGGATGGGCCCATGTCCATGGCCATTCATTAATTTTGACTGTTTGAGCATGAGCAAGAAAGCCCTCTCAACAAACATGTGTGGTGAATAATAGCTTACTTGGGCCAACAATCTTCACAGTACCAAACATCTGTTCCCTTAGTCTTGAAGTGCCACAAGACATATAAGGGGAGGGAAATCTTGCTAATAAAACAGAAGAAAGCTACAGATAAGAAGAAGTCAGCTCCAGAAGCATGAAATATGGAAAAAAGGAGGAAAATGCAAGGTTAACAAGAATTTAACAAACATTAGCTAGAAGAGTTGAAAAATAAGGCGACAGTATAAAAAAAAGGCAAAAATATCCTACTAGTAGGAACAGGCTAAATGTAGGGAAATAATAGTAACAGGACTAACTGGGGCCCACAAAAGCCTCTGCTGTGGCCACTGCAAAAACAACAAGTGATGGACCGAATGTGGATCAATGTCACACATTCCCCCAGTCAAAAGATCTGGGCCCAAATCCATCGTTTTTTTGCACTCCTCACCACCCTGGGTTAGACAATGGCGATATGCAAATCAGCTCTGACCCTGTTGCCCCATGGGAACAGTCCAGTCCGAACTACAAAAGCCATGTCCTTCCCAGAACGGAATCAAGCATCCGAGGACCGGACCGGTTTTGAGGTAACACCTCTCATCAGCCCGGCTAGCTTGCATCCAAGTGGTGTGGAGTGCCTGGGACCCACGTCTGGGCATCCCCAGCGCACTTAGGGCGGCAATTGCAAAAACAACAAGTGATGGACCGAATGTGGATCAATGTCATACATTCCCCCAGTCAAAAGATCTGGGCCCAAATCCATAGTTTTTTTGCACTCCACACCACCCTGGGTTAGACAATGGCGATATGCAAATCAGCTCTGACCCTGTTGCCCCATGGGAACAGTCCAGTCCGAACTACAAAAGCCATGTCCTTCCCAGAACGGAATCAAGCATCCGAGGACCGGACCGGTTTCGAGGTAACACCTCTCATCAGCCCGGCTAGCTTGACTCCAAGTGGTGTGGAGTGCCTGGGACCCACGTCTGGGCATCCCCAGCGCACTTAGGGCGGCAATTGCAAAAACAACAAGTGATGGACAGAATGTGGATCAATGTCACACATTCCCCCAGTCAAAAGATCTGGGCCCAAATCCATCGTTTTCTGCACTCCACACCACCCTGGGTTAGACAATGGCGATATGCAAATCAGCTCTGACCATGGCTTTTGTAGTTCGGACTGGACTGTTCCCATGGGGCAACAGGGTCAGAGCTGATTTGCATATCGCCATTGTCTAACTCAGGGTGGTGTGGAGTGCAAACAAACGATGGATTTGGGCCCAGATCTTTTGACTGGGGGAATGTGTGACATTGATCAACATTCGGTCCATCACTTGTTGTTTTGCAATTGCCGCCCTAAGTGCGCTGGGGATGCCCAGACGTGGGTCCCAGGCACTCCACACCACTTGGAGTCAAGCTAGCCGGGCTGATGAGAGGTGTTACCTCGAAACCGGTCCGGTCCTCGGATGCTTGATTCCGTTCTGGGAAGGACATGGCTTTTGTAGTTCGGACTGGACTGTTCCCATGGGGCAACAGGGTCAGAGCTGATTTGCATATCGCCATTGTCTAGCCCAGGGTGGTGTGGAGTGCAAAAAAACGATGGATTTGGGCCCAGATCTTTTGACTGGGGGAATGTGTGACATTGATCCACATTCGGTCCATCACTTGTTGTTTTTGCAATTGCCGCCCTAAGTGCGCTGGGGATGCCCAGACGTGGGTTCCAGGCACTCCACACCACTTGGAGTCAAGCTAGCCGGGCTGATGAGAGGTGTTACCTCGAAACCGGTCCGGTCCTCGGATGCTTGATTCCGTTCTGGGAAGGACATGGCTTTTGTAGTTTGGACTGGACTGTTCCCATGGGGCAACAGGGTCAGAGCTGATTTGCATATCGCCATTGTCTAACCCAGGGTGGTGTGGAGTGCAAAAAAACGATGGATTTGGGCACAGATCTTTTGACTGGGGGAATGTGTGACATTGATCCACATTTGGTCCATCACTTGTTGTTTTTGCAATTGCCGCCCTAAGTGCGCTGGGGATGCCCAGACGTGGGTCCCAGGCACTCCACACCACTTGGAGTCAAGCTAGCCGGGCTGATGAGAGGTGTTACCTCGAAACCGGTCCGGTCCTCGGATGCTTGATTCCGTTCTGGGAAGGCCATGGCTTTTGTAGTTCGGACTGGACTGTTCCCATGGGGCAACAGGGTCAGAGCTGATTTGCATATCGCCATTGTCTAACCCAGGGTGGTGTGGAGTGCAAAAAAACGATGGATTTGGGCCCAGATCTTTTGACTGGGGGAATGTGTGACATTGATCCACATTCGGTCCATCACTTGTTGTTTTTGCAATTGCCGCGCTAAGTGCGCTGGGGATGCCCAGACGTGGGTCCCAGGCACTCCACACCACTTGGAGTCAACCTAGCCGGGCTGATGAGAGGTGTTACCTCGAAACCGGTCCGGTCCTCGGATGCTTGATTCCGTTCTGGGAAGGACATGGCTTTTGTAGTTCGGACTGGACTGTTCCCATGGGGCAACAGGGTCAGAGCTGATTTGCATATCGCAATTGTCTAACCCAGGGTGGTGTGGAGTGCAAACAAACGATGGATTTGGGCCCAGATCTTTTGACTGAGGGATGTGTGACATTGATCCACATTCGGTCCATCACATGTTGTTTTTGCAATTGCCGCCCTAAGTGCACTGGGGATGCCCAGACGTGGGTCCCAGGCACTCCACACCACTTGGAGTCAAGCTAGCCGGGCTGATGAGAGGTGTTACCTCGAAACCGGGCCGGTCCTCGGATGCTTGATTCCGTTCTGGGAAGGACATGGCTTTTGTAGTTCGGACTCGACTGTTCCCATGGGGCAACAGGGTCAGAGCTGATTTGCATATCGCCATTGTCTAACCCAGGGTGGTGTGGAGTGCAAAAAAAGGATGGATTTGGGCCCAGATCTTTTGACTGGGGGAATGTGTGACATTGATCCACATTCGGTCCATCACTTGTTGTTTTTGAAATTGCCGCCCTAAGTGCGCTGGGGATGCCCAGACGTGGGTCCCAGGCACTCCACACCACTTGGAGTCAAGCTAGCCGGGCTGATGAGAGGTGTTACCTCGAAACCGGTCCGGTCCTCGGATGCTTGATTCCGTTCTGGGAAGGACATGGCTTTTGTAGTTCGGACTGGACTGTTCCAATGGGGCAACAGGGTCAGAGCTGATTTGCATATCGCCATTGTCTAACCCAGGGTGGTGTGGAGTGCAAAAAAACGATGGATTTGGGCCCAGATCTTTTGACTGGGGGAATGTGTGACATTGATCCACATTCGGTCCATCACTTGTTGTTTTTGCAATTGCCGCCCTAAGTGCGCTGGGGATGCCCAGACGTGGGTCCCAGGCACTCCACACCACTTGGAGTCAAGCTAGCCGGGCTGATGAGAGGTGTTACCTCGAAACCGGTCCGGTCCTCGGATGCTTGATTCCGTTCTGGGAAGGACATGGCTTTTGTAGTTCGGACTGGACTGTTCCCATGGGGCAACAGGGTCAGAGCTGATTTGCATATCGCCATTGTCTAACCCAGGGTGGTGTGGAGTGCAAAAAAACGATGGATTTGGGCCCAGATCTTTTGACTGGGGGAATGTGTGACATTGATCCACATTCGGTCCATCACTTGTTGTTTTTGCAATTGCCGCGCTAAGTGCGCTGGGGATGCCCAGACGTGGGTCCCAGACACTCCACACCACTTGGAGTCAACCTAGCCGGGCTGATGAGAGGTGTTACCTCGAAACCGGTCCGGTCCTCGGATGCTTGATTCCGTTCTGGGAAGGACATGGCTTTTGTAGTTCGGACTGGACTGTTCCCATGGGGCAACAGGGTCAGAGCTGATTTGCATATCGCCATTGTCTAACCCAGGGTGGTGTGGAGTGCAAACAAACGATGGATTTGGGCCCAGATCTTTTGACTGAGGGATGTGTGACATTGATCCACATTCGGTCCATCACATGTTGTTTTTGCAATTGCCGCCCTAAGTGCACTGGGGATGCCCAGACGTGGGTCCCAGGCACTCCACACCACTTGGAGTCAAGCTAGCCGGGCTGATGAGAGGTGTTACCTCGAAACCGGGCCGGTCCTCGGATGCTTGATTCCGTTCTGGGAAGGACATGGCTTTTGTAGTTCGGACTCGACTGTTCCCATGGGGCAACAGGGTCAGAGCTGATTTGCATATCGCCATTGTCTAACCCAGGGTGGTGTGGAGTGCAAAAAAAGGATGGATTTGGGCCCAGATCTTTTGACTGGGGGAATGTGTGACATTGATCCACATTCGGTCCATCACTTGTTGTTTTTGAAATTGCCGCCCTAAGTGCGCTGGGGATGCCCAGACGTGGGTCCCAGGCACTCCACACCACTTGGAGTCAAGCTAGCCGGGCTGATGAGAGGTGTTACCTCGAAACCGGTCCGGTCCTCGGATGCTTGATTCCGTTCTGGGAAGGACATGGCTTTTGTAGTTCGGACTGGACTGTTCCAATGGGGCAACAGGGTCAGAGCTGATTTGCATATCGCCATTGTCTAACCCAGGGTGGTGTGGAGTGCAAAAAAACGATGGATTTGGGCCCAGATCTTTTGACTGGGGGAATGTGTGACATTGATCCACATTCGGTCCATCACTTGTTGTTTTTGCAATTGCCGCCCTAAGTGCGCTGGGGATGCCCAGACGTGGGTCCCAGGCACTCCACACCACTTGGAGTCAAGCTAGCCGGGCTGATGAGAGGTGTTACCTCGAAACCGGTCCGGTCCTCGGATGCTTGATTCCGTTCTGGGAAGGACATGGCTTTTGTAGTTCGGACTGGACTGTTCCCATGGGGCAACAGGGTCAGAGCTGATTTGCATATCGCCATTGTCTAACCCAGGGTGGTGTGGAGTGCAAAAAAACGATGGATTTGGGCTCAGATCTTTTGACTGGGGGAATGTGTGACATTGATCCACATTCGGTCCATCACTTGTTGTTTTTGCAATTGCCGCCCTAAGTGCGCTGGGGATGCCCAGACGTGGGTCCCAGGCACTCCACACCACTTGGAGTCAAGCTAGCCGGGCTGATGAGAGGTGTTACCTCGAAACCGGTCCGGTCCTCGGATGCTTGATTCCGTTCTGGGAAGGACATGGCTTTTGTAGTTCGGACTGGACTGTTCCCATGGGGCAACAGGGTCAGAGCTGATTTGCATATCGCCATTGTCTAACCCAGGGTTGTGTGGAGTGCAAAAAAACGATGGATTTGGGCCCAGATCTTTTGACTGGGGGAATGTGTGACATTGATCCACATTCGGTCCATCACTTGTTGTTTTTGCAATTGCCGCCCTAAGTGCGCTGGGGATGCCCAGACGTGGATCCCAGGCACTCCACACCACTTGGAGTCAAGCTAGCCGGGCTGATGAGAGGTGTTACCTCGAAACCGGTCCGGTCCTCGGATGCTTGATTCCGTTCTGGGAAGGACATGGCTTTTGTAGTTCGGACTAGACTGTTCCCATGGGGCAACAGGGTCAGAGCTGATTTGCATATCGCCATTGTCTAACCCAGGGTGGTGTGGAGTGCAAAAAAACGATGGATTTGGGCCCAGATCTTTTGACTGGGGGAATGTGTGACATTGATCCACATTCGGTCCATCACTTGTTGTTTTTGCAATTGCCGCCCTAAGTGCGCTGGGGATGCCCAGACGTGGGTCCCAGGCACTCCACACCACTTGGAGTCAAGCTAGCCGGGCTGATGAGAGGTGTTACCTCGAAACCGGTCCGGTCCTCGGATGCTTGATTCCGTTCTGGGAAGGACATGGCTTTTGTAGTTCGGACTGGACTGTTCCCATGGGGCAACAGGGTCAGAGCTGATTTGCATATCGCCATTGTCTAACCCAGGGTGGTGTGGAGTGCAAAAAAACGATGGATTTGGGCCCAGATCTTTTGACTGGGGGAATGTGTGACATTGATCCACATTCGGTCCATCACTTGTTGTTTTTGCATCTGCTGTGGCCACAGCACTGGTGGTGGTTCCACCCACCACGACACTGGTGGTGGCAGCCCTTCGCCCTGCCCTGATGATACCATCTTTCCCTTGAGTGCTGATATAAGAAATAAAGCAGATAGAAAAAGATTAAGTGGTACAGTTAATCTCTAAAAAAATATTTTGACAGGCAGACGCAGTAGCATTATACTTTTCTAAATCTGATAGCCTATTGCCCTATTCCTAATTTCCTAAACTACATTTTGAACTACCAATGAATTGCAACAAAAGTTCTTTACTTCCTAACCCCCTTTGATGGGCCAACTCAGTCTCCCTTTTCAACACTAGGAGATTGGGACTGTATGGACTACATAAAGAAAGGTCCATAGAACGCTAATTCCTGATATACTACGATCTTAGTGACAGAACAGAGGAGTCTGCATCACTTCTTCAATGATCAGCCCAAGCAAACACCAAGTACTGAGTACCGGGCTAGCTCAAGCTGGATCAGATATTATTCATAATGTAAACCTAACTTACCAAGGAGTGTGAGCAGCATGCTATTTTTAAAAAAATGTTCGCATTTTTGGAAAATAAAAAAATTAATACTCAACGAGCTCTGCAATCTTGAAACTTAGCAGGTCAAGCAGGTCCTGTTCTTTATCGGTTAGGTCCTTTATCGGTGAGGTGCTTCAGCTACTGTGTGGTGCACTTAACCCCTGTGCTGTGGCACACGCACTGACGCACTCTCCCCACAGCAGCCTACTCTCCCACAGGGCGTACCCTTTCCCAGGCCTGCTGCCAACATGGAGGGATGGTGGCACTGGACCCAAAAAAACAGTGCAGCCACATCCGCCTCAGTAAAAATGGGGTGGGTTGAGCCCCTGAGTGACGCTTGCACCCACAGGGTGTGTGACTTGTGTCACTTGTGTTGCCGCCTTCTGCTTATCCTGCCATGGGGCCGGGTGAAAAAAAGAACTGAAGGAAGTGGAACACAAGGAAAGGGAAAACATTTAAAAGTACAAAAAGGTACGAAAAAGTTTTAAAACAGGACAAAACATAAAATACACACACAGAAAGCACACACTGATCAAAAATAAGTACATGAGGGGTGGATGAGTTAAATGGGGAGGATTGGCACAGATTAAAACAGATTCAAAAATAGGCCGAATACCATACACAGAATAGTAGTGAAAGCAGGTAAAATAAACTGACCATGCCCATGCATACCACGTGGTGCTGTTCGTGCTGATTTTCAGCGTGAAATGAGCTACCAGCATGAAAAAACAGAGCAAAGAGCCAGACGAGTATTTTCCTGCCCATTTGCGGAGTTCCGTGGAATCTCGCAGAGTTTTTTGGTTACCCTGCTAAATTCCGCAGAGCAATACTCCTCGAGTTCCGCCTAGGCCTACTTAAATCTACATTATGGCCCTTATTTGTTAGGAGTGGTGGAATTTCATAACTTCAGGTTAAATTTCGCCACCTCTAAGACCAAGGGCTCCATTAGGATGTCGGGCGGATCGCCACCGCCATGGTGGCGGTGGCGATCTGCCCGACAGAAATGCCCGCCCGCCACCCTTTTCCCCCCGCCACATTACAATGGCGGGGGGGAACGCAACGGAGGGAAACACCGCCCGCCACTTTTCCGCCCCTGTCGCCTTGCGGCCGGGGCGGAAAAAAAATAATATGGTGGCGGTGTCTAATAGACACCGCCAGACATATTATGATGGTTGGTGTGCAGTGCCTTTCCGCGGCGGCGATGCCGCCACGGAAAGGCATGCGGTCTTCGCTCTGTGGGCCCCCTGCGGGCCCCCAGAGTGAAGTACAGGTGGGGGGCGCACGTGGGGGGGTACCTGTGGTACCCTCCTTCATTGTCATTTGCAAAGCGGCAGGCACTGCGCGGTGCCTGCCGCTTTGCACAAGACAATGTTAAAGTGCATTTTCAGCATTGTGGCGGGCGGTGCAGAGAGCACCGCCCGCCACAATGCTAAAAATAGAGGATGTGCCCGCCACTGTAGCGGGCACATCCTAATGGCACCCCCGGGACCCCTGCCCTTATGGCGGGCGGTCCCGATTTACGATGGGTTGACGGGCGGGTAAAGTCCGCCCGTCATCCTAATGGAGCCCCAAGTGTCTCCAGGTTTTGAAATGTCAGCCCCGCAAGCACTAGACCCAATAATATCTGCACCCTGTTACATGCTGATGGGGTTGGGTTTGCAAGTAGGAGAACAATCTAGCCTGACCCCTGCAGCAATCCAGCGGGAGCAGGCAATACTCCTCTAAACAGAACGAGCCTCCTGGGAGCCCTACACGCACTGACCTACCACACAAATGCCCCTGTCTCTCCCGCAGAGCTTTTCGATTTGCTCTGAGCAAACAGAAAATGTCAGCAGTTTTCTCCCTCAAGTCTGAAGAACGGAAAAGAAAAGGGATTGTTATTGCCCGGCCCATGCAGTCATTCCCCATCATTCCCCATTCCCATGAGAAAAGCTTCAATCTGCTGTATTTGGTGCAGGGTTACCTGTGCGAATCAGAGTTTCGAATGCTTCTATCCCTGCACCATAGTTTTGGCACACTTTTAATAGGAGCCTATGTAGATTTATGCAAAGTGGAAATAGGAGTCCTGGGAATATGTCACATGAAATTCCCAGTAGCTCATTTGAAACCTGTGCCTCGATCAGCTTTCCAAGCACACTACTGGGAAGTTTTTGTGAATTCTAAAAAGTAGTAAATCTGCACATGGTGCTGGAAACCAGGGTTCGAGCCTCAAGGTCGCGTCCACATCTTGTGATTGGATGTGTAATGTAAATACGGTACTCATGTAAAGCGCTCCAATACCTTCGGGTCGAGTTCGCGCTATATAAAATATGCACACAAAAAAATACAGGTGCTGATTTACTACTTCTATTTGGGAATTTGCCCTTAGAGAAATGTACACGTTGAGATTTGGTCATTCAATGGAAAGAGTATAATAGATGTTTCAGTGACTGATTATGAAAGGCAACTTTTTATTTAAGGTTTGGTTTAGTTGTTTGCAACCAGGGAAGGAAGACATCGGGCTTTAGTAAGCAGTTATTTATCTGAAGTCGCATTTTCCAGTTTTTTAATTTCCTGCACTGTGTTTTTTTGTGTTGCGGTGAGTGGCAATAAATAGGTTCTGAATAATATCAGCAACTTTGTGTTTAAGAAAACCAAAGCTCAAAACATCTGCATGCTCTTATTAACAGTTTAAAAAATGGTAAAGAAAATGCAAATACGTGAACCAGTTACTCCAGTAATTATAAGATGTATTGTAAATAGGGATCACATAAAATAAAAAATGAGGCATTTTAAGGAAAGAAATGTATATGAAAATATAATGAAAGTAGTACACGTTCTTATTCTTACCTATGCGTAATTTATCAATTGCTTGTATCATTCATATTTGTTGTTAGGTAAATAGCTGCAAGTTACCATTGCAGGGGAATATTGTATAGCTATGCATAACTTGAACACAATGGGCTTGATTCCCAAAGGTAGGTAAGGAACACTTTTGAGCAAGTTTACATGTTGTAGTAAGTTTGCTATTTTCGGTAGTCACAAGCTCCAAGTGTAGATTTACAACAAAAGTGTAAATTACATGTCTCCACCCCATTATTTGAGATGTGCAGTCTAAATAGTCGTAAATGACTCTCAAAACGTTTTGACATCTAACTTACATCTGTATATTACGACGTTACTACGCACTTGTGGCCGAGATTCCAATCGCGGCAGGAGACCCCCCATGGCTGTGGATAAGAGACTCCACCTACAGGGTGGAAAGGCCACACAGAAAAAGATGAAACCAACAGAAGCATGAACCCGCCCCGTAGTTTGGGTATACCAATTTGTAGTACGTTTTATAGTACTGAAAAACGTACTGCAAAGTGTAGTTTGAGACGCCGGCTCAATGTGCTATTGAATCATGAGTAATGTAAGTAATTCACATGTATAAACACAATTAGTCGTAGAGCAGTTGTATGCTTTTTTTGGGCCTTTGCGAATCTTTTAGAGCTAAGAAATGAACATGATTATGTCGATGCTTTAAATGCACCATAGATACACCGAAGGCAGTAACGACGGTTGCAATGTTTTATTTCTAGGTAGTAGTCGCAAAAAGTAAAATAACACAGAAAATAACTCTCTAAACCCAACTTTGTAGTGATCTATGAACAATGCAGAGGGGCCACTCCGTAGTTTTAGTTGGCAGAGGTGCTTAGGTTCGTGTTACTGATGTTGCTCAGATAATGCCTCCCCCTTGGCCGAGCGCCTGTGCTCTGTAGCACGCAGCACACTGGCCGGCTGCCTCTGCTCCTTTCCGGTGGATCGCAATTAATTATTTAAATATAAATCCGCCAGGGGACGCGGCCATCAACCCAAGAGCTGAAGCAATATCGATGCAAAGTGAATGGAATCGATGTTTTTTTGGAACTGGAGACTTGCTGGCATCGCAGGGTATACATTAATAGACGAACAAGGTCAAATGCTAATTTCAATACACACATATATACCACGAAAGCACAACTTTTGCAAACTTTTTGCGAAAGTCTGAGCTCGCGCCTTAGCATTCAAGAGCTGGAGAGGCCGAGCATCATTCAACATTTCCAGTTGAAAAGGATTTGAGTAAGACTGATTCCCCTCAGAGAGGTATCGAGCTTTTGCCACAATAGATGAGCAATAGATGAGAAGCTGTCACAGCCTCGAGCTGAGAACCAGGAGAAATATAGAACCCTGGTTAAGACACTGGTGTAAAGCAATCTCTTGGCGACATGGCTTCTGCTCATCTTTGGAATGAGTTTAGAGTGAATTCAAACACGTAGAGGCCTATTTGCAAACTACATTTTTGTGGTATGTGTAGCAGTATTGCATTAACACTACTAAAGTACTACAAAATGCTATTCAAAAACTGACCAATGTCAAATGTAACCTCCATCTATCCTATCTTTTCTACAGAGAGATCCACAAAGATGTAAGTTTATTACTTAGTAGCAAATGTGGGAGGGCCCATGGGTACTAGCTGTAAAAAGGGGGAACATTTACTACTAATTAGGCCCTCATTATGGTGGCAGGGTGTCGGATTGTCGGCCGCAATTGCGGCAGTCAGGAGAACACCTACAAGCATGCAGGTAGTCTAACCGCCGCATTCCATTGTGACCGCTGGGCTGACGGTTTGAAACACTCCATAACCACGGTGGGAGCCTTCAGAGGCCATGGGAAAGGGTCGCAGCACATGCCTCCACTGTGCCACACCTCATGCACGTTCATGGACCGTTAGCAATGCACCATGTGGTGCACGGCACAAAGGTGACCAGGGGCACTATATGTGCCCCCAGGGCAATTTTTCAGTGGCCCTTGACAAACGGGGCCCTGTTTGGGGCCCCCAATATCCCATTCTGTTTTTTTAAAAAAGATTTTTATTGTTCATCAACATCAAGAATAAATTTTCATTATATATTTCACCAAGATAAGAAAATAAGCAAAAATTCATTTCAACAAATTAATCCATGTAATAAGCTCATCATGCAAATTCTAACTATATGGATTCTTACTGACTCAAAGTCGTTAAAGCTATTAAGTATCTTGCTGCATACTTAAGCCTCCCCCAATCTTAACTTCCATTCTATTATTGGAGCCCAAATCCGTCTCGCAGCTTCTCTTCTTACCCTTCCCTTTTTTCAAATAGGGCCTGTTCCAACGTGTATATCGCCAAAACCCTAGAGACCCATTGTTGTAGTGTCGGTGGTCTGGGGTCTTTCCATAACGACGCTATACATAATCTACTTATTACCATGGCCATATACAAAAACCCGTAGTGAGGTACTTCCATGCCATCCTTTGTTACTCCTAAGATCATTACTTCCTCTAACAATACTATACTCATTCCCAACGAATTCTTGAAAAATGGCTCCAATTCTTGTTTATACTTATCTAAAGCAGGGCATGAAGCAAACATGTGGATAGTATCAGCTTGGGTAGATTGACATCTTGGACAGGTTATGCCTCTCGTTCCACCCCACTGTGCCACCCTGTGGGGAGTATGGTATAATTCAAACAATGTTTTATATTGCTGGGTTTGCACATTTTCTGCTCTCAGCACAGTATTTGACAGTTTTAACGATTTCTCAGCCTCATTCCCTGTCAGCCCCAATTTTGTTCCCCATTTCTCATACATTTTTTCAGAGTCATCCTCCTTATATTTACATATTTCACCATATAGTTGTGATATGGAGCATCCTGTCTCTTTTCTTATGTCTTCCATTAAATCTATTTTTTGCATATCAACACCCCACCACGCTTCTTTGATAAGACAGACCTAACTTGTAGATATTTATAAAAATCTCTATGCCTTAGATTATATAGCCGTTGCGCATTCTCATAAGTGATTATTATCCCTGCCGCCCCTTTTAGATCTCCTATAGTTCTTACCCCCTGCCTATCCCAACCTTTCATTACAGAGTCATGGAATATTCCTGGGAGCTATGGGTTCCCATATAGCAGTGTATAGTAATTCATTCTACCCAATTTTATCTTCCTTTTAATGATAGACCATACTGTTATTACAGCCCCCAGGGTCTTGAAGCGTACCTTCTTATAATAGCTTTTCTCATTGTATTTAAGAAGCCATCTGTCCGAGTCTTTGACCAGAAGTTCATACACATCTGGAACCACATCCCTCCCTCTCCATTTATCCGTTATATACCCCCCCCCCAACATCCCTCTTATATATTGCAAAACTGTAGCCCAATATTAGGCTTTGAAATCGGGAAGCATCAGCCCGCCACGTTCTCGGGGTAGCGACAACATTTTTTGACTACGGTGTGTTCTTCCTCCTGCCCAGATGAACCTGTTTGTTACCCCTTCCAACTCCCTAAACCACTTATTATCAAATAACAAGGGGATGGTCCTAAAAAGATATAGCACTTTAGGTAAAAATGACATTTTTATCAGATTGCACCGGCCTATTGTAGTCAAATGTAGATTATTCAATCTATTAAAATCAAGCTTAGCTTTACTTATTATCGGTTCTATATTTTTTGCCACAACTGTCGAAATATCAGAGGTGATTAAAACCCCTAAATATATCGCTGTTCCAGTAATTCTTTGATCTACCATCGTTATTTTTTGATTTATTACAACCTGCGTTTTGTCTACATTTAACTTGTATCCTAATAGTTTTCCATATAGCTGCCTCTTCCTCTATCGCCCGCAATGCCAATTCGGGATCACATAATGTGACCGCCAAATCGTCCGCATATCCCAGAATTTTTGTTTCGCATCCGTTCAAAACAATTGGCCGGATGTCTATATTCTGCTCTATTCTTCGTATAAATGAATCTATATACAAGGCAAAGAGGAGCGGGGAGCAAGGACACCCCTGTCTGGTTCCCCGCCCAATCGTTATTATATTGCTCATTTCACCCATGATTCTAAGTCTTATTCTTGGGTTAAAATATAATGCCCTTACAGCTTTTATAAATATGCTCCCAAGGTTTACCTTCTCTAGCACTGCCCAGAGGAATCCCCACGAGACCCTATCAAATGCTTTTTCTGCATCTAATAGTATTAATGGCATAGGGTCTCGTGAGGCTGCTGTTCCATCAAACAGGGTTAGTACTCTCCTAATATGCTCTGCAGTGCCTCTCCCAGGGATGAACCCATGTTGTCTGGGGGATACGATCTTACCTATTATACGCCCTAATCTATTTGCCAAAATTTTCGAGTAAATTTTCACATCACTGTTCATTAGACTAATAGGTCTAAATGACCCAGGATTAGTCAGAGGTTTTTTTTTTTTAATAAACACAATCAATACTGCTTCACTCCAAGACTCTGGGGGGGAGTGTGCCATTTTGAATATTAGTTATTAAATTGAAAAAATCCCCCTCTATTTCAGGCATAAAGGTTTTATAAAATTTTAATGGAATAGAATCCGGGCCAACAGCTTTTCCTGTTGGAAGATCCAAAATTGCTCTATGCATTTCCCCCCGATTAAACATTGTTTCCAGAGCCCCTTTATCAGCCGCATCCAGTTTTTCTAGGTTTGCTCCTTCAAGAAACTCCTCAATATCACGTATCTCACCCCCTTGATCAGGACTATAAAGTAGCTGATAAAACTCCTGAAACCTTGCACATATGTCCCTAGGTGCTGTTACTTTGCTACCATCTTGAAGCATGATCTCCGCAATATCCCCCTTTGTGGCCGCCTGCCTTGTTCGAATAGCTAGTATGCGGCCAATCTGCTCACTGTACTCATATTGTTCCTTCCTCCATGCCAGGTATATCCCTGCTGCCTTAGATGCAAATATCTCCCCCACTGCTGCTTTTGCGACTGTTAGTCTCTGCGATATTACAATAATGTCTTGTTTGGACCTGATAGCGACGCCAAGTTCTTCCTCAATATTAGCCACCATTCTTATTCTCCCTGCCACCTCCTCCCTTTCTGCCTTGTTTCGTCTGGTTGAGTAGCTAAATGTCTCTCCCCTTATGCCTGCTTTCATTGTGTCCCAGACTATAGCGGGAGAAGCTGTTCCTCTATTTACCTCAAAAAACCCTTTCATCCATTCTCTCATATGGTCAATGTACTTAGCATCTTGTAACAGGGGTCTCTCAAAAGTCCAATTTGAGGTCTGTTTATATTGCGTTGGATTTGCAATATCTAAAATCAGTGGGTTGTGATCCGACATGACCCGTGGGAGCCTGCTCACTTTGCCTATAGTTGCTATTGTATGGGAGACCAAAAAATAATCTAACCTTGCTAATGTTTTGTGGGGTGCAGAACAATACGTACTACCCCCACCAACATTATGTTGCTGCTCCCATATGTCTATTAAGCCATTATCTTCCATTAGCCTTATCAAAGCCATATGGCTTCTCTTTTTTCTCCCCACAACATTTTTGGGATCATTCTTCCATAAACCGTTCAAGCTGTTAATATTTAGATCCCCACATACCACCAGGGGCTGAGGCCAATTAGCCAGTTGTGTATTTATAGCATTAATAATTTCAGGATCATCAACTGTCGGGGCATACAATGAGCATAAAGTAAAATTAAATCCCTGCACCTGGCATTCCATCAGCACCCAACGCCCATGTGAATCTGCTTTTTGTCTTTTAGCAACGGCACCGCCGTGCCGCGCTAATATAGCCACCCCTCGTGTCCTCGTCCCTTGTGTCGTACAAGCAAGCAGTTGATAACCTAGCTGCCCCAGTAATCCCTTTTGAGCAACCTCTATATGGGTCTCCTGCAGACAGAGCAAGTCAACATGAATTGTTTTTAAATACTCCCTCACCTCCCTTCGCTTCCTTCCATCATTCAATCCACAAATATTCAATGTACCTATCCGCATTGATATTCTTGTTTTATCCTCAAATCAACATTCAGCCTTTCTTCAACTCTCTCATCTTTCACATTTTGGTGTTACTGATCCTCCCCTTGTCTTATCTTATCTTGATGTGATGATTTTCTTGTTTTTTCCCCTCCTCCCCCCCCCCCCACCTGTTAGAGCAAGCAGGCCGCTGGCCTCTGTGATGGAGTCTGGCTATCGACTCCCCTTTGCCGACCTTTATAATTGCATTAAATCACCTTAATAAATTACAAAGGGGTTAAATAAAGATAAAGTCATCAAAGAAGTCTTCAAGGTTTATCTCTAGCTTCACCGCTGGCTTCACCACTGGCACGAATCATGTTCATATATTCCTTTGCTTGGATTTCAGAGAAAAAAACCCTAGTAGAATTCTTGTAGATTATTTAAAGTTTTGCCGGATTTATTAGATAGGCCTGCAGGCCCATCTTATGGCATGGATCCAGTAATTCTCTGAGTCTCCACCTTCTTTCCACAGTGCTATGGCAATAATCTGGGGTTGAGAAGAAAGACTGACTCTCAAACGAGCGTTTAGCATTGGGGCGAGCTTTTGCATACACTTCTTCTCTCAATAAAAAATTGCCAAAGTACACTAATATGGCTCTCGATCTTGATACCCCCTCTGTAGTAGAAGGCCCTTTCTTTTTTATGGTCATTGGGAATCTGTGCACTCTTTGAACTTCCCTGTCCCAGTCCCAATGGTTCAATTCCGGGAAGGCTCCTTTGAACATTCTCAGGTCATATGCCCTGATATCCCCGCCTTCTGCCCCTTCCTCTATACCCAGGATTCTGAGATTATTTCGTCTCTGGCGGTTCTCTAGGTCCTCTAGCTTCCACTGGGCATCCACCATCTGCTTTTCATATCCCATCAGTCTAGCCGAGTCTTTGACTTGTTGGTCTTCCATCATGCCCGTTCGATCTTCCAAGTGTGTCATCCTCGTATTTGTGGCTGTGCAAATCTTGGCCACCTTCTTTATAGCACCTTGTAGATGCTTAGTTGCTAGGCGTTTTTTTCCCACTCGGCCTTTGTCGCATCCTGCAATTGTTTAATTGAGTTTAAAATTAGCTGAAGCGTGGGTTCCGCTGATGGTGTCTGTCCCTGTGTCCCCCAGCAATAGGATCCTCCTTCTCATTCTCAATCTCATTATAGGTATGCTGTGTAGCTGAGTAATCCCAGTTTAAACCTGCTTCTGTTTCGGTGCTTGCCACACTGATTCGTCTACGGCTGCTGCCGGCTTTCTCTTGTGACTGCGTACTTCTCTGTCGCCTGGATAATCTTTTTTTTCTCGGCTCATGACCTTTCCCCTTTGGTGAAAATCCGCTTCCCCCTTCTAAACTTATGGCCAAGCTTGAATCAGTGTATGTCCCACCATTCTCTTCCAAGTCAGAATGTGTGTCCTTGGATGCGTCAGACCCATCTGTCACTGAGTAGAAATTATCTACAGGATCTGCATTATCCTCTAGCCCACTCAGGCCGCTATTTGCTGTTATTTTTTGTACCAGTAGTCCAGTTTGTTGCGCTGTAGTGGTTGCTGTCTCAGGAGTCCCACCTATGATTGTGTCCATATTTGTCGCCACGGCTGTTCCTTCAGTGGGGCGTGTATCTTCCTCTACACTATCAACTATATCGTTGAGGTCTATGATGTTACTCCACTGAGTCTCTACTGAGGGAGTGCTGGGCGGCTCAGATGTATTGGCAGAGTCTAATTTAGCTGTGTTAGCTGTGTTGGAGGGGGCAAAGTATCCGGCGATGCTTTTTAATTGTCCAGTTAGCTGTGCAGCATTTATTGCAGCCTGTTTTCTAGCTCTCGTTTTGCTCCAGGCAGCTGCGCCTTCCTCATTCAGAGCGCTGTGGGCATGGGCATGCAGGTCCTTATCTCCCCCTTTGTTTTTATTGACCAGCCCAGAAGGTTGTTTCCCAGGGTTCTCGCCCCCCTCGGGCGCTTTCACTTTCCCCCCTCGAGTAGGTTTTGGTGCCATTTTGACCCCCTCGGCCACCTCTGCCACCTCTGCCACCTCTGTCACTGTTACCAAGTTACAATATCGCTGAGAGACTCTCACCCGTTCTATGCTAGGCAAGCTCCGACTCAGGCTCAGGCTCAAACGTAGTATGTAGCTTCTTGCGGAGCTTGCTACTCCCGCAGCCCTGCCAGTCAATGCTGGAATCTCTCTCGCCGCCCCTCTGACCCCACGCGCTGCCTCTGCCTTACCCCTGATGCCGTGGTCAGCTTTGCAGTCCTTGAACGCGGTGGTCAGGGGTCCTCTCAAGCCGTCGCCATAAAAAGAACAGCGTAGCGATGTGCACCGCCGCCGCTTACACCACCTCCGTTGTCCTCATTTCAGCTGCCGTTTCAGCTGCCGTTGTGGCGTTTCAGCTGTGCTGCAGGTTCTGAGAGTTCCGTGCTCTGCACAGCCCGCTCCGCAAATTTCGCCTGCACCGCTAGGTTGCCGAGAACGCCGTGAGTATTGCACCTCAGCTGCTGCCACCACTGCCGCGGAGATCAGTCCCAGGACCCCAGGACCCCTTCAATCCCCATTCAGGTATCGCTGGAGTATAACTTTGTATTCGGTAAAGCCTTTAGAATATCATAGTGTGTTTTCCGCTGTCAGCATCGTGTTCCATCCGTGTTCCTCAAAACAAACAGGTCGGCATCGGAGCGATCTCCTCTAGCCGCCTAGCCAGACCCATCTTGCTCTCCTCCCTACAGCTACACTTCACCAATATCCCATTCTGACTCTCTTTTCATGGGGTGTTCCCGCCATGAGAAGGCTGTTGGAAAGGGATTTTGTAATCCCGATGGCGGTGCCAGCCTCGGCACTGCCGCCATGCTGGGGCGATACTCCGACCGCTACTCCATCAGATTCTCTGACCCTTGCAGAGGTGGCAGTCTGTCATCCGACAGCTGTGGGTCCGACCGTCAGCATCATAATACTGCAGTGGAACCAAAGGGAAGTCGGCCGTCGGACCGCCACAGATGGCCTGTCGGTGCCCCAATCGCCCGACATTGTAATGAGGACTATAGGATGAATTTAGGGAGGAGTAAGGAGGGGTTTACAGAAGGTTAGGGAGGGTTTTAGGAAGGGACATGCACCCTCAGGACACAGAGTAAACACATTGCTTTCACAAACTGCATTAAACCTACGACAACATAAACGGATCGAAAACAGAAGTAGTTTACTCCACCTCAGAGCTGTAGTAAATCTAGCACGACACATGACCAACCTCTGGTACTGCAAAAAATTACCATAGAAAATAATAGAGTTAAGGTCTTAAAATAAAACCCTACAGGAACTAATGTTAAATTAAATTATATCTTTAAAAAAATTAAATATATAAATATATACAATGTCATGTTAAAAATTAGTCCAAAAATAAAACATATTTGTTATCTAGTTATAGCATGTTTTAACAACACTGTTTGTTTTTATATAATGATGTAAGATAATTTTATTGAAATACAAATAAATTACTTTTAATTACATCTATACAGTGCTTGTAATACCTAATTATGCATAATGAAAAATGCATAACTTTTTTACATTTGGTGGGAATTTGTTTTTTAATGTAAACCTCAGAAAAATACTTTTATTTAATTCAATATATGAATACAAATGAAAGGTTTATTTCAAAATTAAGTGCTACAGCATTTTTAAGATGTTACTCTATATTTAAAGTAAATATATTACATTAACGTTTAGCATGAAGTCGCAGACGATCCGGCTACTGCTGGACCTGGGTTCCACTAAAGGCCTGATATGCCGCTTATATAAGGCTTTAATTTTAAAGGCTGAATACAAGACGGATATGATGGCAGTCCATGACAGATGGACGGGCAATTTGCCAGAACCTCTCACGGAGGGTGAGTGGCAGTGAGCCTGCACTAAGGTCAGGGAGGTGACCAGTAACATATGATTCAAACTCACCTTATTTCATTATTTACACCACACATATTTAAAACCTCAGTGGCTACACAGGTTTAATGCAACGCGATCTGTCGCGTGCCCCAGGTGTGGGATAGAACCGGCGGCATTCTTGTACTTGACATGGGAATGCAATAGGCTACAGAGTTATTGGGAGAAGGTATTACAGGTGCTACAGGGGGTCATACATGTCCGGCTGGTGACCTCGATCAAACACTTCCTATTAGGAGTACTCCCGACTCCCACGCGAGGTGCTAAGATAAAACCAGGTTCGCCCTTTTGGTATTGGTACTGGCTAAGAGGTACCTCGCCATCCACTGGGCGTGACCCAGTCCACCCGCTACCTACCAGTGGCTGGCGTATATGGGTGAATGGGGGATGGCAGAGGAACGGCAATTACGACTGGTGAGCACAGACGAGAATGCGGAGAGAGACTGGGAAATGTGGTGAGATATGTTGGAACGGTTGGTGGCTGAGGAGCCGAAGCCTGCTGCCTCTCCTGAAAACACAGTAGGTACAGGCTCAGTGGAGCTTGCTTCGAAAGCGTAAGAAAATCCACCCAGGGTCTTGGTGTATGTAACTGTGCATGTGTATGGGTGTCGAAAGGTGGAGGTGCAGACAACACAGATGGGGCTCTTGGGGTTCTGGGTCTTAGTCTCCCCAGACCAGTGATGGAGTGTTTCTAAAAGGTTTAAGAATTTTATATATACGCCAGGGTGTATTCGAAGAATGAGTGGGTGTAAGGGTGTCTGTATGGGTGATTTAGTGGCTGCGTGACTGACTATATAAGTGAGTGATTAAATGTGTCTTAGTGAATGTATGGGTGAGTGACTAATCATGTAAATGTGTGTATCAGTCTGTCAGTTGGTGTGTAAGTGGCTGCATGGGTTGGTAAGTAGGTACATGAGTGTCTATATGGGTTATTGATTAGTTGTCTGAGTACCTGTATGGGTGCTTGAGTGTCTGTGTGGGTGGGTGAGGGTGTGTGTGACTCCATGCATTGATGTATGAGTGGATGAATCCCTGGGTATATGGGTTCATGGGTTCGTCTGTGTGGGACTGTATGGGTGAGTGAGTGTGGGTATGGCTGTGTCAGTGAGTGAATGGATGTCTCAGTTGTATATGGGTGAGTAACTGAATATGTGAAAGGCCGTATATGTGAATGTTGCAGTATATTGGTGAGTGTATGAGTGAGTGATTGATTGTGAGAGTGGCTGTATGGGTGAGTGTGTGCTTGTGTCAGCGACTGTATAGGAGAGTAATTATTTATTAGTATCTGTATGAGTAGTAAGTGTGTATATTTCTGTATGGGTAAGTAAGAGGTAGTGTGATTGAGTGTTTGGGTGAGCGAGTAGGTGTGTGAGTAGCTCTATGGGTGACTGATGGTGTATGAGTGGCTGTATGGGTGTACGAGTGGATATATCAGCGGCTGTATTGGTGAGTGACTGGCTGTATGAGTGCCTGTATGGGTGAGTGGGTGGATGTGGATGTGTATGTAGACCTATGAATCAGTGAGTGTATGTACTGGTATTGGTGTGTCAATGGTTACAAAAATGGCAGTCTGAAATTTGGAGTGTGTGTATGAAAGGGTGGTATATTGGGGTGTGAGTAGGTGCATCAGAGATCATGTGGATGATGTCACCAGTGATATCATCAGTGATGTTATGAGAGATTTCATCAGTTATGGCATAAGTGATGTCACTGACCATGCCATGAGTGATATAATATGTGACCTCATCAGCAGCGCATTGTGGGGGCGCAAGTTATTGTAGCTCAGCTAACTATAACGGCTGAATTTCTCTGGTTTTGTACGAGTGAAATGTCAGCCTAACTATAACGTTCCGGTAACCTGTGTTTTTTTTCAGTAAACTTCTAAGGTTTTTTATATGCTAGTGTCTAACTATAACGTCCCCGAAACCTGTGTTTTTTTCAGTGAATTTCTAAGGCTTTTTAAACACTAATTTCTAACTATCACACCCCTGAAACCTGTTTTCTTTTTGTAAATATATATACATATACAAAAAAAGACTTTTTAAATATATTTTAATGTTTTTATATAAATATTTTATCTAAGGTATATATATATATTTGCAGTAAAACATTTTTCGGTTAAATAAAAAAATGGGCTACAAGATGCTACCTTGCCATGATACAGGGTAACGATTGGATGAGTGCATGGGTAGTGCCTGAGTGATTGGATGAGTGCATGGAAAGTGCCTTGGTGACCTGATAAGTGTGTGGGCAGGACCCGAGAGAATGCAGGAGTGTATGCATAGTGCCTGAGTGAATGGTTGAGTACAAGGGTAGTACCTGTTTGAATGCATGCATGCTAGGATACTGACTTAGTGATTGGATGAGCGCATCAGTAATGCCTGGGTGATTGGATGAGTGCAAGGGTAGTGCCTGGGTCATTGGATGAGTAAATGGGTAGTGTCTGGGTGATTGAATGAGTGCATGGGTAGTACCTGAGTGAATGAATGAGTGCAAGGGCAGTTCCTGCCTTATTGGATAAGTGCATGGGCACTGCCTGGGTGATAGAATGAATGCATGGGTAGTGCCTGAGTGAATGGATGAGTTCAAGGCTAGTGCCTGGGTGATTAGATGAGTGCATGGATAGTGCCTGAGTGAATGGTTGAGCATAATAGTAGAGCCTGGGTGACTGGATGACTGCATGATGTGTGCTTTTGTGATTGCATGAGTGCATTCTTAGTGTCTGGTTGATTGGATAACTGTGTGGGTAGTACCTGGGAGAATGGAAGAATGTATGTGTAGTTTCTGTACAAGAAGGTGTATGTATTCCTGTCTGCTCATAATACAGGGCACGTGGGTATTCAATAGTCAATTTGAGGGGTTCTGTGACACCTACATAGGTAAGACATGTGTCCCTCTGCAACCAAATGATGGAGCTGAACTGAGAAGATTTGTGCACCAGTATGAGAAGCTACTGGGTTTTTAAGCTAGGATCTTCAGAAACACAGCACGTGTCAGAATACATGTACAAGTAGACACATACCTTAGTCACGAGAGCACGCAGACCTTTGAACTTGACAGAGTGCATTTCCCATTGCAAGCAGGCACCTACATTTATATGGCCTACTTCAAGTGTACCTTCCCAGAGACTCACACAAAGTAGACTAATCCCTCTGCCAACATGTCTTAAACCTCACTTTTCTCTTGCAGCTTCACTATTCACCGACTGCTTAGAATGTTGGGCCTAGCCAACTATAAAACAGCAACCCTTCCCATATCACTGTTGTGAGTCTCACCATGTTTCAGAAGGCGCACCCACTCACACCACTGTAGAATTTTTAAACATCCACTGTTGCTCCCACACAACCATTCACAAACCAATTCACAAAGCAATACCAATACTTACACACCCACTCACTGATTCATTGATCTATACACACATCAACTCACTCACCCATACTACCACTCATAGACCCACTCACTCACTAATACAGCCAGTAGCATATCCACTTATACAGGCACACAGGCCCTTACACACGGAGTGAGTCACCCATAAAACCACTCAAACATCTAAACACTCACCCATACAGTCAATCATACAGCCACTTACTCACCCAAACAATTACGCACCCTCCCACTTCCTTACTCATAGATATAGGAAGGTATACTCACTCAACCATACAGTCACTGACAGAAGCATGCACTCCCCTATATACCCACTCTCACATTCACTCACTCACTGATACAGTCACTCATATACCCCATCACTCATGTATACTGCCTTTCACATACTCAGCTACTCACCCATACTGACACTTGCACTCAATCACTGACAGCTATACAGACATTCAATCACTTATACAACTTTTCACAAATGCAACAGTACCCCATACAACCACTGACTCGAACAATCACCTATCCATACAGGCAGTCACACACCTCCTCACCCACACACAGAGACACCCAGACAGCCATAGACGTAGTCAAACAACCAATCAATCACCCATATAGCCATTCACATACCCACTTACACACTCATACACCCACTTAGACATTAACAGACAGACAGATACACACATTCATGCAACCAGTCACTCACACATGCATTCACGGAGACACCTAATCACTCACTTATACATTCAATCACGCACACACTGAGTCATCTATACAGTCACTCATAGACCCACTGTTTCACCAACGCACCTTGGTATATATATTTAACACTTTTAAAAAACACTCACAGTCACTGGAACCAGCGCTCAGGAATTCACTGTGTAGGACTTACCAGGTACCAGGAGGGCTTTTTGGCCCCCAAGGCCCCTCAGAAGTAAAGTGGACTTCATCCCCCAACCAGTAGTATGCCACGAGGCGTGTTTGCAGAGTGGTAGAGAAAGGGGGCATGGCCTCCAAAAAACCTCTTAGCAATCCCACTGCATGGGACGTCCCTGGGGGCCAACTATGCCTTCTATTAACTTCAGTAAGTCCCAAACAGCAGGATTGCTGAGTTCTGATACCATGCCTTGTCCCCTTTGTCCACCACTCTGCAAACACGCCTCCTGGTGCACTCTTGGTTGGGGAATGAAATCCCCTTCGCTGCTGGGGGTCCTTAGGGGCTAACTAGCCTACCTGTTACCTCCAGTAAGCCCCACATAGTGGGACTGCTGAGAGGTGGTCAGAGGCCACGCCCCCTTTCTATACCACAATGCAAACCTGCTTCATGGTTCAGGGATAAAGTCCCCATGCCTCTTGAGGGTCCCTGGGGGCCAACTAGCCCTCCTGTTACCTCCAGAAAGCCCCACACAGCTGGATTGCTGAGAGTTTGCCAGAGGCCATGCCCCTTTTCTCCACCACTCTGCAAACGCACCTCTTGGTGCGCTCTTGGTTGGGGGAGGAAGTCCACTTGCCTTTTGAGGGTCCCTGGGGCCAACTAGCCCTCTTGTTACCTCCAGTAAGCCCCACACAACTGGATTGCTGAATGGTGGTCAGAGGCCATGCCCCCTTTCTACACCACACTGCAAACATGCTTCCTGGCGCACTTCTGCTTGGGGGATGAAGTCCAAGTTAGCCCTGAGATCCTCAGGACACAAGGGTACCTCATCGCCTGTCATGACTAAGCCAGTACAAAGGTGGAATATAGGCAGTCAGTAGGTATGAATGTCTGAAAAAAGACAGAGAACTACATCTCCCATAAAACCTACAGGATGGTTCTGTCTTCCCTTTCTACTATCCTTTCATGCTACTTCCTATATAGGCTCCTCTTTCCTGTGGACCGGTGATTGTCACCTGTGTTCTAAGGTGAAGTCCGTATTGTGGTGAGAACGCTTCCTCTGTTGTGCCTCCCAGGGTTTATTGCCGATTTGCCAGTGAATGCCACATTGTTCATTCTACCCGCTTTTGCTGCGAAGATTGAAGGCGTCTTTTTCACTCGCCGGCAGAGTTTTGCATGCCACAGGTGTTTCTTGTATTTTTCCGATTTGAAAGTGTTCGCGCTGGAGCGTGACCGCGACCTTTGACCCGCCAGATGCGTCTGGCATCTTTTGGGGGCTTACAGCTCGTATTCGCGCTGGAGCGCAAGAACGTGTAACGAGCCTTGTTGCCTGCAAGCTGGATCAGCGCATACCTGCTCCTTGGATCTGTGCTGAGCGCTCGTTAATAAACGGGCTTATTCCTTGGGTTTGTCTTTGTTTGTTTCACCTGCAGGAAAGGGTGCATCGCTAACATCTTTTGGGTTATTCTATTTGTTTATTTTTGCCTAGTTGAGCCGTTGAGAGGCGGGAGGTCAACAGGGTGTTTTCAAACCTTGGGAAATTGGATGTAAACGACAAACACAACTTACAGGAGAAATAAGAAAGGCTCAAGACGGAACTTACAAATAAGTACATTTCTTCAGTGACTTAATACATTGTCAACCCTGAGCAAACCCGAACAAAGAACTCTTTTCTTTCTTTTTATCTTTTGTGCCTCTTTTATCTCAGGATGATTGTGTAAGATGTTATGTGAGTTTAGTCACTCCTTAAGAGTATATGTACACATATTTCATTAAGTGGGTTAGGGGGAATCTCATGCCTGTTGTATTGTGTCTCTCCTACAAGGAACAAGAGGCGGTCATAGGAGTGAAGCCTGCAACTCCTTCAACCCACGCCATTGAGTGTTCTGGCTGCCACAGCTTTTTGTTTTGTTTATTCCTTTTTTTCGCTTCCCCTGCGGAGGTGATATCTGTGGAGGGATATTTTATTACCCGCAGGTAGCGCTACACTCAGGGAAGAGGTTAGCTAGCATCTTCATTGCTCCTGCTGTACCCGGATTTTCAAGGTTAGTCAACCAGCCTCTGTTGTGACATCGCCCCACCAGCAATGCGCCAGGAGGTGCGTTTGCAGACTGATGTTAAAAGGGGCGTGGCCTCCATGGACCACATCCCCCCGGGACTGGCCACGTTAAAAAAAAATGAAAATAGGGAGTGGGGCTGCTAGGCCCCCTTCCTGGGCCTTTCTCGGACCCGGGGACCCCATCCCATGGGGCTTGACCTCTCGTTGGGGACCACAGGGTTTTAAAAAGGGAGGGCATGCAGACCCCCTCCCCGAGCCTTCTACAGGCCTCTGGGACTCCAACCTCGGGTGCTCTCGCCAGCATGAAGCATGGTGCTGTCTAGGAAGCCAGCTAGGCCCATTGGGGCCTTGGGGCTTATCCAGGTGCCCCCAAATGTCCTGAATTGTGGGTGCCCCTGGTGGGCACCAGGGTTACCACATACAATGAAAAAATTGCCCAGATCCTGGCAAGGGAGCTGGCATGGGCCACGAGGGCCTTGGAGCTCCCCCAACAAAAATGGAGCTGTGGGTACCCTGGGTGGACACTAGGGCACACACTTAATAAAAAACATGCCAGCTCCTGTGACACACATGATGAGTGCCGGTTGGAGAGTCGGCTGGGACCATGGGGGTCCTTGGGCTCTTCTGTGGCCCCCACCAAAATTAAACATGTGGGTGTCCTGGGTGGGCACCCACAAAACAATTATAAAAAGAAAAACAGAAAAATGAATGAGCTTCCGGAGCAGCTAATTTATCATTCATTGTTAAGGCAATGTGCACCCATATACCTAGTTTTAAAAAAAAGTACATTTTGTATTGCTTGTGTTGCCCCTAGAAGAGGCAGGTTCACCTCAAAGCATATCTTCAGTGTTATGTATGGTAATGAAATATTAATTTACGTTAAAAAAAACCTAGAAATTCACTGGAAAAAAAGGCTAAAGTGCAGGTATAGTAAGGTATAGAAATTTTATCTTACTTTGCTTTGGAAAAAAGCTTAGAAATTTAGTGGAAAAATCAAAGGTTAAAAGGATGTTATAGTTAGTTGAAAATGTCAGTTAAAACATACTGTTTTAAACTAACAAAACCACTTAAATTCACCTGTGTAGCTAAGTAACTGTAACTCATGCCCTATAGTAACTATAACTCGCGTCCTCATCATACATTGCTGATTACCTCCCATATTACAATGTGACATGTTCTCTGACATCACTGAAATATGACTGCAACATCTAAAGTGACATTATTGATGACAACACTGCATGGCGGGGTAGGGACCGAATTATAGGTATTATAGGGCACAAGTTATCAATTATGTCATAGAACATTTCACATGAGTTGTAATATGAGAGGTCATAGGCAGTGCATGGCTGGGGCACGTTATAGTTACTTGAGTTTACTATAAGGGGTGAATTGCAGTATTTTTTATATTAAAATGTTACACTTTAACTGACATTTACACCTAACTATAACACCATCTGAACCTTTGTTTTTTTCAGCGAATTGTAAGGCTTTTTTCTGTAAAGTTAGATTTTATTAATACAACTAACTAAGCCAACCTTGGCTGCAGCCAGGCCCTATGCCCAACCCCACACAGGACCAAGATCTTTCCCAGCACAACCTTCAGGTATGCCAGGCAACCCCCTCTCCCCGGGGCAGTCGAACCCCTGACATATGCTGATCCACTGAACCCCCAAAACATTTTTTCTATTTTATATGACCCCTTTGCGACCTTCCCCACAAGGCCCTAGAAATCAGAGTACCCTTAACCTGCCTTCTCTACTTATTTTGCTTTATTTTTTTAGGACCCAGGAACCAAGTCCGCTAGTCCTAAGATGGTAGCTGCGACTTTTCCTTCAGGTTGAGCTTGCTGATCCACATATCCATTGCGATTCTCCGCAGATCCTCCACAGTGCAAAATATACATAGCTTTTGAGTCTTTAGTTCTCAAAAACTACTGAATGGATTTTCACCAGAGCACGCTTTATGGGTCAAAATCTAGCTTTCTGCCCAATTTAGTGTAATTCTATATGGCCATTCTGGCTGTAGCTGAGTCTAAAATTCCTATGGAAAGTTGTGTGAGAAAAAGTGATTTGAAACCCTTCTTTTTCTCAGCCCCTGCCTGACTGATCACACCAAAACTTTCCAGGAAGAAGCTGCGGTGAAGGAAACGTTTTGGGGGAAAGTTTAATGAAAATTCATTAAACAGCTCCAAAGTTATTAGCAAACAGAAAAATCAATTTCCTAGGGAAACCTGGTCCTAACTATAATTACCCTGTAGTGACTGCCACTGCCACTTTGAGCACATGGGCATTACCTGTGCAAGGTAAAGATAATGGGGGATATTCGAAAGGACACAACTCTGAATTATCCCCACCGTAACACAATAAACGTGGAGATGGATTTAATACCCCATTCAGAGGTTTGTGCAAACTGCAGACATCGCCTGTATTCCCGCGATAACTGACCCAAAATTTATCTCCACGGTGGACACCACCAACTAACTCTAATGAGATGCAGAGTAGGCATACCCGTGCAAAAACACGTAAAAAACCACAATACCACTTTCACAATGAAATGCAAGATCTGCAATATGAACCTCAACCATGCGATAAGCCGTGGTAGCAGCAGGTATTTAACACCTGCCTCCTGCAGGTGTAAAGCCGTACAACTACCTGCAGTAGGCAATGGATCCCCGCACACAGCCACACTCAAAGAACAAATGATGCCATGGAGCTACTCATCATGCAGCTCGGAGCCCCAACAGGCCACAACAGCCACCGCCACCACCCCCAGGACCGCCACCACCCCCAGGACCTGGATTCGCCCCCCCTGGACCACCGCAGAGGCAGTGCAGAGTAAGATAGTGGACCTACCAAAAACGCACCAGTCTCACAGACCTAACGCCTGAGGAATTTATTGTCCACTACAGGCTCAAAAGGACAACCATCATCCGCATCATGACCCACATCGCCCACAAGTTGACGGTCCCAACACAGCGGAGAACCAACATCCCTACGCAGACAAAGCAGCTGGCTGTGCTGCACCTGTTGGCCTCTGGCACCTTCCAACCAACAACTGCCAGAGTCGGAGGGGTTTCACAGCCAGCCCTATCAAAGTTCATCACACCTGTCCTGGATACCATCCTCAGCTTCATACCCCCATACCTTCACTTCCCCCACACTGTGCAGGAACAGCAGGAGACCCAGGAAGGCTTCTACGCCATAGCCAGATTCCCGGCCGGGTTGGGGGCAATAGACCACACAACAGCTGAACGTGTGTAGATGCTGGATGCAGCAATGTGCGAAGGATGCAAGTGACCCGAGAATGGCAATGTACACAACGACAAGTAAGGCTTGGATGGGCCGGACAGACATGGGTAGGCAAACCACAGCAATGTCCATGCAGACCACAACTGGTGGTAACTGGAGTTTAGCGAACAGTGGACGCAACCATGTCACAGCAGACCGGGGCGCAGATAGAGGAAATGTTGCTTGCTCGCTCCCCCGCTGTGTGTGTGAACATAGTGAGTGGGCTCAGAGTACGCCAGGGCTGCTCAGGGGTGTGGACAAAAACCCTGTGGTGCAGAGCGTGGTTCTTTCCCGGAAAGGCCAACGTCACTGAAAGGGCGGCGCCTCGCAGTCCACCGCGAGGCTGACGCCGTGATCAGCGGGGCCTGCGACCCTGTGCGCCTGCTGAACCCCATGATGATGATACCTGGACCAGGCCTGCCCGTCCCAGCACCCCAAGGCCACACTGCTCACCTGCCGACACCGTCATGTGTCAAAGAGGGCCCACCATGAGCCAGGGCAAGCTCCACGTGTCAGTCCCGCTAGCTCTGTAGCCTCCGAAGACCATCACTGCCCCCACGACGCTGGCCCACATTACCCCTTCCTCATTGACATACTCCCTTGGCATCCCCTTCATCACAGTGGGCCCCAAATATGGAACTGTGTCCTTAGTCCTGAATGGCAGTGACCCCAAATCCGTGGCTGCGCCCACAGGGCCAGACTCGCTTTGATCAGTGAGGCATAATTCCATATGGAAAGCTGGTGACACGTAGTGCCACTAACCCTGTTCAACGCAAACTGGCGACACGTGGTGCCACTAACCCTATTCGATGCAAGCCGGCGACACGTGGTGCCCCTAACCCTGTCCAATGCAAGCCGGTGACATGTGGTGCCACTAACCCTGTACAACGCAAGCCGCCGACACTTGGTGCCACTGACCCTGTGTACTGTGAGTGACCGTAATCCTCCGGCAGAACATCGTTGGTGTCTGAGCCTGTGGCCTGGGGGTTGTCATCAGCAAAGGGCAGGTACGGACTTGGTGTTTGGCATGAATGTGTGGCATTCATATCTTACATGTTGCAGGACACAGCTGGCATGTGCCCTCTGCATCTTGCCCTGAGGGTACACCTTTCACTGTCCACCAAGTCACTCCACGACACGCTCCTTCAACTTCGACAAAAACCAGCTCTATACTAATGACCCTACCCCAGTCTCCCGAAGGTCAGCGTCCCGTGGCTGCGGACCTGTGTCAATCGCTGTACATCCGGGCCACTAACTCTTTGCGACTCAAGTCATCCCCCCTTGTTGTCCTGTCATTGCTTGTCTGAGTGCCTGATGACTGTTGGAGTTGTTGCCTGCACCAGCTACTCCCTGAGGGCTGGCTTACACTCACTCACCCCACACACAGCCAGCACAGGCGTCGCTGGATTAGTGGGCCTGCCATCATATCCTGCCGAACAAAGTACTGACTCTTTTCTCCCTGCACTCTCATAGGTGATCAAGGATATGCACTCTGCCATTGGATGATGACACCCCTCCGATATCCGAACACACCCGACCAGAGGCAGTACAATGCGGCCCACATACGCACCAGGGGCATCGTTGAATGCACATTTGGCATGTTGAAGTCATGTTTCAGGTGCCTGGATGGCACTGGTAGAAAGCTCCTGTACAGCCCGGAGATCGTGTGCAAGAGGATTGTTACATGTTGTGTCTTGCACAACATCTGTGTACGCACCAATGCCCCATGGATCCCAGTTCCAGACGTCCCGGACGATGATGGGGACGATGGGACAGGTGGCCCACATCCCACTGCAGCTGCTGCAGAATGGCCCATAGGAACACCATAATTGACAATTACTTCTCATGAGCACGTGACATTGTGGCTGTCCCTGGAAATCATGGGACAGTACAAAATGTAAAAAAAACAAAAAACACAGCATGTGTGAATAAAACATATTTGCAGTTTACAGGTTGTACTAGTACATTGTGATATCATGGTTCCCTACTGGGCCAGATGTGATTTGCCATGTGGTGCACGTTTACGGCACCAGTTGTGGCCTGTGTTCTGTTGTGGAGGTGTTGCTGTTCGTACCGGGATGTTTTCAATGTCAAGGTGCACTCACACTTATGTGCTTATTCTGCACGTTTGGTGAATCAGTCAGCTCTGATTTGTCTACCACTGTTCTCTTTCGGTGTACCTGTCAGTTCAGTGCTTCCATGGTGCTGAGAGATGTTGCAGACTTGGGTAACTTGCTCTCTTTGTCGGGTTGTGACACTTGGGTTTGGTTTGTCCACAGATGTGTCATTGACGTCAAGGGTTGTTTGTACAGGTGGTTGTATCCGAACGTGACCTGCTTTATTACGGTTGTGGTCTGCACTCAGTCACCTCAGTGTTGTGCCATGTACATTGTCATGGTGATTGGACAGCAGCCATGCTACTCGTCATGTGGTGTCTCTTGCATTTCAGTGTGGCTGATGTATATGCCTGTTTGTTATGTTTGGCACATGTGTATGTGTTGGTTGTGTGCCTGTTGTTGTGTTGTGTGGGTGCCCCTTTGGGCACATGGTGTAACTGGGACTATTTGGTGTTTGTGTGTGTACTGGGGTGTTCCTGTGAGATCAGGGACATGATCCTGAGTCATTGTGGATGTGCAATTTGCACTGCTTAGTTGTGTATGTGTGCCGTTGGGCCAGTCTCCCCCTTCCATCCACTCCCTGGTCGGTTCGCACCCTGTTGATGTGGTGTCGGGTCATGTTGGACAGTCACCCGATCCCTGACTCTTGTCTCCGTCTTCCGCCTGGTGACTGTGGCCACCATCTTCTCCATGTCATCCAGCTCCTGGTGTTCTGCTGGCCCCCCTCCTCAGGGGTGCGTTGCTGCGTCCGTGTTGGAGGCAGGTTTCTACTTGGTTTTGCCATTCACATCAGTCCAGGGCCTCTTGTGCTCTTCCATTGGCCCCCACGCCATGCCATGGCATTCAGATGGTTCGAGGTGGTGGTGTACCAGCTCTGCCTTTTTGTTGCCAATGACACATTGGAGGTGACGTTGGTGGTGGTGTTCTGGCTCATCCGTGGTGGTACTCAGATTTTCCTGGTGACTGTGCCCCGTCTTCCTCTTCCTCTTCTCATTGGCCTTCCACAGGCTCTGTATTCCTGGGTGTTCCTCTGTGGGGATTGTGGGGTTCATGTTGTCCTATGCAGTGGGTCAGGGTGCATCAATGAAACTCTGCAGTTGGCGTAATTTTTCCAGTGGCATTTTCCATCTGCTGTTCTTGTGCATTTTCACGCATTACACGTGGGTATTGCTGGCCTCGCGCTGGTTGTCACTGTTTTCTTATCGCATTTGGCGCATTACGTGTTTTTCTGGAGAAGTGTGGCTCACTGGTTAGAGCAGGCAGACCCTGAAGCAGGCAGACCCTGAAGCAGAGGTCAGACCCAGGACCAGGGTTCAATTCCCGACGCGGCAGGGTCTTGAGCTCAAATGTCCATGGACTCGATAATTCTCGCTTCGGTGCCTGACCTAATCATGGGTTCACACTCTGCAACTCTGGGCATTAAGCTTTCTTAATCTCCACAACGGCCCCCCGCGGCGGGATGCCTGGCTTTCACCTTGGGATGCCCTGTAGGGGCTATCTCACAGGGAAAAGCCAGGACGGGTTCCCAAGGCAAGCGCGGAGATACCCCTTCGGGGGTCGATTCTGGCGCTATATAAGAAACATAATAATAATTCTGCGTTGTGGTTTGTGTCTTTATCTCTGTCGCAGTGGTTGTATCGCTGACATTGGCCGCGGTTTCGGCCGACTATCCCATGCTACCGCCTTGTTGTGAATTCCACGTTAACACAGGGTTATTTACCCACAATCGGCTGAGATGTGCAAATATGCGTTAGCATTTTTTGGTGATGTTTAGCACACGTTCTTGTGAATATATCCCAATGAGTTATACACATTTCTGGAACCTATCAGTGCATTTACAGCTATTTATAGTTATCAACATTCAACCACAAATTACTAGACAATGTCCTAAATTAAGAAACATTAAACAATATTAAACACCAAACTGTTGTGCATTTCCTTTTATGAGCTCTTGGGGTACTTGTGTGAGGTTATTTGTAGGAATGATAGTGCCAGTTAATAAAGGTCACCCTGTGTGCTCATAGAAAAGGCTTCCCTCTGCCAGCATCACCTGACTTGATGCAGGCCAGAATCCCAGTAGCACATGGCAGTATAGTGGAGATTACCTAGTCCTTTAGAATGTGGAGAGAGTAGAGTACAGTTTTTCTAATACTTCATTCCATGGTTCAGGGCCTTTAGAAAACAGTGGTGTGTTTCTGTTCCCTGAAAAACACCTTTTTCTTCTACCCCTTGGGTGCTCAAGATGGCTTGAAGACATTCTCAGCCACGGTGGTCGAATGCTGAGGACGGCTCCAAGCCATCTTGGCACCCACCCTTGTTGGAAGTGCTGGTACTCCCCCAATGAGCCCCACGCAACATGTGCATATCAGTGGGTGCAGCAAAACCGCTTCTGCTGTTGCCCCCAAACCCCTCCTCTGCAATCTATTGATGTCGCTACACGCATGGCATGCCAATGTCAGCTAATGGTGCCGGCAATGCGCTGGAAGCCATTTACTTCCAGCTCATCAGGAGGGAGGACCTCCCAACTGCAAGTCCTACTTCCGGGGTTTTTGAACAACAGACACAGGGAGAAAGGAAAGAGTTTTTCCTTTCCCCCTGGGACAGATTGTAGTGGATTTCACAATAGCGGATGGGGATGCGATCGTGGAGCAGGAATCTCATCACTGGACCACCAGGGCTTTGTTTCATTTTGGGGAACAGCCCCTTGGGCAAAGGTCGCTCCCCATGAGAGATAATTTAGACCAATCTTACCTCTGGGGGAGTGGAAGCCCATTAGATACCTGTGAAACATTCATAGAAGGGGTAACGACCCCTTGGGCAAGGGTTGCTCCACATGGGGGATAATATTGTTTGTATTCCATCCACCCCTGGAGGTCAGATCGGCCATTTTTAGGCTGATATGCCCTCTGAGGGGGTGGGACTGAAGCCCACTAGACACAAGAAAAACATGGATAGAATAGGAGGGACCCCTTGGGCAAGTGTCGCTCCTTTTGGAGTATGTTTTGTTTTAGTATATCGCCCCCCTTAGAGGGCAGATTGGCCGTTTTTAAGCCGCTCTGCCCTCAGGGAGGGGGGCAGAAGCCCACTATACATCAGGGAAACATTTATAGAAGGTGAGCGACCCCTTGGGCAAGGGTCATCATCTTCAGGGATCATTTTGTTTTGATTCTGCCCCAAGTCCGTCCCCCCCAGGACAGACCGGCCGTTTTTAGGCCAATCTGCACTTGGGTGTTAGGGGGCGGAAGCCCACTATATACCAAGGAAACATGCATAGAAGGGGAGTGATAACTTGGGCCAGGGTCGCTCCCATTGTGGGATAATTCTTTTGTATTCCACCCTCTCACCCAGAGGGCAGATCAGCTAGTTTTAGGGCAACCTGCTCTCTGGTGGGGGTATATGCCTGCTTGAGACCAAGGATTGAGTTTGAAGGGGAGTGACCCTTGTGGACCATATTTGCTTTTGTGCCCGAAGACAAATTTGGTGTTTTTAGGGGGGTGATGGGAACCCAGTATACATCAGCGAATTGTATGGGAGCGCCCCCTCGTCCAAGGGCCACTCTCCTTGGGGACGATATTATTTTTGAGGGTAGATTTTGTTGGTTTTTAGTCTTTTTTCAGTGTATTGTGCCTCAGGATGGGTGTAACACTTGAGTAACCTGGGAAGAATGTTATGCATGTAGGGGGTTCTGCTTCTGGGGTAAGGTTTTATTTTCATCTGTGGAGTCTAGATTTGCAATTGTCAAGCCTCCGTTTGGGGAATATCATTGTCTTTTGAGTGAGATTTGTTATCATTTTTATTTGTGTTTTGATTTTCTTTTTTTTATTGTAGAGCAGATTGTTTCCTTGGTCTTGGTGGTGAATCCTTTTTGTGAGTGCAGCTTTGGCAGATCTGTACTTTGTGGAGTTGTGGTTGGTAAGCAACTCATTTTGTGTTCTTTTCATCTAATGTGTATCCTAGGCCTGTTTGTATGATTGTTTTTACGGCTGTACTAATGTTTGCATTTTGCTTTTTGTGTGATTGTTTTCCAAAGTAACATATTGATTTCTGCACATTCTATGCTATCTTGTGATATGTATAATGTGTGTTTTCCTTTCCATTGAGATTTCTTTGGTGATTGCTGTGTAGGTGCAGTTGTTCCTCAGTCTTGCTGTCTCTGGCACCTGAGTGGTATAATTTCTGAGTATCTAGGTCTTTGTGAATTTGTATTGATTGACTTTTCATTCCAGATTACTATATGCCAGTAATTTTACTTTCTGTTAGATAAAGCCACAGTTTGTTTATTACTTAGTTTACTCAGTGTTGGTTATTGTGTACTTATTTGTTGTGTTATATTAGCAAGGATTATGGCTATCTGCAGGTTGACTACTCAGCAGGTTTTTTTTTCCGAATCTTTCTCTGACCAGGATTCTGAGTCTGACTCTGCATTTGAGGCAGAGGGCAAAGTCCAAGATTCTGACAGTGAATTTTCTGTCTATGAGGAACCATCTGCTGATGAAGGCACTATCAGTGCGGAAGAAGTGCCTCTATTAGAGGAGGACACTGTAATGCCAATAGGGCAGCAAGAGGAATCTGGAATGCAGCATGGGGTTGTAAGGCTTCCTATTGGAAGTGCTGAAGTCTGGGTTGCCCCAAACATAGTGCAGCCTGTGTTGCCTGCCTCTAGTGGTGTCACATGGAGTAAGGTCATCAATACTGAAAACTTTTTGCCTTTAAATATATTTCAGTTATTTATGGATGGTGTCTTTTTGGATGGGTTTGATGACCAGACTAATTTGTATACTGATCAGTATTTGAGGGACAACAGTGCCAGACGTAAGCCCCACGCTAGAGCTAGCCGGTGGACTCCCACAAGTCTGGTGGAGATGAGGAAGTTCTCAGGTTTAACTTAATTGTTGGGATAGATGAGGAAGCCATCACTGTCTTCATATTGGTCTACAAGTCCCTTGATGGCAACTGCTATATTTCCTGAAGCTATGATTCCTGATCAGTATTTGTTTCTACTTCAGATGTTGTATTTTACTGATAATGCTTCCCCATTGCTACAGGATGACCCTGTTTGTGACCGTCTCTTCAAGATTCAGCCTGTCCTTGATCATTTTGTGGATCACTTTTCAGAGATCAATGTTCCAGGGAAAGAAATAGCTGTGGATGAGTCTTTGGTCCTGTTCAAGGGCTGTTTGATTTTAGACAGTTCATTCCTAGCAAGAGGGCACGTTATGGAATTAAGATGTGTACGCTCCCTGAGAGTAGTGGATATATCTATAATTTCAGGGTGTATGCTGGTAGGAATTCTTCTAATTACCCCCCTGGTTATCCATCCACTTTTGAAGTAAGTGAGAAAATTGTGTGAGAACTTGGTAGTGGAATTTTTAACAAAGGTCCCCACTTCTACATGGATAACTTCTACACTGGTGTCCAACTGTTCAAGGTATTGTTCATAGTGGATGCTGTTGCATGTGGCACACTCAACTCTAACAGTGAAGGTTAACCTAAAGAGCTTGAATGTAAACTACTTTAGAGGGAACAGTGCAGTGCCTTGCATATTGATGAACTTCTAGCTGTTACATTTTCAGACAGGAGAGAAGTCCACATGCTGACAACCATTCATGATGAAAGTACTTCACCTGTGACTGTTTGGGGTTATTGAAGTGAGCAAACCTGTGTGCATTTTAGACTACAGTATAACTTGGGTCATTTAGATAGAGTAGATCAGAGGCTGGTGCCTTATAGTGCTGTTCATTAGTCATACTCATACATTTGGTATGAGAAGTTGGCTGTCCATTTGGCAACCTTAAATGCTTTTGTTGTATTCAAGAATTGTACTCCAGAATAAAAGATTACTTTTGTTCAGTTGTAGCAGTCTGTAATTCGCAGCCTTGTTGTAGTGGAGCAGGCAAGTGTTCCTAGAGTTGGAGAGGTGGAGGATGTGCATAGGTTGAAAGATTGCCACGTTCCTGATTACATTCCACACACACCCAAAAAACATTTCCTGTAGTAGATGTAGAATCTGTGCCTGAAGAGCCATGTGAAATGAGCATCGTATGTACTCCCTGAGTGTCCTTGTAATCTTGGGGTAAGTGTGCCTGAATGTTGTAAATCTCTCTTAAGTCTCTGTATTCTTTTTTGCTTAAAATAAAATGTGATGGTGGTGTGTGTGGACTGGCGCTTGCCTGGCGGTGTGCAGTGACTGGTGCTTGGCTGGTGGTGTGTGTGGACTGTTGCTTGGGCGGCGGTATGTGTAGACTGGTGCTAGGTTGTTGGTGTATCGGGACTGTTGCATTGCTGCCGTTTGTGTGGACTGGCACCTGGCTGGCGGTGTGTGTGGACTGGTGCTTGGTTGATGGTGTGTGAGAGTTAGTATTTCCCTGTTGATTTGTGTGTAGTGACTTGGTGCTGTTCAATGCACACAAATTGTCAGCTAAACACCAGCCCACACTCCGACAGCTGCCAGGCGGTGTGATTGCTGTCAGTCCTGTGGGCGTATGAAAGTGAGGGGCTCTTGAATGGCGCTGTTTGTTGATGTGAGTGTTGCAATGTGCAAGGCCCGCAGCTGGCGGTGTAAATGGTTTTGTGTGTGTCATGCATGAAAAGTGGGCGAATGGCCTGTAAAGTGTTTGGTGTCTTGCAATGGCTTTACAGCTCCCGAGCTGTGAGTCATTAGTTCAGTCTTCTGAACTTTCAAGTATTAACACATAATTTCTTTTTCCCTAAAACCTTTGTTAAGAAAATGTAAATTTTGAACTTTTCACTCACTCTCATGCCAAATCCTACCAGTATATGTATTTACTTGAGGAGTAGATGGTTATGCAGTAATATTTGCCTTTTGGTCTTTCTCTGCCAGGGTGTACACTGTCTCTAGGGAAAATCTACCAACTCTAGATATTTTCGTGAACTAGAACCATGGGGGGAGTCCACGATGCTTTGCATAGATCAAAGTGCAGGAATTTGCTGGGAGCTTCGAACTTCTTGCCTCCCAGAGTTCCCACATATCTCCTGACGAAAATGTTACCTAACCAGTGTGGGTGGGCTAGTGCCTGCAAAAGTAAGAGGTCCAAGACACAATGTGGCCACATCAACAAAAGGGGTAGCTGCAGTTTTTGGGCCTGGGTTCTTCAGCCACACAGGAAAACCTACCAAACAAAGGCATTGCTGAAAATTAGGCACCTAAGGGAGTACATGGCGGTGTGCCTCTTGTGGATCCCATACAGTTTTCCTACCCTAAAGGCACTGCAATCCTCAAAACTGGACTAAAATTGCGTATTTTTCTTGCATTTCTGTGGCGAAGTCTTCCAGAATCAGAAGGAATCCACAAAATTCCTACCATGCAGCATTTCCCCCACTTGCCCCAACAACAAATGCTGCCCCACTTGTGTGGCTGGGCCAAGTGCGGCTCAATGGTTAGACGAGGCAGACCATGAAGCAGAGGTCAGACCCGGGACCTGGGTTCAATTCCCGACGCTGCAGGGTCTTGAGCCCAAAATGTCCACAGACTCGATAATTCTCGCTTCAGTGCCTGCTCGAATCACGAGTTCACACTCTGCAACTCCGGGCAATAGCTTGCTTAATCTCCACTATGGCCCCCCGCGGCAGGATGCCTGGCATTCACCTTGGGGGTGCCCAGTACGGGTTATCTCACAGGGAAAAACCAGGACGGGTTCCCAAAGCAAGCGCTTAGAGACAGTTGGTGATAATGCGCTATATAAATATAAATTACAATTACAATTACAAGTGCCCGTGACAGGAGCGGATCGAACTAACATCAATAGGAGTCCTCACAAAGGGACACTCATTGATCTTGGTTTGATCTGTTCCTGTCACGGGTGTTAGGCCCCGCCACACAGGTAGGGCAGCATTTTTTATTAGGATTAGTGGGAGAGTGCTAGATGGAAGGGATTTTATGAATTCCTGCTGATTCCAGAACTTTCCATCACAATTATGTGAGCGAAATGTGTTTTTTTTCTGTCAAAGTGTGAGGTTTGCAAGGGCCACTAGGTAAGAAAACAATGCAAGCCACTCCATCCAGGATTCTCCCAGGAGTCTACTTTATAAAACAGTGCAGGTTTGCTAGATTTCTTTAGGTACCGCCTGAGCAAAGGCCCAGATCTTCTGCTTGGCACATTGCAAAAAAAAAATTTTGTTTCAATAGCAAAATATGATGTGTCCATGTTGTGTTTTGGCATCTTTCATATCAGGGCCACTAGCCCTACCCCCACAAGTGAGGTACCATTTTTTTTAGGAGACTTAGGAAATGGTAGGTGATAGGAAAGTAGTTGCTTCCTGCAGATTCCATACCTTTCCATCATAGAAATGTGAAGAGAATATGTTTTGTTTAGTTAAAGTTTGAAGTGGCTTCTGTTCAAGAAAACCCAGCAAGGGATATTCAAGGCACCTCCACCCTAGGTCCGTCCAGGTGTCTGTAGTGGAGAAGCGTGGCCCAATGGTTAGAGCGGTAGACCCTGATGCAGAGGTCTGGCCTGGGACCAGGATTCAATTCCCGCCTCGGCGGCTCTTGGACTCAATTTCCCTGGACCTGATAATTCTCGCCTTGGTGCCTAGTCTAATCATGGGTCCCACTCTGTGACTCTGGGCAATAGCTTGCTTAATCTCCACAATGGCCCCAGCAGCGCTTGGATGCCTGGCTTCACCTTGGGGGTGCCCAGGAGTGGACATTTCACAGGAAAGGTTCCACAGCGGTATGAATATAGCGCTACGAGGCCTCCGGGTAGAAGTGCGCTATATAAATATAATACAATTACATTTACATTTACATGTTTTTAAAAAATTTGCAGGTTTGCTAGGCTTCCCTAGGTGCCGGCTGAGCTAGAGTCCAGAATCTGCAGCTAGGTACATTGCAAAAAAAGGGTGACATTTCAATGGCCAAATGTGATGTGTCCATGTTGTGTTTTGGCACCTTTCATATCGTAGCCACTAGCTCTACCCACACAAGTGAGGCTCCATTTTTATGATGAGACTTGGGAGCATATTAGGTAGTTCAAATTTGTTGTCCCCTGCAGATTCCATAACATTCCATCACAGTAATGTGACGAAATTACTTTCTTTAGTCAAAGTTTGAGGTTTTCAATAGCTTTTGTGTAAGAAAACCTTAAGAGAGCCCTGCTAGTCACCCCACCCTCTATTCCCCAGGTGTCTATGTGGGTTTTCTAGGTTTCGCTAGGTGCTGACTGATCTAGGGCCCAGAATCTACAGCTAGTCACAAAGCAATAAAAGGGTATGTTTTCAATGGAAAAATGTGACCTGTTCATGTTGCATTTTGTCTGCTTTCACATCTCGGCCCCTGCACCCTACCTACACAAGTGAGGTGCCACTTTTATCAAGAGACTTGGCAAATTATAGGTGGTAGGGAATTAGTTGCTCCCCGCAGATTCCACAACTTTCAATCACAGAAAACTGAGGAAAATGTGCTTTGGCAGTCATTGTTCGAGGTTTGCAAGGGCATCTGGGTAAGAAAACCTGGTAGGAGCCACACAGCACTCCCCTCCCTGGATTTTCCTAGGCTTAAAGTTTTAAAAAATGTGCAGGTTTACTAGGTTTACCTAGGTGACGGCTTAGCTAGGGACCAAACCCTACAGCTAGGCACATTGCTAAAAAAGGGTCTGTTTTCAATGGAAAAGTGTGTGGTGCCTATGTTGCCTTTTGGCACCTTTTGTGTCACTGTCACTAGCCCTACCCATAAAAGTGGGGTACCATTTTTATCAGGGGACTGAAAGGAGATGTAGGTGATTGGAAATTAGAGGCATGGGCGTCTGGGTAGAAAAGCTTGGTGGGAGACACACAAATCACCCCACCCATATTCCCCCAGATGTCTACTTTTCAAAAATGTGCAAGTTTTCTAGATTTCCCTAGGTGCCGGCTGAGCTAGGGCCCAAAATCTACAGCTAGACACAGAGCAAAAAAAGGGTCAGTTTTCAGTGGAAAAATGTGATGTGTCCATGTTACTTTTCGGCACCTTTCCAATCATGGACACTACCCATAACCACACAAGTGAGGTACGATTTTCATTGGGAGACTTGGGGAAATGGTAGGTGATAGGAAATTAGTTGCTCCCTGCAGATCCAGAACTTTCCATCACAGAAATTTGAGGAAATGTGTTTTTTTAGTCAAAGTTTGAGGTTTGCATGGGCCTCTGGGTAAGAATACCTGGTATGAGCCATGCAAGTCACCCCACCCTGGATTTTCCCAGGTGTCTACTTTTAAAAAATGTGCAGTTTTGCTAGGTTTCCCTAGGTGCCGGTTGAGCAAGGGGCAACATCTACAGCTAGACACTTTGCAAAAAAAAGCATCCGTTTTCAATGGAAACATGTGATGTGTCCATATTGCGTTTTGACGCTTTTCCTGTCACACTTACTAGCTCCATCTACATACGTAAGGTACAATTTTTATTGGGAGACTTAGGGGAACACAAAATCTTAAAAGGAGTGTTCTTACCAATAGTATTTCTCTATATTTGTGCCTTCTTATTGTAAATCTGTGTGTAAGAAAAAATACATTTTGAGAGATGTCCTCTAATTCACATGCCATTATGGTTACCCACAAATTCAGAGATGTGCAAATAATCACTGCTTCTAAACTCCATATCTTGTGCCCATTTTGGAAATACATATTTTTTTATACCTATTTTTCACTCTTCATTTTTTACCATTTAATTTGCTCTGTACCTGGTACTCAATGAAAAACCATTACAAGGTGCAGGTCAGTTATTGGCTCTGAGTACTTCTAGTTCTTGGAAAACCCACAACCCCTATATATCACCACAACCAGATGCTTCTAGCAGATTTTATAGTATATTGTTTTTTAAATTGCCCATTGTGACAAAAAGTTATAAATTCAATCAATCGATAGCTTTATTTCGATAACGTATCAAAAAAGCATTGTGCGACAAATATACAATAAAATAAGAACCTGTACTCGACGATGGCAAGTCCTTGCGTACAGAGATTCACTAATAATATGCTGGCACTGCTTCTTTGGCATTATTATATATTACAAAGCATAAAACAAATATCATTAAAAAACATTTACCTAAAAAGTGTATATGCTAGTTTCTACGAATTCATTCCATGACATGTATACATTGGTTAAAAGGGAGGTGTAAAAAAGAAGGCAGTTCATCACAGCAGTATTTAAATAAAGTGCAGGTGCTATGTCCATCTAAAAAGAAAGTCTAGGTTCATAGAGACATCCCGATGTAATCTATGCAGCCTCACATAGCTTTTTGAAATGCCTCCGATGTCACACAAGGCATATGGTTAGGTCACCCCACGCAGGGCTTTATGCCTGACTAGCCAAGCGTGACTTAGAAACTTAGCCACTCCACCATGGAACAGGACGCTTGGGTCGGATTTTAAGATGCACAGAGCAACCCGGTGGTCACGGGTGCCCATGTCACTACAAATTGGTTTTAGCCATTTAGACCTTGCGTTGTTGTAAGCAGGGCAAGCAAACATGACATGGGCAACACACTCCGTTGCGACTCCACAACAAGAGCAAGTTTCTGAAGTGTTCTCGGCTGCGTGCCTGACCGGAGGGACCTGGATCACATCTAGGTTTGGCTCTAGACTTCTCGTCTGCTTGAACGTGAGAATTCATCTGTTAATCTCACCATATCAGGCTTACTAAGCTCCTAGTTATCAGTCCAATCCCTGTATTGGCGCTTGAGATCCGCCTTGCTCAGGGGAGGGGGGGTTTGAGTGTCCCATGATTCTTTAAGGCCAAGTAGTATCATAGTTTTCCTCATGAGATCCACTTGACCCTATGGTCCACATCTAAGTTCATTACCTCCATTAGAGCTTTGGCATAATTGGTAAGCTCAGTGGTATGCCTTATGCGAGCCCAAAAAAACAATTAGCGGAGTCTAGCAATGTCTCTGAACAACCACCTACCCTTATTGTGCATAAGAGGGGTTAATGGGGAGTTACGTGGAAGCATCACCAGATCCCTCAAATACTTGTGCTCAGGCCTACTGATTTTGTCTATGTTCTCAAACCCCCATAGCTCGGCTCCATAAAAAGCCGAGCTAACTGATTTGCATCATAAACAGCGGGGCCGGGGCAACTGGCCTGCTACACGGTGAGCGATGTTCTTTGTTAGTGCCCCAGCCACACGTTTATGATTCAAGAGCATTTTAGCTATATGGGGTCTCCAAAGCATTTTGTCTGAGAGTCGAATAACAAGGTATTCAAAGGTACCCACTCTCTTCAGGGGGGTAACATTCAGTGTAAAAAGCTGTCACAAATTAATGTTTTTCCTACTTACTTTCAATATTCTTTCATCTCAACACTGAGTTTGCTGGCGCAGGAATCAGTTTAAATAAAATGGGATAGCATCTGCAATTCACATTAACAGGGTTGATCCCCTCTCAGGTGTACCCTCTGCAACAGACCTTTGACGTTGTTTAAAGGAGGACCAGGACCCATACATCACATTAATTAAAACCACAATACTAATTCTAAGTTAAGTTCAGTGAATAAAAAGAGTTAGGTGTCATTTTTAAGGCTTTTATTGTCATTTAAAGTTTAGTAAGTTCTCATTCTTTTTATTCAGTTAGTTACAGTATCACTCAAGTTACAGCATTGATCATACAAATATATGGTTACAACATTCCATAAAGGAAAGAATCCCTATTCTAAAGAATGGGGTGAAAATGGTGTTAGCTGGATCTGATTTAAGTTTGAGAGGCAAGTTTGAGAGGCAAGAGTTAGATTACAGCATACAGCTCAAAATTCCAATCTCTCAGTATCAGCTGAACTTCCCAAAAAAGAAGTTCACAAAAACTCAGTAGAGTCTCAGCAAATATAAGCTAAAATAATCATGCAGTGGTAGTAGCAACTGCAGTCAACAATTTGGTCGGATAGGATAAAAATCAGCATTCATCCTGCAGTTGCAGTTACACTTGCATCTTCTTCTCCACTCGTCCAAACAGCTCTCGTTTCCTCTTATAACAGGCTCTCCTTCTGCTTTCTCACGTTTTTACACAAAGCTTTTACAAAGATTTATCATGAAGTATGCAACATTATTAAACTATGTCTACATATTAGGCTTCTCGGTTCTTAGACCTCCTTTCCCATGAGGATCATCACGTGCTTAACCTTCTAATAAAATTCATTATGGTAGCTAAATAATAGGCTATATAAATTAGTAACATCAGCTGTGAAGAACATTATTCAGCACCACATCTCTTCATTATGAAATGAGGAAAATTAAGTTAAAAGATCATCATTTTCTATTCTTGCATTCCGTATGTAAAATAAGGATTCATTTTATTCAACAACAAAGCATTTCTTGCAAATATTTCAAAGCTTTATTACTAATCAGGAACATTATGAAATATGATGTGAGGCTTTTTATTAAAGACATGTCTGGGTAGGTCAACCCTTTGAAGCATTCTGTGCATGTCTCAGCACATTCAGTTAAATTGCTTTGTAATATGAAGCTTTTTTAAACATCTTGAGGCCTAGTACTGATAGGTTTAGTTACTGACTACAATTTACACATTTTAATGTTGTATCAGCTCAATGCAAAGTTCACATTAATGTTATATATGTGACTTTTGAATAAATTAGTTTTGCATTAATAAAATTTGACCTCAATTTCCCTCTCTGATGGTTATTTCGCATGTAACTTCCCTTCAAAGGGCACTCTCATAATCAGTTGAGTCTTGTCTATTTCTCTTCAAACCTTCGAATTGTAATGATATTCTATACTCATCAGTAAGACAATCATTTAATGCTACTTCTTTTCCCTTTTATTCTGTTGCTCATTTCTCCACTACTTCTTCTATTAATGCAATATCTACAAAATTTGATTAATGCAAAAAGGAAAAGGGAACAAAGCCCTATAAAGGGTTTTGGCATAGGAATAGGTTTCATAATTCCTCCTCCTGCAGTTACAAACTAGTTTCCTATTGTGTGTATTCTCTTTCCAAAGTTTTATAAGATGATTCTAATTCAGTGTTTAGGTCTGAAATGTTCTTTGCATGTCCTTGAATTTTCTTGCTCTCATCGGGTATGTATGAGCAGCAATGATGAGTTTTTAACATTTTACAGACTCCGCCTATTTCTGCCAGTAAGATGTCTAATGCTATGTGATTTAGCGAAACCATGGATCTAATTGCTATCAGTGCAGTGTTCACAACTAATAAAGCTCCAGAAGTACTAGTTGTCAGCTTATCGACAACTGTTTTCTAATCTTTTCTTCATTCAGTATGACACCTACAGGTGGAATGATTGCACCAAAAATTTCTCAAGCTAACTAGATTCCATCTTCTGTACTACGGGTGTGCTTGTAAGCTAGTGTCATTGTTGATGGATCTACAATACACAGATGATACATCTTTGGAAACAATATAGCTAAGTAGCAATACCCTCCCAATCAGCAGGTAACTGGAAGTAAGAGTCTTGTCCACAAACAAAATAACTGCCAACTGTATGTTCACAGCTATTAATTTCAGCATGTATGTATGGTTCTTGTGAGTGTTCTGTTTTTAAAAACACAAATCTTCACCCTCTGTTGCTTGTCTAAATTTCAGCTTTGGGTAAACAATTTTCTTCTTAAAATTACCTTTTCCAGGCATTTTTCAAAGCAGAATTCTCTCTATCTTTACTATGTGAAATGTTAGTGTTCCTTTCTTCCAATGTCATACTAAAGACTTTCTCTAGTGGTCTCATTACGCAGGTTAGATTATTCTGATAAGCCTTAACACTATCTACGGGCAGGGACAGTCTAAAACAATGCTAAGCTCTGTCAATTTCTTTTGCTTGTAGGTGTAAATTCAGGCTTTGTATTAGTGGTACTCTGTAAAGTGTTACCGTATTTTCCGACGTATAAGACGACTGGGCGTATAAGATGACCCCCCTACTTTTCTTGTTAAAATATAGGGTTTGGGCTATATTCGCCCTATAAGACTACCCCTCTTCAATGGGTCAATGGGTATTGAAATTAAAGACCCATCTAACCTCAAATATGTTCAAAAGGCCTATCCAACCTCTATTGTGTTGTGATTCACTCACCCAATCTGCGAACAAAAGGCCGCGTAGGTCCCTTGGTTCTTTAAAATCAATCATTAATCCCAGCTGCTCTATTCAGGAAGTGAATTTATCCAATCTGTAAGGAAAACAGAGGACAGCTGATCTCCAACCCGAAGAATAAACGGGTAAAAGAAAATCATTTAAGCAAGGGAAACAGCTGGTTCCCAATCAGTTACTAAGCGTACGGGGACTTGCTCACCTTAAATCTAATTAGAAATGTCTTTAGTTCGCAGCAGATCTATCCGTTACTCTTCACTGTCCGTGCGCCTTCAGCTTCTCAATCTGTCGAGATATGTAATCTCGGGGCCTCTATAGACTGGTTTGCCAGCCTCGAGGACGCAGCGCCGTCAACACGTCCTATCATAGCTAGGCAACCAGATGCAAACGTGCCTCGGAATGCGCGCCCAGCTCGGGTCGTGGTGCGTCGCTGGTTGCATAGCAACCATTTAGCCCACCATATCAATGAAGGTAGATTTCTGTGTTAGTAAACCTTCTGCCAATGACTGCCGTGTCTAATGTGGCGTCGGCTCATAGCTTAAGGCTGAATTACAATAAACGCTTGCACCATGGTGAAAGCCAATTGTAAATACCAGTTGTTTCGCGTTCGACAGCCGCATCTAGTTCAGGGGACAGGAACACAGTGATGAGGTGTCCTGTGTTCCAAAAGTACTATTGGGCTGGTTTGGCATCAATTCAATTGTACACTGTACTAATGCTGTGCACTGTAACGTTGCACATTACTCGAAGGACACAATTTACAGATCAACACACGCTCATTTCACTTGACACTGGGACACTGGCAATTATGACACCCGGCGTATAAGAAGACCCCCGACTTTTGAGAAGATTTTCAAGGGTTGAAAAGTCGTCTTATACGCCAGATTGTTTCAGGCAAGGTATTCTACAACAGCTCAAAAGTTCAATTCAGAGTTCTCTCAACATATTTTCTTTACAAGTTTTTCTCAGTCTCTTTTCTCACAAAGCCCCTTTAAATTCAGAATCTTTGTATAGACAACTTTAGCCCTACTCCATGTTCTTGGAAAATGTTATCCCTGCTCTTCTACTGCAATCATGGGCCAATGTAAATCTTCCTAAAATAAAACATTAAAATTAGGTGGGCTGAGTACAATGGCGGATGGACTTCAGTCTGTCTGCCAATGTATCGGGTAGTGGGACCACCTGCCTGCAAGGCAGCGGTCCCACAGGGCTGATTACCATCTGACCGCTAACCATGGTGGTCGCACTTCCCATATTTTGCAATGCGGCGGGTGCTGCTGGCTGACTGGTAGAGTTTAAAGAGCAGCAGACATTACTAGAGGAACATGTGTTAAGCACTCCAGAGTACCAACATGCACGATAAGTAATTGGCACAATTAGAGAGGATTCCAAAACCAATTTATAAAAATAGATTACATCACTGTCTTAATTTAGACACCAAAATGTATACAAAATAGTATACATAATTATAGATTTTTTAAGCATTATTAAATCAGTGCAGAAAAAAAGATAGACAAAATAACATTTTGGTCAGTGTCAAAATTCAAATGTGCCAATGGGTTACTTGCAGGTCGAGTTACTTGGAATCATTACAGGTCACATGGGCCCTAGGGCCAGGCCACAAAAGTCAATTCAATGTTATATAGCCCATGGAGTCTGGGTGCAGAGTTGTTCTGGCTGTCCTTGGTGCTGATCAAGAGCTGCGGTGGTGCTGATTTTTCCGCTTGCATGATGCTGCAAGAGACAGAATGCAAAAACACAACTGATCCACAGCTACTGACATCTGATGATGGTTGCAAGGTGTTCCATATAGATGCAGCGTTGAGTGTGGAGATCCGGTACGGGATTGGTGACCAACTAGCCTTGGCAGTGGTAAGCAGAATGAAAAGCTTCTGGAACTTCACTGGGTTTGGGGTAGTGATGTAGCGGCCTGACACTTTGGGACAGGTGGGACTACAGCTCCTACAATGCATTGGAACATCTGGATTCGTGAAATTCTTTGGAGGGCCCAAAGGCCAGCGATTCTTTGGATCCAGGGGACGTTTTTATATGCAGCTTGCATGGGACTAGTGCCACTAGTCCGGGGAGTCTTCTGGCTTCCTCAAGAGTTCCTCCCTTTGGGAGTGTCGAGTTTTAGCCAAGGACGAGGACCATCACTCAGTTTCAAGTCTGTTGCTTCACGGCTAAAGTATACCACTTTTGCTTTGGTGCTGTGGGCAAAGTCCTGTTGTCTGCGACACAGGTCTCCTCTTGGTTCCTCTTTGAAGTAAGTTGTTAAAATTGAGATTCTGGAGTCAGGGGGATCCCTTACTCCTAGATTATTGGGCGTTAGAGGTGTGAGAATTGAGAGCCAAAGGGCAGCAAGTCTCAGAAGCAAATTTACCCCTGATGTCACCACATCCAGTAGTATAGGTCACATTTTCTACCAAGAATCCACTATTTCTGCCCTTCTAAAGATGAAAGAATTATATTTTAGGTATAAAGATCAGGCGGCACATCCCTGAGGTATGGCCAACCTTCCTGGAGGTGTACACCTCCTGCATACCTAATGTCCCATCTTGTGTAGGTGCAACCATGCCTAGGGCAAGAGGAGGGCTGTGTCCTCCTCAGTGGGACAGCACAGTTGCATAACAGAGGTAGAGCAGCTTTTGAAGCTCACCGCTCTGATGTCTCACTTCCCTAGCCTGCTGGGGAGGTGTGATCTCCTTCCTGCCCAGCCTTTTTTCCTGACGCCTGGGAGTAATCACACTGTCTGGCAGGAGGTCAGAATCCTGTCTTGGCAGCAGCAGGTGTGGGAAAGTGCAGCATGGTCAGCCAGAGGACAGTAAAGCTGGGGCAACCAGGTGGGCAACCTCAAATGTGCCACCTGGGTGTATGCCAGCATTCCCTTGAAACCAGATTTGTGTCAGGGGAGAGAAGGCATGTTGTTTGACATCTAACTCAACATATTTAGTTGGTACCATAATGGAGTTAACAACCCGGGTCTGCCCAAGTGCAAGTACCATGTTATGCTATCGACTACCTATCACCTATAGTGTACTTTAATGGTGAAGGAACTATGGGGGAGCACAATTTGGTCACTTTTTGACCATATTTAATATGCAACATATTTTTCTAGATTGTTTTTATCTTTGGAGAGTGTGGAGATTGACTCAGAGTTTTCATAGAAACACATCCTGCTGTGATATATTGCGATTCTAAAATCAAATGGAGAATGAACTCTAGGATGCATTATAACACACAACCATCTCAGAACCAAGGGTAAGATACAAACAGTGCAGGGGTGGATAACTGGGAAAGATTGATGTAACATTGGTTCAGTGGTAACATGTTGCCATTATTCATTTTGGTTTCACAGAAATGTTTCTCCCGATGAAGGACTACAGAGTCCGAAATGTATTGAGAAATAATTATCAAATACTGAATTGGATCACTTGAAGTAATACTTTATTTTTGTAAGTTGTAAAGAAACATCCTAATGCATTTGGATGAATGAATTCTTAAAGAAATAATAAAAAAATATAAAAAGGATTACATAGAGTTTGTTTAATATGTAGAAGACACATTTGGTCACATAATGAAGTTACCTATCTGGGAACAAATCGAGAGTGTAAAGGGAGACACGACGCCAGGAGGGCTGAGTGCTATTATTGAAAGCCACTATAGAGACATTTAAGCTTGCACTCACATCTCTACACTCTTAGTCGACTTCACCCTACCTCCCGGGCACAGGAAACCTTTTATAGGAGTCACTGACAAATTCTAAAAGCAGTGCATTTGACTGGTCCACACATGGTGAGGGCACAGTTGAGTTTGAGCAGTTTGCAATGCTCCTGCAGTCTGAAATTGCAGGCCTGCCTGGGCACAGAAGACCTTCTCTAGAGGTGACTGACATATTCTAAAAGCAGAACCTTTGACTGGGACACACATGGTGCAGCACAGTTGAGTACGAGCAGTTTGCACTGCTCCTGCAGTCTGAAATGTCAGGCCTGCTGTCAGTAGTTTGCTTGAGTCACCCAGTGTGGCGCAAAGCCATGTTGCAGCCCTTGGGACCGCCTTACCATCTATGCCCTGGTTACCCCTGGTACCCTTTACTAGGGACTTATAAGGGGGTAAAGCATCTGTCAATTGGGATTGCCAATTCACACATAACAGTTTTAGGGAAAGAGCACTTTCACTGAAGCATGGTTAGCAGGCTTCAGAGCACTATCAAAGTCGATACCAGGATCTAGTAGACCGAATGGGAGCAAACAGAGGAGGTACATCTGCAAAAAACCCTGTATTCTTACATTTAGAACTGATGTCATAGAGGATCAAACAGTTCAGTTTTCACAGTCCACTTAGATTCACTGGTGTGTGATGCATGCACCTAATTTAGAACTCCAGAGCACTTGATAGCAGTTATAGTGACCAAGATAACTTGGAAGGGGCCTTGCCATTTCAGTTTCAGACAAGCCTTCCTAAGGTGCTTCTTGATCATGACCCAGTTACCCGGGTTAAGGTCCTGGCACTGTTCTCAATGTGGATCTTGGGCAGCAGCTGCGACCTGGTGTGAGACAGGATGCACAACATCAGCCAATCTTTTTCAGTAATCGAGTATCATATCATCTCTGATGCTCACAAGTACATTTTCAGGTACAGCTGGTAATCTTATCCCATGCCCTATGAGGATCTCATTAGGCGATAAACCAGTTTTCCTATCAGGAATACTTTGACTACTCATCAGCACCACAGACAAAAGCCTCAGGCAATTTCAGTGATGTTGAGGTGCAGACTTTGGACAATCAATACTTTATAGTGCCATTGAGCCAGTGATACCAGAAGCTTCATGTTGATAGCTACAATGCAATCTGTGTTCATTTTGCAGTACTGCACATATCACCCTTAGGACCTTTTTGCTAAAGTGTGTCCCTTGGTCTGATTCAAAAGAAACTGGAATACCGTGCTATGGAATAAATTCTCACAATAACAGTTTTGCTAGTGAGGCTGCCATTTCGTCTGGTTAGGTAGACCTTCACTCATCTCAAGAAGATGCACACTATGACGAGGACCTATCTCAACTCTTTGCAAACAGGCATCTCAATAAAGTCCATCTGCATTCTGTTGAAGGGACCACCTGATCTTCCTATGTGACTCAGTGTGATGGGAGTTCTTTTTCCTACATTCATTTGTTAATATGTCACACAACAATGGCACAATTCTTCTGCAGGCATCCTAAATCTGGGATTAAACCAATTTTGCCTAACTACCTTCTCATGGCATCCCTCCCTAGATGTGTGTGTCCTTGGAAGTTGTAGTAACTTGGTCCAGACTGGTAGTGGTGTTTCAGTAGTAGTTATTGCACAGGCTACATGTACAAATGTTCAGCCCCACCAGGAGCAGTTAGCAGGCTGCTCAGCCCTTCTCAACTGTAGCCTCTCACTCCAAACATTCCATATTTTATCATTCTGAGAGAATCTCACTGGCAGAGCATGAATCACATTGAAACCAGGATACTACATATCCTCCTTTCTTCCAAAAGGAAAACAGAAAAAATATCCAAAAATGTTGAAGAAGAAGGAATACCCACAAATGCAGAAGAACAGAGATAAACGAGAGAAATTGAAGAGCTTGATAGGGAATGGCTAGAAGAGACCATACGGAAGAAAACAGAAAAAGAATATGGATAGGCTAGAAGAGACCACAAAGAAGACAACAGCAAAAGCAGTAGGAGAGACAAAGGAAACAACAAGGGAAAATGAGGATAGAGATAAATATAATCCACAACCCATCCTCCCTTCCAATATTACCAACAGAAGAGAAAAAGATAAAGATGAGGAATGGAAACCGCCAATAACTACCTCTTTCACACCCATGGACAGACAGGTACGAGAGAGGGCAAGCCACGTAGGAGGAAACCAGAAGGCAGAGAAGAAGAGAAATATAAATGATCACACCTACTTCTCCATCCAATATTGAAGACCAAATAAAGTAGAAAACAGAACTGGGCTATAGTTTTGACAAAAAAACAAGAAACCTGGAAAAACGAACACCCAGTGTAACGTTGACCATGCACTATGGAAATAGGATCGGAACCCAAACCATACACCCAATAAGGGTAACAACTCGCTTGTTCATGGGTAATCTTGAGAGGAAGTAAAACATTGTGCACTGTTGCAATAAGGAAACACCCACACTGTAAAATGTGCACTATGTAATGAAAGTAAGAGAAAGTGTGAGACAAATTCAAATGTTGTGCACTGAGTAGTGGGATAATAACCCACACTAGACACCTTACGTAAGGTAAAAACATGCACTAAATAGTGAAGATAAAGGTAAGCATATGAAAGTCCATGTAAAAACGCACCTCGAATATATGTCATGTGTTATGTACATAACGATGGGAGAAGACTCAACAGACACACCTCAAGGGGAGGTCAAGAGTTCAGTCCACACAACACACCTTGTATACTTTGAGGTAAAACATTGTGCACTGTAACCTAAAATTCACCCTATGTAGTGTAACAAAACAAGAAACGACGACCTTGTGTGGAGGTCTGTTGACATACACTGTTGCGATGGGGTAGACTCATGCTTTACACCCTACGTGGGGTAAATGTATTTTTGAAGACCGTAGTAATGGGAACAAGACCCACACTGTACACCCCGTGTGAAGTAGTGGCATACGAGAATACTGGACCTGAAACCAAAACTGACTCAAGACTTGAGATAGAAGGACTGTGTGCAATCAAATCCCACGGGTCAAGAAACAAACAACCTTTCCCACGCCGATCCCTTACGGAAGAGAATAGACCACTAGAAAAACTAGAACATTTCTTGCAAAGTTAAATGTCATATACTTGTAAAGCGCACATCTGACCCAGCAAAGCGGCGTCCCGGCGCTGTATACCGCTGGGGAACCCATCCTGGCTTTCCCTGTGAGATGGTCCCTCCTGGGCATCTCCAAGGTGAAGACAAGCATCCCCGGCGCTGATGGGGCCGTTAGTAGAGATTAAGCAAGCTATTGCCCAGAGTTGCTGAGTGGGACCCCTGGTTGGAGTAGGCACCGAGGCGAGAATTATCGAGTCCGCTGACCATGGCCAAAGACCCTGCCGCATCGGGAATCGAACCCTGGCCCCAGGCCGACCTATGCTTGCGGGTCTGCCGCCTCTAACCAGTGAGCCACACCACTCCACTAAGGAAAATCTAAAGTGTGGCATTACTACAAAATGTGTTGCAATAGTTATTTATGCCCAATAACTTTGCACAAATTAAAGTAATGTAACCTAAATGGTTCTGTAGTTGAGAGTGCATAAAAACACTAATATAGTGTATATTCTCTAGGTAAGGCATTCTAAACTGAGGAAGTTGTGAAACGATTGCTGTGGACTTGAAATTCCTCTGAAACAAAAAAACACATTAGTAAGCAAGCTCTGTTAATGAACAGGTATAGAAAACAGTAGCTATAGGAATTTTTATAACAAATGTCCACGCCGGTGAGTGACTTCTCACCCGAGATGCACATCCACTGCTTGTGTAACTGAACAAAGGTAAACAAATCATTTCATCCACACTGTAAAAATTGATGAGAAATTATGTCACCAGGAACAGAAAGTGGTTGTATTCAAAGATTTTTTATTTATTTATTAAGTGTTTTATAGAGCACAAACTTGACCCGTTAGGGTATCAGAGCGCTTTACAAGGTTTATAGAGTTGTACAAATAAGCTTAGAGATACAGAGTATACAAACGGTTGGAGAGGGGCAGGGGTGCGGGGTATATAGGGGATAGGGAGACAAAAATGTGTGGTTTCCATATGCAAATACTCAAGACAAGGCCCCCCAATTTCTTGGTGGAGTGAATAGGTGGTCCGAGGGAAAGACAATAGTCATAAGTTAATCAGGGTCTCTGTGGTGGTAGAAGGCAGAAATTAGGCGAGGAATTTTCCCATGAGGAAAGTTTTGGCATCCTTTTTGAAGCGTGCCAGAGAAGGGATTCTTTTGATGGCGGATGGGAGCGAGTTACATATTCTTGGTGCGGCCCTGTTGTAGTGTAGTTCCTATATCCCTGATAGGCTCTGCGCATTGGAATATTATACACTATAGTTTTGACATAGGAATGAGGTCAGTATGTCTCTATCGAGTACATTAAACTTAATTACTTGTGTGTGCCAGCTAAATCAGAGGTCACTAGAAACTTTCTCGAATGAACAAGAAGGGTTTAGTTTCTGACAATTGCATAAACATGACAACTTTGTTTCCCTTAGAGTCGGAACAATATCTTCATAGTCGTGGAAACAATAGATAACCGTTTCACTCAGTCAATCGTGCATGCTTTGTTTCTACCAATTTGTTGCACAGAAATAGGGAGACAGGCGTTTCAATAAAATGGGTTTATTGAACAGTCTTCTTTCTCATGCAAGAAATATGAACTGCTACATTCGGAAGACTGAATGCGAAGTATAATACGTAGAGCGTTAACAGTAATATAAAATAATACTGTAATAGCATGGTCTGTAGCTATAACATATATAAAAATACATGCATAAATAACACAGGCTAAAATACTCAACTGGTGCTTCTAAAATAATCCTACCCCAGTGTACCTAACCTAAGTCTAGTACAAGGGAAGAAGTATGTGCTGTTTTAGCTATAGTTAAGTTGTGCTAAGAATTGCCAAAGGTTTCTCTAGGTTCTAATCAGCTCCATACCTTAGAATGAGAGATGTTGGATCTCTTTCCTGGGACTCAATCTCTAACACCCCGCAAGGGGAGTCAAACACTTGGAGCTGGATTCTCGGCGAGGAGGATGACAGCTTCTGGTCAGTGCGTCAGTTAGGGACTTGACTTCCCTCAAGATGTGCTTTGGCGAACCGCATCGTGGAAGTAGATAGCCGAACGGCACTGTGCCTTGCCATAGCGAGTGAAGGTATATTTATACCTTGAAGATGTTTAGAATTGCCAAAGGTTTCTCTAGGTTCTAATCAGCTCCATACCTTAGAATGAGAGAGGTTGGTATCTCTTTCCTGGGACTCAATCTCTAACACCCCTCAAGGGGAGTCAGAAACACTTGGAGCTGGATTCTCGGCGAGGAGGATGACAGCTTCTGGTCAGTGCGTCAGTTAGGGACTTGACTTCCCTCGAGACTTGCTTTGGTGAACCGCACCGTGCAAGTAGGTAGCCGAACGGCACTGTGTCTTGCCATAGCGAGTGAAGGTATATTTATACCTTGAAGATGGTTAGGAATGCCAGTATTGACGTAAAAGTTGGGCATAAGAACGTCATGAATGAACCCCTATGGAATAGATGTTCATGCACAATAAATTAGTTCTTGGAGAAATCAATATTCAAGCAAGGGTAAGTCCTAAAGGCTTAAGAGTCTGGTTTTCCAGGAACTCATTGTGACGTGGATGAATGGATATAAGTAGCCATGCCTGTATTTGGGTAGCATTGACTATGCCTAAGTAAGGGCTGGATTTCTATGCCTAAATAAGGGCAATGTGAATTGTACGTATATAAGGGCATGAATCGGGAAATTCATTCAGAATCTCAATCAATACACCCACTCCACTTTCGTATGTACGACATTACTAAATCCTATACATGTTAAACATATCTAAAATATATCTACACAGGAAGTGCTAAAATTATGTCCAAAATACATTGTAAAATGCTTTAGAACTGGTTGTAAGCATAAAAAATGCCTTGGTGATGTACATATTAAAGCAATGTTTCATTCTAAGCATATGTTGACATTTGAAATGCAAATTGAATGAATCATGAAAATATACATTTTATGAAATGGCTCGTAAATACAGAAGAAAAAGGCCAAAACCATTTTATGTCGGATTACATAAAACTGTTTGTTTGTGAACAAGGTCATATATTGTCTCTGGAAGTATTCAAAGAATTCTTGTTCTCTATGAATAGTTCTACTATAAGCAGATTACTTGTGCCAAAAAAAGAAAAATGTAAATTTGGAGGAAAAAAATGAATCTTATTAAAAAGTTCCGAAGTTAGTACCTTGCTTTGAAAAATGATAGTCAAATTCAAAGTCTCTCAGAACACTGTGTGCCAAAATCAAAAGTTAGTGTTAGGGCTGGGAGAAAACATGAAGGGGCATATTATCAATGGCCAGCGATAATTTCACTGGCCGTGCTTAGCGATAATTTAATTATCGCAGGCTATCCCTGGAATTTATTGCCATTTCAGCAAGGTTATCGCCGTTTTGCAGGGAACCAAGCTGGTTTTCCAGCGATGTTTCCTGCAAAACGGCAATAACCTTGCTGATACGACCCACAGGGTCGTATCAGCATAATCCACCCCAATGTTAGGGATAGGTAAGTCAGCATTTTAACGGACGTTAGTTTTTGGAGTAAACAGCGGTTTTCTCCAAAAACTAACGTGTGCTAAAATGCTGGGGCTGCCTTGTAAATATCGCGATGTGAACATCAGCGATATTTGCAAGGCTGTCCATCCGGGGTACGCCCAGTGACACCCACTTTGCATCTCATTAGAGATTCAAAGGGAGGCGTTGGGAAAAAGGGTGCTAACATGCGATTATGCATGTTAGCACCCTCTTGGAAATATGGTGATAGTTTTATCTCTGTTTATTTGGCTTTTTAAGCCAAAAAAGCATAGATAAAGCCCTTGTAAATATGCCCCAAAATCTTCTATGTCTGTAGACAAAAAGTCATCTACCATTGTAGGTGAAAGTTGGATTGCCTCATTTAGAAGATTAACCGCACATAGATGAGAAGCATCCCCTTCAGCATTGGTCACTTCAGCAATTTTCGTATTGGATGTTACCTGTGTGCCTGTTGTTTCCTCTTGTACCTCCGCAGTTGCATTTTACGTCTGTGAGATCTCAATGAATGCCGTCATCAGAATTGGTAGCCGCTGGAGACAACACAGAGCATGGGCCGTTACAAGGTCCAGCAGAGTATCGATATCCATAGGCATGACTGATGGGAGTGTTAGACAGATGTACAGCACGCATTCTTCACCGCAAAGCAGGCAGAGTAGAACAGGTAAGATGCAATCTTGCCAGATTGATCTGAATGACAGAATCCATGTGGTATTTAATTTTCGTAGACGAGGTAAACCCAGAATTTGAACGATGCGCTCACAACACTTCATCTCCAATAGAGCGCTCTCTATGGTGCTTGAGGAGGCGTTGGTGATTTGGCTTGCCATATCGTAGCAGTAGGCGCAAAAATAGGATCCCTGCAACGAGTCCAAAAAGCAGTGGCAGTCCGCCAAACACAGAGTGCACGAATTTGAGAAGTATTCCGAGGACTGCTTGAAAAGGTGCTAACAGTCCTGAACATATGTTCTTAAATAGATGTACAATACTGCTCGTATCAGACATGTTTAAGATACGTTCCAACATTTCTGAGAAATGTATAGGGCAGTTTGTAGCTAAAAGGGCATGTATCTCGGCAGAGGTCCTTGTGACTTGTAGATCATAGGTTTCTTTGGCTGAGGTCAGTGGCACGGTTTTTTGCAAAAGAATGGCTTTCATTCTGCTTAGAGTATCAATTCGTACAGAAGAGATGTTCAGTGAAAGCCATAAAGGCAATCCCTGGCTGTCTTGGTTTGTGGAAACAATACTTGCATACAGCAAGTGACTCTGGATGACACAGTTACTAGATATGGAATACCTGACAACATGCCACAGCAGCTGTGATCGTTCAACATGAGGTAACTTCCATTTGAAAGTTGTTCAAAAATTGGATCAATCACTGCAGCTGGTGAACCTTGCAGGTGACAGGATAAGTTGTTAGAGGAACAATCGCAGGCCTGTGTAAATTAATACCCTGGCAAAGGAGAGAACCGCTTAGTGCATTTTCACAGTTAGAACCGCTAAGAAACGCTTCCCGCCCCCGCTCCAACATCTGTGTATGTATGGTAAATACCAGGATGTCTTGATGTTTTCTTTACCCAACCTTTCATATTTGCCTGCTGGTATGTGTTTTAGGCAATACTGAAAATGGAAAATTGTAACAGGCAGAGTGATTTTACCATGTATGATCCATTCAGTAGCTAGTTTTTCTGCTACAGTGAATGGTAATCTTTCCAGTTTTTCAATGCTCAGCACCGTATAGTCTGCTCCCTCTCTGTGACAGTTTGATCTGTTTATCAGTGAGATTGAATTCTGAAAAAAGTGGCGTAGTATTGATTAACCGCATCGCTGCGGCGGCTTTTCCCCGCTGTGTGCGGCATTTTTTTAAATCCCGTGTTACATGACGAGCTCAGCTCGTCATCAGCATACGAGCGCCGTAGCTGATGACGAGCTGAGCTCGTCATCAGCAGCGAAGAGGTTAAACGCCAAGGCACATAGCCTGCACGTAAGTTTTGTAGCGTCCAGCCTGATAGCATGATAGAACGTAGGTGAGACTGACCACGTTGCAACATGACCAAGTCTTGTTCCATAATGTCTATGGCAGAGGATATTATGCTGTCCAATAAATATATCCTGGACGACAGAGTCGTTAATCCATTGTCTCTCTAAATTAATACGATCAATTTCTTGTATTCATTCTGCAGTCTCTGCTTGGGTAATCTTCCATAATTCGTTATATGCAGCATATATACCGGCATATATGAAACGTTTTAGACATGGTTTTCTTGGTCTTAGCAAGAATTCCCTAAGGTCTGCGCCATCTTTAAGTAAAGATAAGTCTTGTTTTACATCCTCAAGTGTGATTTCTGTAGCCAATCAAGGCATAGTTTCCCTACACTGGATGTTGTTACTACCCCAGGATGCTGTCTTTGAACATATCTTGGGTCTGGCCTGTTGATAGTGAAACCCTGTGTTTTGTTCAGGAATCGATCTTGATAGTTATTTGTGTCTGTGGGCTAGAGCAACCATTTATTCCAATTTGGATATGTTCTGTTGCGATGCAACGTAACATGTACGTCGACCTCCCCTCGTGTAGTGCTATTACGCGCAGGTATAGGTATGGTCGGTGTATTCATGTCCTTGATATTGGCTAACCCAAGGCAAGGCATTTGTTGGACATTGTCATTCAAAAACATAATTTGCTCAGGGATGATACAGGCTCTAAACATAGCTTCCGCCCCCTGCACTTGCCAATCTTTTGAACCCTAGACAGTTTTTGTCTCAATGTTGTCTTTCCAAAAGTTGACACCTTGTCTAGACAGTTGGGCATTAAAGGCTGCCGAATAAATCTGTTTTGTATGTGTTAACATATTTTTCATTCCTGTTTTGTTCACATTCTTAAAATAAAATGATTCTGGATTGGATACATTGAACCCTGAAAATATGGAAACGTATTCGCAAAATTTTTGAGCTACCCTTTGGAGGTGTAGGGCAAGGTTCCCAATTGGTTATACATATATACATTTCTAGGCATTGTAGATTTGTGCAAGAAATGATTACCATAATTGTTATAACAATACATTTGTTCATAGTCTGATTAACCTTCTAAATATTCATGATTTGTGAATACTGCAGACATTTCTAGATCTGACATCATATTATTAATAGTCTCAAAGTCCCAATCATCAGAAAAGGTACTAGAGGTAATAGTCACTTAATGAAATCTTCAACAGCTCTGACGGGCCAAAAATGTAATGTTCTGTTTTGTCCCAAGCTATACCATCTTGTATAGGAACGGCTGTGATGTTTACTGCTGACAAGTCTCTTTGTTCACGATGGGATGATTTGTGTGGCTGGAGAAGTAAGTTCACTTTTTTACTTGCTGTGTCCATTTGAATATATCCTCCATTTATCAGCATACCCAGAGTTATTACCAGAGCTAACCAAAGTAGAAAGAAAAATATTCCCAAAACAATCCATAGTTCAATCCATGGTGTAACCGGATACGTTTTTTTCAGGAGATGAAAAAAAGTCTGTTGCTTGTTCTTTGAAAGTTCTTTTTGCTGGCGTTGTTTCAGGTTCGCTGGGATCCTTAGAAAACGTATCAAAGTCAATGAAATAGCCAGAAGCAGTTCTGTCAATGGTTGGAATTGCAACCAGATTTGTTGAAATCCCTGGAACCACTTGATCACTTGTTACTTTGTTGTAGACGTGCCAATTAATACGAACTGTTATTTGGGTCTCAAGAGGAACGAGTTCTATAGCTCTGTTGCTTAGCCCTTCTTTTCTCACTGCAGATTCTTTAAAAGGTGATGAGTCTCTCAGTTTCAACCTCTTCGTCTGCTACATTGTCGGAGTCCACTTGGCCTACTGCTTAGTATCCATCACATAGTGTGGTTTGATCAGTTTGATTGACACAGATCGGTTCTCCTTTTTACCAGCAAGGGGTTGCAGTATCACTGTTCTTGTTCCGTGGATTGCTAGGACAGGTACTGGTTGTCTGTAAGAAGGCGCAAATTCCTTCTTGTCCGCGATCTTTTCTCTGACTAGATCACCAAGCGTTGGGATCCAGACAGGTCTTGCTGGGACGGTTGTTTTTTCCCCAGTGGTGGTTGGCTTCAGGAACAGGTTGCTTTGTTTAGTTCTTAGTTCATTTAAGTCCTGTAAAACAGCCAAACGATCTTTGATATCAAATTTCTTAGTTTTCACCACTGCTGTATGACAATCAAGCTCCGGAATCAACATTCTTGTCCAAATAGGACCTCATATTGAGTGATACCCCCCAGAGAACTTCTTGGCAAGTTTTTAAGAGCATGTTGAACCCCAATTAGATGTTTGACCCACCCGTCACCCGAACCTTAATACCTTAGCTATTATAGACCGCTTTTTGTCCCCGTTTTTTCTTTCCACAACAGAATTTCCCTCGGGATGGAATGGAAAAGAGTACAGCAATTCAACGCCCAGACTGGCCATGGCTTCTTTGTAAGTTCAAGAGCGAAACGCAGGGCACTGGTCAGAGTGTAGTGTGCCTATTGCGTATGTGCCGATAAAGACTCGCAAATATTTTATTACAGTTTGAGCATCAGCCAAGTGCTGAGGCCACATCCAAAGGAACCTTGAACACGAATCCAATGCAACCATGATATACTTATAGTGACCATCCCTTTGTAAGGGACCGCAGTGGTCCAGGTAAACAAAAGCTAACGATTTATCGGAAATTAACAGGGTGGTCTGCCCAGGACGTTTCACAGTAGAGACTTTCCTCTTCTGGCATATTTCACAGTCCAAGACATAGTTTCTGGTCTGTTTTCTAATGCCGGGCCACCAGTATTGTGTGCAGAAGCGAGCCCTTCATGTGCTGCCAGTATTAGTCCTAATCTATGTTCCATGTTTGGAATTACTCTATCACCCACTCCAGGGATTCGAGCAAACAGAAAATTATTTGTATCAGTTATATATGAGTATTTGAGTGGAAACCCTTTAGGTAATGCTGCAATGCTGCCTTTGCTTGTAGCATTGACAGCCAGTATTATTTCACTGTCTATTTTCGTTTTTGAACAAGTGATTGCAGCTACGAAAGCCGCTTGCACAGCCCCTTTCGCGGCTTCATCAGCCAATGAATTCCCTTCAACGTGAACGCCATCACGTTCATGACTTTTCGTGTGTATCATGTGAGTATTTTGTAGTCCATTTGGCAACTGAACTACTTGTTCCCAAAGCGTTTTATGCTCAATTGTGCCACTTTTTGCCACTTTTTGCATCTTTGAAACCATTTTGAAGTAAATTCTGTAAATATTCATTATATGATTGTACACAGTAGAAAGAATCGCACACTATGAGTGTGGGTAATTCACTATCCCTATTTTCAAGTGCCATGATGAATGCTTGTAGTTCAGCTCGATTAGCTTTACAATCTCCTAGAGATTGTGTTTTTGTGACCATAGGTCTTGTTAGACCTGACATCATTGGCTTGAGTCTCTCCTCCATTCGTTCTGTTTTGCCTCTACTGTTTTACGATGTTTTTGCTGGTATATGCTTTGGGCGCCGTGTCACTGCTGATCAGTGCCATAGCGCAAGTGCTCCCTATGTTAAATTGATGTATCTATTGTATCCATGTTTGGCTTATTTGGTTTACTATCAGTCCCTCGTCTAGTGCACCCAGAGTGCCGGGGCTTGTAAGTGCCAATGCCGCTCGTGGGCTTGCAGCACGTGTTGTGCCACCCACAGGAGCGGCCTCGTAAAAGAATGTCTACGGGTCGGTCATTGCGAGACCCACGTGCAGCCTCGTGCTGTCACGCCGGCCGCGCAAGTATACCTACTTGCCAGCCCTTCAAACCTTCCCTTGGCTTCATGTTAGTCGCCCCTATGGTAGGCCTTCGGGCAGGGTGCATTGTAAGTCTGAGGTAGGACACGCCTGACCAAGTTGGCATGTCCTGATAGTGAATTACCGCCATCTTGGTCCTTCACTATTGCGAGGTAGCCTGCTCTCCATTGATTAGAATGGGCCGCCGGGATTATTAGTATTATGATCCTCGCTGGCTCGGAGAGCCTGGTGCAATGTCGAGTTTGGTATCCCTGAACTCGGGGTTTAATTACGCATCCGTTGGTGTGGATGGTTTTTGGACTCTGGGTTCGAAAATAGCACTTTTAGAAGGTGTCTATTTTCTTGTCTAACCATATCTGGTTTCTGCTGGTTTTGCGTGTGTATGACAGGAGCTGGGTGGCTCCACAGGTCTGGATGAGTCAGTGTGGGATGAGTGGGACATTTACGTTGAGAGTAGGGGGAGAGTAGTTGTTGATAGCCTGCCTTGCCTGATACAATGCCGGCTCCACCTCCTGCCCAGCGGCTGATGGCTTTGTGCCTGCCATGGACGATCCTAGCCCCACCTCCTGCCAGGAGGCCGATAGCTCTGCTCCTGCCAGTGTCAATGCTGGCTCCACCTCCTGCTGGGCGTCTGAGGACCCAGCCCTGCTCAGTGAATAGGCCAGGTGCTTCTGCCTGGCTCCACCCACAACGGACCCAGGATGTTGGGAAACCCCCGGCATGGACAAAGGGATCAAAGACGAAAAGGGGTATAAGAGTAGGACCCCTGAACTAAGAAATCAGATCACTTCTGACAAGGAACCCTGTAACCAAGGACAAGAGGCCTGCTGATCTAAGGACTGCCTACCCCTTCTGCCAAGTGTGCTGTTGTTGGGGGAATCCTACAGTGCTTCTTTATTTTTGCCAAGGAACCAGGAGAGAGGAACTTGTTGTGTACTCTCACGCTTGCTAAGAAAATCTCCAAGGACTGGAAGAGTGCCAGTCTCCTGCTGAAGTCACAGGGCTAAAGGACTTCATCTGCTTAAAGTGCTATTTGCTGGAACCGTGAATCCAGCACCTCTGAAAGATTCAGCAATCACGACGACCGAACGCTGAGCCCAACCGACGCCAGCAGCAACGCCAGTGAGTGGGAGTACGGCTCTAGCTCCAGAGGACCTCGTGTCTGCACCGCTGCTGATTGCATCACCTGTGTGCCCTTCGACGCCGTGAGCGCTGCTCACTCTGTGCAACCGCATCATCAACGACGACGCCTGCTGAGGCCGGATCGACACCGAAGACGCGACGCCGGATTGCTCGACGCCGCTGATCCTCGTGTGCTTCATTTTCCTAAAGGTACTGTGTGTTGAGAGTCCGTGTGACTCCAGGCTCGACGTAGCGCTCCTCGCGGTCGACGCCGAACCTGTGGATTAACTTTGCCTTGACGTCGTGTAGCCCCCGTGTGGGTTACCCTGTTGCTAAGAACTGCGTTGCCAAGAGGAAGATTTGCTTTGATACTAAAAACTTTGTGCTAAAGAAGAAACTACCTTTGAACTATCCTTTTTCCCTTCCCAACGTATTTATTTGATTGTGTACAGTTTTGTCGTTATCTGGTCTTGTGCTAAGCCTTATATAAAAATACTTATTTTTATAATACTACGGTGTCGTGTCCATTTGTAGTGTATTCACTGTATTACTGTATGTGGTCATAATTGCTTAACGCACAGCCTCTGAGATAAGCCTGTTCTGCTCTGCCAAGCTACCAAGGGGGTGAGCAGGGGTTATCGAAGGGTGTGATCCCCTTGCCCTGACTAGAAAAGGAGTGTCCCTATTTGTCAGAAGTGTATACCTCTGCCAACTAGAGACAGCCGGTTCTAACATTGGTGGGTCAGCGGTGAGGATTTGGACTTGCATTTATGACCCATGTGCAGTGATTTGTGTGCGCTACATAGTGAAAGCAGACCATAACGCAGTCACAATCTGATTTGGGAAGGATCCTATTTTTGTTCTCCGCTTTTCTGAAAACTTCATTTTTTGAACACTGCCAGTTTTGACCATGAGTGACAACGGAGTCACTACCCCTGTTGTTGTTGTGGAGGAGTTCGAGAGGAATAAGCTAAAAAGATACAAGAAAGATGAGCTGAAACACTTTTGCGACCAGTTTAAAGTTCCTACCACCGGCCTCTCGAGAAAAGATGATTTTCGTAAAGCATTACAGGCCTGGTGGGAGTCCAGAAATCCCTCTGATGTGGTGGTGGTACCCACAGAGGAAGGGGATGAGGAGGTGCCAGTGAATGGACCTGTGACCTCTCCCGGTAGCAGTGTTTCCTCCAAAGGTCTTTCCCCCGAAGAAAGAGAAGAAAGGGCGAAAGAGCGAGCTTACAACATGGAAATGGCAAGGCTAAAGATAAAGGGGCAGTTGGAGTTAGAAAATGCAAGAGGTAGAAGAGAAGCTGATTTGGAGATCAAAAAGTTAGAGTTTGAACGAGAGAAGTTAGCTTTGGAGCGTGAAGCCAGGTTGAGGGAGCTGGATATCCAAGCTAAAAAGTTGGAATTGAATCCCTCTGGTGGCAGCATTCCGTCTGAGCCTGCGGAAAGTAAGTTTTACTTTCCGAAAGATGTGATAAAAGATTATAATAGGAATGAAGATATTGGTCAATGGTTTAAAGCATATGAGTTAGCATTGTTGGCCCACCGGGTCCCTGAGAAGGATTGGGGAGCGGGGTTGTGGGGTCGCTTTGTGAATGAGGGGAGAGATACCCTGTTAGACATGCCTGTTGCGGATAGGATGTCGTATGCTCATATGAAGGATGCTTTAATGTTACGGTATGGCCTAACCCCCGAGAAGTACAGACAAGCTTTTAGAGAATGTAAGAAGTTGCCTGGTACGACGTGGGTTGAATATGTGTCTTATTTTTGCAGAGCCATGGATGGTTGGGTAAAGGGCAGCAAAGTGGAAAGTTATGAAGCTCTTTATGATTTGTTTGCTTGGGAGCACTTGTCTAATAACTGTTTTCCAGAGCTGCACCAGCACCTGATTGATAGCAAGATATCTAACCCTAGAAAACTTGCTGAGGAGGCGGACCGCTGGGTCAGTACCAGGGTCCACAAGGGTCCAGTGGGAGATTCAGCCAAAGGTGGGCAGGGTCCCCAGCAGAAGAGTGGGGGGACAAGGGAAAACAGAAGGAGTCTCAGAAAGGGCCCCAAAGTAATCCCCAAGGGAACCAAGGGAAAGGTTCCCAGCCTCCCCCTGAGAAGAAGCCAGGGGCCCCGACGGGTAAACCTGTTCATAGGGGCCCCCTAACCTGCTACGGTTGTGGGCAGGTGGGACACCGGTTTTATGACCCCCAGTGTCCCAAAAAGGATTCGAATGCACCGTCGCGTGCACCCCCCCCGTCAGTTGGCGAGTGTAGCCCTGGGAGGGGAGGAGATGGTTGTCCATGGTGGGAGGGGTCCCGCAGAAATGTCCCTGGTCTCGCTAGGAGACATGCAAATGGTCCCTCCACCCCCTCTGCCTAGTAACACTAGTAAATATAGGCAGTGGGTGACCATTAATGGCCATAGAGTGGAAGCTCTCAGAGACACCGGAGCGAGTGTGACAGCTGTCAAGTGTCACTTGGTGTCTAGAGAGCAGGTGGTTCCCCACGCATTCTACCCCGTGATAGCTGCCGACAACTCCCAGAAAGAGTGTGAGGTGGCTCAGGTTTCCTTTGAATGGGGGGGAGTTTCAGGTACTCTTCAGGTTGCTGTGAGGCCCGCCATGCCTGTCGATTGTCTCCTGGGCAATGATTTAGAAGACTCCCCTTGGGCTAAGGTGGAGAGGGAGGCGCACTTGAAAATGTTGGGCGTGCCAGAGTGGGTGTGTGCAACCACTCGATCCATGACAGCGAGTAAAGGTGTTGATGGGGTCCCGGAGCCTGAAAGTACGACCCAGGACCCAGCTGTGAAGAGAAGAGGCAGGAGGCGCGGGAAACCGGCCCCCGTAGTTCCCGTGGTCCAGGAGGAGGTAGACCCCAAGGGGGATGCCCTGGAGCCCACAGGGGAACAAATTGCCGAACTGGGAGATCTACCCGAGCTGACCCATTGGCAGCAGGATGGTGGTCCCTCCAGGGAGGAATTCTGTGCGGAACAGAAAGTGTGCCCTTCTCTTATGGGCATGAGGCAGCAGGCCCCAGCCCAATCCTCAGGTGATCAGTCAGGGTCACATTTTGTGTACTGGGAGAACGACCTCCTGTATAGCGAGCCTAAGGCTGCTGAGCCTGGGTCAGCCCAGCGCTTCAGAGCCTTCCTACTGGGTTTGGCTCATGACGTTCCGTTAGCTGGACATCTGGGGCAGGACAAGACCTATGACAGGCTTGTCACCCATTTTTATTGGCCTCAGATGCGAAGGGATGTAGACATCCACTGCAAGACTTGTCACACTTGCCAGGCAAGTGGGAAGAGTGGAAGGAAGCGGAAGGCTCCCCTCCAACCTTTTCCAGTGGTCAGTACCCCCTTTGACCGGGTGGGTATTGACATTGTTGGGCCCCTGGACCCCAAGACAGCCCTGGGCAACAGGTTCATCCTGGTCTTGGTGGACCATGCCACGAGGTACCCGGAAGCCATCCCTCTCAGAACAGTGACGGCCCCCGTGGTGGGACGGGCACTGATGGGTGTTTTCTCCCGGATGGGGTTCCCCAGAGAGGTGGTGTCGGACCGAGGCACCAACTTCATTTCGAACTATATGAAGTCTCTATGGAAGGAGTGTGGGGTAACCTACAAGTTCACCACTCCTTACCACCCTCAAGGAAATGGGCTGGTTGAGAGATTCAACCGGACCCTGAAAGGCATGATTATGGGTCTTGAAGAACCAATGAGGCGGAAATGGGACGTCCTCTTGCCATGCCTGTTGTTTGCTTACCGTGAGGTGCCGCAGAAGTCTCTAGGGTTCAGCCCCTTTGAGCTCTTATACGGTCACCCGGTAAGAGGGCCTTTGAGTCTGGTCAAGGAAGGCTGGGAGCAATCTCCCAGGAAACCTCCCCAGGATGTATACAGCTACATGCTGGCCTTTCGGAACCAGACTCGGCGCTTCAGAGAACTTGCTCAGGCAAATCTGGAGGCCAGCCAGGAGGAGATGAAGCGTTGGTACGACCGGAATGCCACTCTGGTAGAGCTTCAGCCTGGTCAGGAAGTGTGGGTCATGTCCCCTGTGGAACCTTGTGCGCTCAAGGACAGGTGGACTGGACCGTTTAAGGTTGTGGAGAAGAAGAGCGATGTCACCTACCTGGTGGACTTGAAATCTCCCAGGAACCCCTTGCGGGTCCTGCATATCAACCGCTTGAAGCCCCACTTAGAAAGGTCTGAAGTGGGCATGCTCCTAGCTACAGATGATGGAACGGAGGAGGAGAGTGAGCCTCTTCCTGACCTCCTGTGTGCTAAAGAGCAAGATGGGTCGGTGGATGGTGTGGTCCTCTCTGACACACTGACCCTTGAGCAGAAACAGGATTGTCGCCAACTGTTGGGACAATTCCCGGGTCTGTTTTCCTTGGTTCCGGGTGTCACGCATTGGTGTGTCCATGACGTTGACACCGGAGACAGCCCTCCTGTGAAGCACAAGGCTTACAGGGTGACTGACAAGGTCAGAGCGTACATTAAGGAGGAGGTCTCCAAGATGTTCGCGTTAGGGGTGATTGAGTCCTCTAGCAGTCCTTGGGCCAGCCCAGTGGTCTTGGTCCCGAAGGCTGCAGCGCCTGGTGCTTCACCGGAACTCCGGTTCTGCGTGGACTACCGAGGGCTCAATTCGGTCACGAAGACTGACGCGCACCCCATCCCCAGAGCTGATGAGCTCATCGATCGGTTGGGGGCTGCCCGATACCTTAGTACGTTTGATTTAACGTCTGGGTACTGGCAGATCGCCTTGACTGATGGGGCAAAGGAGAGGTCAGCATTCTCCACACCAGACTGGCTATACCAGTTCCGGGTGATGCCCTTTGGGATGAAGAATGCGCCTGCCACCTTCCAGAGGTTGGTCAACCAGGTCTTGGCTGGACTGGAGGATTTCAGTGCCGCCTACCTGGACGACATCGCAGTGTTCAGCGCCAGCTGGGAGGAACACTTGCGCCACCTCCAGGAAGTGTTGTTGGCCCTGCGCGGAGCAGGCCTCACAATCAAAGCCAGTAAGTGCCAGATTGGGCAGGGTTCGGTGGTGTACTTGGGGCACCAAGTAGGGAGCGGTAAGGTTGCCCCCCTGCAACCCAAGATTGATACCATCCTGGCTTGGGCGCCGCCCAAAACCCAAACTCAGGTGAGAGCCTTCTTAGGACTCACGGGTTACTACAGGAGGTTTGTCAAGGATTACGGTAATATCGTGCACCCCTTGACTTCGCTGACTTCCAGGAAGCAGCCACGAAACGTGATCTGGACTGATGCCTGTCAAACGGCCTTTGACACCCTGAAAACTGCAATGTGCACAGCACCTATACTCCAGGCACCCGACTTTTCAAAAGAATTCATTGTTCAGACGGACGCTTCAGAGCATGGCGTGGGGGCTGTTCTAGCTCAGGTGAATGAAGAGGGCCGAGATTTGCCTGTAGCCTTCATCAGTAGGAGGTTACTTCCCAGGGAAACGAGGTGGAGTGCGATAGAGAGAGAAGCATTTGCTGTGGTCTGGGCGCTGTTTGGGACTCACTTCCGGGTTCAGACAGACCACAGGCCCCTCAGATGGTTGATGCAGATGAGGGGTGAGAATCCGAAACTGTTGAGGTGGTCCATTTCTCTCCAGGGGATGGACTTTACGGTGGAACACCGCCCTGGTACAGATCACGCCAATGCTGATGGTCTGTCCAGATTTTTCCGCCTTAGTGAAGAGAACTCCCTAGGTCAAGGGTAGTTCTCCCCACATTTCAGCTGGAGGGGACACGTGTTAGACCTGACATCATTGGCTTGAGTCTCTCCTCCATTCGTTCTGTTTGCCTCTACTGTTTTACAATGTTTTTGCTGGTATATGCTTTGGGCGCTGTGTCACTGCTGATCAGTGCCATAGCGCAAGTGCTCCCTATGTTAAATTGATGTATCTATTGTATCCATGTTTGGCTTATTTGGTTTACTATCAGTCCCTCGTCTAGTGCACCCAGAGTGCCGGGGCTTGTAAGTGCCAATGCCGCTCGTGGGCTTGCAGCACGTGTTGTGCCACCCACAGGAGCGGCCTCGTAAAAGAATGTCTACGGGTCGGTCATTGCGAGACCCACGTGCAGCCTCGTGCTGTCACGCCGGCCGCGCAAGTATACCTACTTGCCAGCCCTCCAAACCTTCCCTTGGCTTCATGTTAGTCGCCCCTATGGTAGGCCTTCGGGCAGGGTGCATTGTAAGTCTGAGGTAGGACACGCCTGACCAAGTTGGCATGTCCTGATAGTGAATTACCGCCATCTTGGTCCTTCACTATTGCGAGGTAGCCTGCTCTCCATTGATTAGAATGGGCCGCCGGGATTATTAGTATTATGATCCTCGCTGGCTCGGAGAGCCTGGTGCAATGTCGAGTTTGGTATCCCTGAACTCGGGGTTTAATTATGCATCCGTTGGTGTGGATGGTTTTTGGACTCTGGGTTCGAAAATAGCACTTTTAGAAGGTGTCTATTTTCTTGTCTAACCATATCTGGTTTCTGCTGGTTTTGCGTGTGTATGACAGCAGCTGGGTGGCTCCACAGGTCTGGATGAGTCAGTGTGGGATGAGTGGGACATTTACGTTGAGAGTAGGGGGAGAGTAGTTGTTGATAGCCTGCCTTGCCTGATACAATGCCGGCTCCACCTCCTGCCCAGCGGCTGATGGCTCTGTGCCTGCCATGGACGATCCTAGCCCCACCTCCTGCCAGGAGGCCGAAAGCTCTGCTCCTGCAAGTGTCAATGCTGGCTCCACCTCCTGCTGGGCGTCTGAGGACCCAGCCCTGCTCAGTGAATAGGCCAGGTGCTTCTGCCTGGCTCCACCCACAATGGACCCAGGATGTTGGGAAACCCCCGGCATGGACAAAGGGATCAAAGACGAAAAGGGGTATTAGAGTAGGACCCCTGAACTAAGAAATTAGATCACTTCTGACAAGGAACCCTGTAACCAAGGACAAGAGGCCTGCTGATCTAAGGACTGCCTACCCCTTCTGCCAAGTGTGCTGTTGTTGGGGGAATCCTACAGTGCTTCTTTATTTTTGCCAAGGAACCAGGAGAGAGGAACTTGGTGTGTACTCTCACGCTTGCTAAGAAAATCTCCAAGGACTGGAAGAGTGCCAGTCTCCTGCTGAAGTCACAGGGCTAAAGGACTTCATCTGCTTAAAGTGCTATTTGCTGGAACCGTGAATCCAGCACCTCTGAAAGAATCAGCAATCACGACGACCGAACGCTGAGCCCAACCGACGCCAGCAGCAACGCCAGTGAGTGGGAGTACGGCTCTAGCTCCAGAGGACCTCGTGTCTGCACCGCTGCTGATTGCATCACCTGTGTGCCCTTCGACGCCGTGAGCGCTGCTCACTCTGTGCAACCGCATCATCAACAACGACGCCTGCTGAGGCCGGATCGACACCGAAGACGCGACGCCGGATTGCTCGACGCCGCTGATCCTCGTGTGCTTCATTTTCCTAAAGGTACTGTGTGTTGAGAGTCCGTGTGACTCCAGGCTCGACGTAGAGCTCCTCGCGGTCGACGCCGAACCTGTGGATTAACTTTGCCTTGACGTCGTGTAGCCCCCGTGTGGGTTACCCTGTTGCTAAGAACTGCGTTGCCAAGAGGAAGATTTGCTTTGATACTAAAAACTTTGTGCTAAAGAAGAAACTACCTTTGAACTATCCTTTTTCCCTTCCCAACGTATTTATTCGATTGTGTACAGTTTTGTCGTTATCTGGTCTTGTGCTAAGCCTTATATAAAAATACTTATTTTTATAATACTACGGTGTCGTGTCCATTTGTAGTGTATTCACTGTATTACTGTATGTGGTCATAATTGCTTAACGCACAGCCTCTGAGATAAGCCTGTTCTGCTCTGCCAAGCTACCAAGGGGGTGAGCAGGGGTTATCGAAGGGTGTGATCCCCTTGCCCTGACTAGAAAAGGAGTGTCCCTATTTGTCAGAAGTGTATACCTCTGCCAACTAGAGACAGCCGGTTCTAACAGGTCTGAATTTTCCATTGTGCAAACGACCTTTAACAATCGCACATGCTGCACTATAAGCTTGCTTACCCCCCGTAGAGGGTTGTGCAGATCCGTCACTATAAATTATGCATTCATACTGGTCTTGAGGTAGAATTTCAGTAGGCAGAGGACATTCTTGTTCGTATTGCAGGAATGCTTGTGTTTTCATATAAGGATCAAAAACGTATTAAACATCAGTTGCAGCAAGAGAATTAACCCATTGTATCCGTTTCGGATGTAAAGATTTAGCATTTGGAATGCTTGCTTTTGTCACTGCCTCTAAGGCATTATGTGTTTCCCCTGTGCTAGGGCTCTTTCTTTTGCTACAGCGGTTTGAACTGCTGTCAGAATTTTTTCTGTAGAAGTGAATTTCATTTCTGCTTGTGTGTGATTTGTATGCAATTGGTACTTTTTCACCTTTGTTAAAAGTTAGGGAGGTGAATCCGCATTGAACCGGAATGATTCGGATCACGAAGTTGTATACGTTTACACGTGTTTGGAAATGTTTGCTTGCTAACATGTCTGTTTATAGTGTTTAAAGTCAGGTTTGGTTAGTTCGGAGAGAGGTTTAACCCTTTCTGCATAGTTTAGAATGTAAGTTCTTCCCAAATGCAGGAAACCTAGAATCGATTGTAAATTCTTCCGCGTTTTTGGAGGTTGGAGCAGCGCATACTTTTTTAAAAACTTGGCTGCCAGGCTTTTGCCTTCACTTGATAGTTTATATCCTAGAAAAAGGACGTTGAGATGGGCAATTCTCAATTTTTTAAATTGAATTTATACCCTTCAGAGGCAAAGCCAAGTATAATGGTGTTCACCCTGGTCGAGTACCTGTTCAGGTCATCGTCTATCAGATAGATATCAACAACATATGACAATGCCTCGTCATTATAAGTTTGTAGTAACTCTGTTACCCTTGCTGGAAATAACCCAGGACTATTCTTAAATCCTTGAGGGAGACGACAGAAGTGTGTCCCCATTATTGAGAAAGCGGTCAAATACTACTTTCAGGTGCAATGTTTTGACAAAAGAAACCATAAAAAATATCTAATGTGGTTTGATATTTTTTATGCACAATGTTATTCATTAATGCTGTACTTTGTGCATCTTGCACTGCAAATGTTTTGCAACAAAAGTTTAAATGTCTGTAATCCAAAACTAGACAATATGTATTTTCTGGTTTGGAAAAAGGAAACAAAGGGTTGTTCATTAATGAGGTGCATGTTTCAATCACCCCTTGGTATTCAAGTTGATCTAAGATCTCCCTGACCTGTTTTTTAGCTTTATGCTTAACTGGATTCTGTCTTTGTGCAGTTGGTTGATTTTCTGACTGGATTTTATGGTAAGGTGAATCCTCATCCCATCCTACATGATTTTTGTATAATTCTGGGACTTGGGCAACTGCCCATTTCCTGGCATAAGTATATTTTAAATGTACTAGAATATGGTTGGAGAAGGCTGGCATAATGATGTCTTTGCCATGTGGGCCAGTCTTGTTCTACTAGAAGATATCATAGCCATTTGAAAGTCGCTCCCAAAAGAGTGCTTTCACTTTTCCTGGTATGTCTCCCCTCCATCCGGAGTGTTATTTCATATATCATTTGTGAAGAGCTAACCCCAGTGTCTGCAGATTCAACTTCAATGTCTTCATTCAAGTCCACTGTCTCCAGAAGTCCTTTCAGGTTCTGGCGAGCTGTGGCTACTTCTACTGCGCTGTCCATCATTGTCTGAGCCCATTCTCCATTCTTGAGTTGTGTCCTGAAGATCCTCGGCATGTCTGATTTTTAGACCTGCTACCTTCTTTTTAGGTGTATTGAGGTTTTGGTTTGCTTTTCTGAACGTGTTGATCGTCTTTGAACTTCACATGTTCTTCCTTGTTTTCTGACCGTCCTCTTCTTTTGGATGTCTGTGTCAAAATCTGAAAGGTACGAGAGGAACGTGTATCAGTATCTTGATACCTGTCAGGTTTTCTCATATTATGCCTATTCCTGAGGTTGTACCTCCTTTCAGAGGGCTCCTTTTGAGGAGACCTACCTCATGCTTTACTTTGGAAGATTGTTTATTATTTGCCCACTTATTTCTAGAAGAGGTAGGAGTGTTTTTAGTAAAGGCCTTTTCAGGACTTTCAGACAGTTGTGGTTTAACTGGTTTCCCACCCAAACTGTCCCTGCCTAATTCTTCATAGGATTTTTCAATTATTCTGACTAGTTCTTGTGGTTGTTCTGTTACAGATTGCCACTGATGCTGCTTCTCCTTTAATATTTGACAATATTATTGATGAGACCTGATTGACATTTTTCAGTAATTTCATACCTAAATTCAGAGCAGGCTCTGCCCCGTATTTGTTTTGAATCTGTTTCCAGACATCCGGTATTCCCGCCATAGATGGACCACCATGTGTTTTAGTGTATATTGCAGCGAAGACTGTACCCCAAGTGGTGCAGTCTTCCAGATGTGGTGTGATCCCCATTGGTAAACTGATTGTTAAAATTCTATGTTTCTCATGAGGGCTAGTATTAGGAAATGCTGCTTCGATTTGAGTAATTTTCTGAGCTATCCAGAATGGAATTTGTTCACATTTTGGGGGTAACTTACCCATGACTGCGTGCAAAGTCTGTGGTGTAATTTTTTGTGTATTCCCCTGGTGAGAGGTTTGTTGTGGAATAACTATTAGAGGTTGGACTGTAAGTCCGCATGACATATTGAACCAATTGTCTATAGATCTTGATTAACTCTTTGAGTTGACTGAGTAATTCTACATTTGACATGCCATTAATGTCAGGATGTGGTGTATAGCTGGCTAAAACCGGCCATGTTGCTCCTGGTCTACCTAGTGGACCGATCCTGGTAATGTGGTTTAAATGTTTAGGGCGCATTTAAACCAGAGCTCATGCTCCTTGTATGTGAGTGGAATTTCAATATCCTCAAAGGGAATATATTCCTCTGGTGGATCATCTTCTTTGTAGAAGTGAAACAAATGTGTTACTGGATTTGATTCCGGGAATACTAACCATGAATAGAATACCTCTGTCTGATGATATTCATGTGCCTCAATCACAAAAACTGCTCAACCACCTCTTGATGTTAGGCCATGTTTAATTAGTTTTAGAGTGATGGCTCTCCTTAAATTTGGAGGAATGATTATAGCATTCTCAGCGGTTTCAGCAAAACCTATTAAGTTAAAAGATGCTTCGACTGGGTCAGCCGCAGCTCCACCGGCTTCGGTGTTGTTGGCTTTGCCGGCCATTTGTTTAATGAAAGTTGCAGAGCAAGTTTCAAGGGAACAAAGATAAGACGCACAATATTTTGGAACACTGTATCCTTCAACATTAAACAAACCAAAAAAGCAAATACATTTTTTCCGTCCTACTCAGCTATGGTGGATATTATCCCTACTCACTCCAGACGTCTATTGGAGTATTATGAGTAGAGGGTCTCTGAGAAAAGCACTACTGAGTTAAATCAGTGCCTTAGCAAACCATTGGTCGCCATGTAGTTTAGTTCCTATATCCCTGATAGGCTCTGCGCTTTGGAAAATTATACACTATAGTTTTGACATAGGACTGATGTCAGTATGTCTCTATCGAGTACATTAAACTTAATTACTTGTGTGTGCCAGCTAGCTCAGAGGTCACTAGAACCTTTCTCAAATGAACAAGAAGGGGTTAGTTTCTGAAAACCGCATAAACATGACAACTTTGTTTCCCTTTGAGTCGGAACAATATTTTCAGAATCGTGGAAACAGGGAGACGGGCGTTTCAATAAAAAGGGTTTATTGAACAGTCTTCTTTCTCATGCAAGAGATATGAACTGCTACAATTGTAAGACAGAATGCGAAGTATAATACGTACAGCGTTAACAGTAATATAAAATAATACTGTGATAGCATGGTCTGTAGCTATGTCCTATATAAAAAAACGTACATAAATAACACAGGCTAAAATGCTCAACTGGTGCTTTTAAAATAATCCTACCCCAGTGTACCTAACCTAAGTCTAGTATGAGGGAAGAAGTAGGTGCTGTTTTAGCTATAGTTTAGTTTAGTTTAGGTTTGCCAAGAATTGCCAAAGATTTCTCTAAGTTCTAATCAGCTTGATACCTTAGAATGAGAGAGGTTGGTATCTCTTTCCTGGGACTCGATCTCTAACACCCCCCAAGGGGAGTCAGAAACACTGGAGCTGGATTCTCGTCGAGGAGGATGACAGCGTCTGGTCAGTGCGTCAGTTGGGGACTTGACTTCTTTCGGGACTTGCTTTGGCGAGCCGCGTCGTGCAAGTAGGTAGCCGAACCGCACCGTGCCTTGCCATAGCAAGTGAACGTATATTTATACCTTGAAGGTGTTTAGGAATGCCAGTATTGACGCAAAAGTCGGGCATGAGAACGTCATGAATCAGCCCCTAAGGAATAGATGTTCATGCATAATAAATGAGTTCTTGGAGAAATCAATATTCAAGCAAGGGGAAGTCCTAAAGGCCTAAGAGTCTGGTTTTCCAGGAACTCGTTGTGACGTAGATGAACGGATGTAAGTAGCCATTCCTGCATTTGGGTAGCATGGACTATGCCTAAATAAGGGCTGGATTTCTATGCCTAAATAAGGGCAATGTGAATTGTACCTGTATAAGGGCATGAATTGGGAAATTCATATGAAATATAAATCAATACACAACACCCGAGAAAGCCCGATTGTAGTTTTTTTTCCTGAAAATGGGCAGGTTGGAGCAAGAGGTCTCTGGCGGACAGGGAGTTTCTGATTCCTCCAGATACCACTAGTTTCTTTGCCAGATAAGCAGGAGAGTTTGCGTATAAGGCCTTGTGTGTGTTGCATGCCAGTTTCAACTATATTCTGGCCTCGAGGGGAAGCCAGTTCAAAGCTTTCAGATGTGGAGAGATGTGGTGGAATTTCCTTGAGTGGGTGTAAGAAGTCCAGCGGCCGTGTTGAGGCAGGTTTTCAAAGGTGTCAGGGAGATCTTGAGTAGACCCGAGAGGGTAGAACAGCCATATTCCAGTCTAGAGATGACCAATGCCTGGACCGCCACTTCTAGGTCAGGAGCATTGATTAAAGTGTTTGTTTCCTTAGGTAGCTCAGGTGGAACCTGGCTGATTTGGCCATCGAGCTGATATGGTCCTGCATGTTCCGGTTGCAGTCATGGATTGATCCCAGAGATTTGGCTTTAGTCGGGGAAATTAGTAAAAATTCTGTTTTCTTCGCGTTGAGTTTGAATTGGTTGGAGGCGAGCCATTGGACAGTCAGTTCCAGGGCCTCATTCAGGAAGAGATTTACAAAAAGGGGGTGGTGATGAACAGAGTGTCTGAGTTAAACAGACCACTCTTACCCAGTCCAAAGATCAGGGCTTGATCCATCACCGTTATTTATCTCACTGCCCCATCCCAGCTCAGAACCTGGCTATATGCAAATCAGTCTGTCCCTGGCCCAGTGCATCATGGGAACAGGGCAGACTAAACTACCAAGCCAATTCTTCACCAGAAAGGAGACAAGCTACCGGGGACCGGTTTCTGGCATTTCAGCCTTCTTCAGCCCGGCTTGCTTGAATCCTGATGGAGCAGTGAGAAAGGGACTCATGTCTGAGTATACCCTGCCACACCTATAGTGGCCAAAAACGATTTACAAAAAGGGGGTGGTGATGAACAGAGTGTCTGAGTTAAACAGACCACTCTTACCCAGTCCAAAGATCAGGGCTTGATCCATCACCGTTATTTATCTCACTGCCCCATCCCAGCTCAGAACCTGGCTATATGCAAATCAGTCTGTCCCTGGCCCAGTGCATCATGGGAACAGGGCAGACTAAACTACCAAGCCAATTCTTCACCAGAAAGGAGACAAGCTACCGGGGACCGGTTTCTGGCATTTCAGCCTTCTTCAGCCCGGCTTGCTTGAATCCTGATGGAGCAGTGAGAAAGGGACTCATGTCTGAGTATACCCTGCCACACCTATAGTGGCCAAAAACGATTTACAAAAAGGGGGTGGTGATGAACAGAGTGTCTGAGTTAAACAGACCACTCTTACCCAGTCCAAAGATCAGGGCTTGATCCATCACCGTTATTTATCTCACTGCCCCATCCCAGCTCAGAACCTGGCTATATGCAAATCAGTCTGTCCCTGGCCCAGTGCATCATGGGAACAGGGCAGACTAAACTACCAAGCCAATTCTTCACCAGAAAGGAGACAAGCTACCGGGGACCGGTTTCTGGCATTTCAGCCTTCTTCAGCCCGGCTTGCTTGAATCCTGATGGAGCAGTGAGAAAGGGACTCATGTCTGAGTATACCCTGCCACACCTATAGTGGCCAAAAACGATTTACAAAAAGGGGGTGGTGATGAACAGAGTGTCTGAGTTAAACAGACCACTCTTACCCAGTCCAAAGATCAGGGCTTGATCCATCACCGTTCTTTATCTCACTGCCCCATCCCAGCTCAGAACCTGGCTATATGCAAATCAGTCTGTCCCTGGCCCAGTGCATCATGGGAACAGGGCAGACTAAACTACCAAGCCAATTCTTCACCAGAAAGGAGACAAGCTACCGGGGACCGGTTTCTGGCATTTCAGCCTTCTTCAGCCCGGCTTGCTTGAATCCTGATGGAGCAGTGAGAAAGGGACTCATGTCTGAGTATACCCTGCCACACCTATAGTGGCCAAAAACGATTTACAAAAAGGGGGTGGTGATGAACAGAGTGTCTGAGTTAAACAGACCACTCTTACCCAGTCCAAAGATCAGGGCTTGATCCATCACCGTTATTTATCTCACTGCCCCATCCCAGCTCAGAACCTGGCTATATGCAAATCAGTCTGTCCCTGGCCCAGTGCATCATGGGAACAGGGCAGACTAAACTACCAAGCCAATTCTTCACCAGAAAGGAGACAAGCTACCGGGGACCGGTTTCTGGCATTTCAGCCTTCTTCAGCCCGGCTTGCTTGAATCCTGATGGAGCAGTGAGAAAGGGACTCATGTCTGAGTATACCCTGCCACACCTATAGTGGCCAAAAACGATTTACAAAAAGGGGGTGGTGATGAACAGAGTGTCTGAGTTAAACAGACCACTCTTACCCAGTCCAAAGATCAGGGCTTGATCCATCACCGTTATTTATCTCACTGCCCCATCCCAGCTCAGAACCTGGCTATATGCAAATCAGTCTGTCCCTGGCCCAGTGCATCATGGGAACAGGGCAGACTAAACTACCAAGCCAATTCTTCACCAGAAAAGGAGACAAGCTACCGGGGACCGGTTTCTGGCATTTCAGCCTTCTTCAGCCCGGCTTGCTTGAATCCTGATGGAGCAGTGAGAAAGGGACTCAAGCAAGCCGGGCCGAAGAGGCTGAAATGCCAGAAACCGGTCCCCGGTAGCTTGTTTCCTTCCCAGTGTAAGAATTGGCTTGTGTAGTTTGGTTTGCCCTGTTCCCATCATGCACTGGGACAGGAACAGACTAATTTGCATACAGCCAGGTTCTGAAACTGGGATGGTGCAGTGAGCTAAAAAACGGTGTTGGATCTAGCCCTGATCTCTTGACTGGGTGAGAGTATTCTGTTTAATTCAGAGACTCTGTCCCTCACCACCCCTTGTTGGAAATATTTTTGTCCACCCTAAGCGTGGAAGGGTATACTCAGATGTGAGTCCCTTGCTCATTGCACCATCAGGATTCAAGCAAGCCGGGCCGAAGAGGCTGAAATGCCAGAAACCGGTCCCCGGTAGCTTGTTTCCTTCCCAGTGTAAGAATTGGCTTGTGTAGTTTGGTTTGCCGTGTTCCCATCATGCACTGGGACAGGAACAGACTAATTTGCATACAGCCAGGTTCTGAAACTGGGATGGTGCAGTGAGCTAAAAAACGGCGTTGGATCTAGCCCTGATCTCTTGACTGGGTGAGAGTATTCTGTTTAATTCAGAGACTCTGTCCCTCACCACCCCTTGTTGGAAATATTTTTGTCCACCCTAAGCGTGGAAGGGTATACTCAGATGTGAGTCCCTTGCTCATTGCACCATCAGGATTCAAGCAAGCCGGGCCGAAGAGGCTGAAATGCCAGAAACCGGTCCCCGGTAGCTTGTTTCCTTCCCAGTGTAAGAATTGGCTTGTGTAGTTTGGTTTGCCCTGTTCCCATCATGCACTGGGACAGGAACAGACTAATTTGCATACAGCCAGGTTCTGAAACTGGGATGGTGCAGTGAGCTAAAAAACGGTGTTGGATCTAGCCCTGATCTCTTGACTGGGTGAGAGTATTCTGTTTAATTCAGAGACTCTGTCCCTCACCACCCCTTGTTGGAAATATCATTCAGGAAGAGAATCTCCTTGAGAGATGAAGTTTTGATGTATATTTGAGCGTCATCGGCGTACATATGGTAGGAGATACTAGCGGTGCGGAGTACCTCAGCAAGCGGCTCTAGGTAGAGGTTGAAACGGGTGGGGGACAGGGTTGATCCTTGAGGGACTCCCACAGTGACCGGTGAGGATGCAGATAAGTTGCTGTTAATTAGGAATCTCTGTGATTGGTTATGTAAGAAGGACCTAAACCATTCTAAAACAGAGCCATTCATCCCATCCTGAGTTTGAGACGTTCCAGTAGTTTTTCATGGTTGACTGTGTTGAAGGCAGGGGATAGATTTAGGAGGATTAGATGCAGGTTTTGCCTTGGTCAAGGGCTTGGAGGGCATCGTCAACAATGTGGAGCATGGCAGTTTCAGTGCTGTGCCCAGGCCTAAATCCAGATTGGAAATCATCGAGTAGGTGGAAGTTGTTGATGTGTTGACTTAGCTGCTGTTGCACAAACTTCTCTAACACTTTGGCTAACGGAGGGATGTTGGAGATAGGTCTGAAGTTGTCAGGGGAGGCTGGATCCAGCGATGTTTTTTCAAAATGGGGAGGACTTGGACGGCTTTCAGAGAGTCAGGAATCAATCCCTGCTCGAGAGAGGCTTTAAATAATGCGGTACAGCTAGGAATAATGGATTGGGCGGCAGCAGCAAGGCAGCTGGATGGGAGAGGGTCATTAAAGTGATTGTTAGGGTTTAAGGTAGATAGGATGTTAGAGACATTCTTTGTCATAGCACTTGAAGTCAGTCCAGGGTGCTTGAATTTTAGGCAAAGCCCGTGAGTCTAGCGCAGAAAGTGGAGGCAGGTCAGGAGAGGGTTGAAAGTATGTGATGGCACTGAGTTCGTTTCCTAAGGCTGTGATTTTGTCAGCGAAGAAATAGGAGAATTCCTCAGATGATATTAGAGACTTGGGAGTTTCTTTCCGTGTTTTAGCCAGTTTATTGGATTGATGTATGACCAGTTCAAAGAGCTTGCGGGGTCTATTATTGACATTCCCCAGTTCCGATCTGAAGAATTCTTTTTTGAGTTGAGGACGTTCTTGTTGTAGGCGTTTCTCGCCTGGAGGAGAAATTTTACATGGGCGGCAGAGGGGTGCTGTCTCCATATTCTTTCAGATTTCCTGAGGGATCTCCTCTCCTTGTTGTGGGAAAAGTGTCTTTGATTTGTATTCTTTACAGTTTCAGTGGATCTAGGTCATCTAGAATGTTCGATATAGTCACTGAGTAGTGATCATTAAGGTCTCTGACTGTTGTGATATGCGAAGAGGGGGGAGTTCAGATTTACCGCGGGCCTCCAGTACCCTGTGTTCGAGGTCGAGATAGTTTCTTTTATCCTCCACAGGTCATTGGGTAAGTCAAACCATAGAAATGATCAAGTCATGTGGCTCGCAGTCAGGTGCAGGAAGTTTACAAGAGGTTCATCAAGAATAAACAGTACCTGCAGAGCAATAAAAGAATCTGTTGCACCAATGTCTTGAAGCATGAAGATCACTAAAAATAACGTGGCTCTAAAGTGTAAGTACTGACTTCAAACAAAAGATGGAGGCACATCCCTGACGCCGAGCCGGGTGGCTCACAGTACGCCAGTGCTCCCCAAAACATTTTTGACAGATGAAGAGCACGCGTCTTAGAGGAACCATGACGAGCATCGCAGGACTGCAGAGAACAAGTAGGAGAGAGCGTGCTGAAAGAGGCTTGCACTAATGTTTTAAATGTAAAGCTAGCGGTTGAAAATGCAGCGTTGCTGAAACGACCCCAATAGTAAAAGACAATAATTGTCTCAAACCTTTCAAATTGCTGCTGATCTTAAAACGCACCTTGGAGGTAGAAGAGACGTTCCATGTCTCCTCACAAGCGATATTTAATCTCTCCTTACTTCTGAGCCTGTTCAAGAGAATAGGGATCTCGATCCCAGTGCAAGGAGGCAGTAGGTTGAAACAGGTTGAAGGTCCCAAGCTGCCACAATCGTAGCCATCACCGCCAGAACCCCCTCCGTCCTGCCATTGAGCAAGACGTTACCAAAACCTCTCATGCTGGAGCTTCGCACCGCCGCAATAGCAACCCAAGAACCACCGCGATCAATTAATTGAATCTTTCGTTTCACCGGGTCCCCGTGTTTGGCCGATCAATATGCATTGCAATGTCCAAACGGCGGACTAAACTAATCACCAGGAATACGTACCATTTCCCAGCAGAGGCTATGTTACTATAGAAATATTCTCAAGACAAACATGATTTAATGGTTTTTGTCCTGATGATGATGCATGTATTCTTAAGTTGTATCGAAACGTCATCGACCTTACAGCACCATATGTTTTTTTACGAAGTCACAAAATGCTTTTAACAATGGTTTGCTAAAAATGAATCCAAGCCTGTAAAACTGAATACTAGTACAGACCGCCTTGTGCGCCTTTACATAATTTGCTGTCACTTGTTTTGTCTTGTCTCCTGTGGGTCACAGGTTGTGCCCACTTTTGTATAAATGTTTACTATACGAACCAACAAAAAATATCTAATTAATAAATTCCTGTCCGGCTGGACAGAGGTCATATATACTATCTAGTATATGTCTATCATTTGCATTATCCTAACTTACTAGGGTCCTCTGTCTTGTATAATAGATTACTGCCCAAGGACCCTAGTGTTATTCCTTTTGGGTTTTCCCTTGTTTTGTCAAAACACACTGTAAGTAAAATGACAGCTTATTTTTCCAGAGGACCTTACTCCACACAGGGGTGCACAAAATCAGGCAGCTCATTTACCTCCCTTTTGAGACAGTCCAGATACAGCAGAAACTGTTTTGAGTTGTGGTTGACTGCGCATAGCACAGTTTGAGGCACTGGAACTGGCACTAGAACTGCCTTGGGCTGTACTTAAACTATCATTGCAGGAACTGGCACGATTGCGTGAAGGGTGACCGATGGCAAGGTCACTGTTGAGGCTGATGTGTCAGTTGATTTGAGAAGTTCCTTCACCTTAACTGAAGGTTGCCAAGATGATCAATTCCTTGTCATGAGGTAAGCAGGCAGGTTCCTTGCTTCAACTCGTCGCCATAAAAATGTAGTAACTTGGTCCAAACTGGTAGTGGTATTTCAGTAATATTTATTGTACAGGTTACATGTCCAAATGTTCAGCCCCACCAGGAGCAGCCAGCAAGTTGCTTAGCCCTTCTCAACTGTAGCCTCTCACTCCCAACTTTCCATATTACTTCATTCTGATAGAATCTCACTGGCAAAGCATGAACCACATTGAAACCAGGATACTACAGAAGTGTTATTGGAAAAAGTAAACTGTCAGGTAACACTGGTCTCCCACTAGCTGACATCCAAATGTCATTTGCATTTTTCTCACATTCTTCTTTGATCAAACCTTGTTGTTCTGCTTCAGAAATATTTTTTGAACCCCTTGCCAGCTACTGACATCAACATAATAAAAACAGTGTTCTCCTCAGATTTGCATGTGAAAGTTACATTAAATATGCAGCCCAATAGTGCACAATACCGTGCAACTTCGTCGGCTTATCTGTTTCCGACTGCAATTGCTGCTTCGGTGTGCTGCACATTTAACTACAGCAATTTCAGCAGGCAATTTGAGAGCTTCCAAAAGATTTCTCACATGTCCACCATTACTCATTGGAGTGCCAGAAGTGGTCTTGAAACCTCTTTGTGACTACAATTATCCACAATCATGGACAACGCCAAAGCCATACTGACTATCAGTAAATATAGTCACCTTCAATTGGGCCATCAAAATGCAAGCTCTTGTAAGAGCAATTAGTTCCACAACCTGTGCTGAGGTAATACCTCAAAGCCATGAAGCTTGCACAACGTAATTGATTAGGCAAACCACGTAAGCTGCTCTCAGGATACCTTAATGTTTTCACCAACATGAGCCGTCAACAAAAATTATATAATTTGGATCATTCAGAGGTTCATCTTTAATGTCGGGTCTTGGCTTTGTGCATATATCTGTGACATCTAGGCAATCAAGTTCAACTTAATCACAAACAGTATCAGTTATAGACAACAAATTAGATGGGTTGAAGCAATGTTTCAAAGTCAAATTGTCAGCCGCCAAAATCTGTTGTTCGTACTTTGTAAGTCTATTGTGTGTCATGTATTGGGTTTTTTATTGGTTCAGCAAAATTTCCACAGAGTATGAGACCATTACAGTTAAAGGGTGTTCCATCACTTTTCTGTCACTCCTCTCAGTATTAACACCTACTTTGTGGTCCGCTTTAAGGCAGACGGGCAGTCTTGCGACTACATGGTCAAGGGTATGCCACAGGTTTCCGTGCATTCCTGTACATCAGAGTAAGCACTGAGAGAGTACAGCCCTCCCTCTCATTACACAATATTAGAAACAACTTACTGTAATCAGGCATTCCTTGTGTCGGGGCACAACAAAGACTTTCTCTCAGCTCTAGGAAGGCTTTCGAACAAGGGTTGTTCCAAGGAAGCCGATCGGCCACATCCTTGTGTGCCAGCCTCAGTAAATGCTTAGTTGTTTAAAAGAGTCAAGGGACACCCTAGTCACAAGGAACCAGGGTACATAATCTATAAGCAGAAACATTGGTTCCTGTGGACAAATGGAAACAATTAGCAAAATTGATATGCACAATGGCAATAAACAGGGGTAAGGAGGATGTCCAAGAGAGATGAAAGACCATACACAATGGGATACTTGTAATTTCAGAACATTTATATACATAAATCATCAGTTACATTCAAACAAGTGCATGGTGTCCACAAGTGAACATGGAACCTTTAAAACAGTGCATGACATTTTGTGACATAACAAAATAATTGCCATAATAAACAAAGTCAACCATCAAGTTAGTATACAATGAACACAGCCTTCTAATATGATAATAGAGACTGGTGAATGGTTCGCTTTAGGTATTGTCGACGGCGTTTCAACCCATTACCAGTGGGGGTCTCTTCGGGACTTAGCAATGCAGGGACATCTAAAAGCATGAATATGCTGTCTAAGGGACAAAAGTGCACCACAAGGAAGTGAAAGTATTGGAAGGGTACTCACATGGGACCCAGCTGGGCACCCAGTGAGAGGGAGGACAGTCTTATAGTGTGCGATATTCAATAATCTGCATCAATTTTCTGTAAAATATGGCAATCTGTGTGCAGAAGTAGTAATTTTGGCAAGAATGAAGGCAACAATGTGTATCGGATAAACGTATTTCGTTTTTTAGAGTGATGATGACACAGGAATGAAAACACAACCGCCTGTGTCAGCTATGCATCAGAAAAAGAAAACCGCACAAGTCCGTCTCCTCTTGTATCATGACAGTAAATACTTAGCCACTAGGAAAAAGTTTGATATCCACTGTCTACAGTAGCCAACCATTGCCAAAAATATCCTGACTTCTTTTTGTGTTAGCTTTGTATTCATCTGAAAAATTGATTCCACCCTCTCTTATGACACCTTTCTTGCACCTTTCGCAATAATGTGTTCCAGATACTAAACTTCTTTCTGATAGCATTGCAACTTTCCTGGAGACACCTTGTGTCCATTTTCAGCCATGTGATTTAAGAATGCAATGGTATCCTGCTTACAGGTATCTGATGTCTCTGATGCCACAAGTAAATCGTCAATATACATCGCAAGTGCTGACTTGTAGGGATTTTGCAACGACTCTGGATTCTTTTTCAAGATCTGGTTAAAAATAGAAGGACTTTCTGTATATCCTTGTGTGACTAGGCACCATGCCAAAACTCTCTGCTGAACCATGAAGGAAAAAAGATATTGACTATCTTCATGTAAGGGCATTGGGTAAAATGCTTGGCATCGATCGATAACAGTAAACCATTCTGCAGTGCATGGGATCTGGACAAGTATAGTGGCTTGATTCGGTACCACAGGACAACACAGAACAATAATGGTATTGATTTTTTGGGACATCCAGCACAATCCGATATTTAACACTGGGGCCTACACTCCCTCTTCCAATGCCCGATCTTGCTATAATAGGGACAAGGAGTCATTTTCATCAAAGTTGCGACAGCCATTCCAGAATTCATATCAACCAGAACACCTCTACCTCTACCCTGTGAAACACCAAATCCTCCTTGAGTACCTTGTATTCCTGCTTGTGCACCAACACCTTGCATACCACCTTCATTTCCGGCAAAATAATGTTTCCGAAACCTTCTCTGAGCAAACTTCATCTGGGTCAACATAAATTTCTCCTAAAATGTCTTCTGACTCATTTTTTGTTCATCACTTCAATATTTTGCATACCCCAGGATCTCACAGTAATCATGCACTGATTCTTTTGGGTCTTGTGAAGTTCTTTAATCTTCATCTAATCAAGATCTAACTGAGGCACCTTGCCTTTCAAGAATATAATCACCACGTCATACTTCTCTGTATCTATAGGAGATAGTGCATTAGTGCGTACCTCTCTTGTTGGTTCTTTAAGTGGCCATTGCACAACAACTTTACATTCAGGCCACAGATCAGTTGGCATTACAATATGAAAGAGCGTATTCAAATCAATCCACAACACCCTTGACATTTTTACAAATCCGTCAACCTTTGTGCACACTGCACAGTTTGTCTCACAGTTTTGGAAAGTTGCTTGTAAATGCTGCAAGATCACCTTTATTCCATGTTACATGGACATATACTCCACCCGCTATTTCTCTTAGTGGATAAGCTGAAGCTTCTTCCACATCTTGTGAACCTGTTGAGGACTTTCTATTTTTCTCATCGACTTTTGCCTCTTTCTTTTTCTTTTCATGCTTCTTGGATGATTTAATTTGCAATCTTTCGAAATCATTCCATTTATGTGTGCACTTTACCAATTCAGTGTAAACACATTCCTGAAGAACGCAGGGTTTCCTTTGCTCTATCATCTAATTGAACTCTGTAACTTCTCTGTAAAGAAAAACTTTTTGAAAGGTCGACATCATAGTTTGTACCAAATCAGTCAATTTATCATGTGTCGCACTAGAAATGGAAGGCAGTGGTAAAAATTGAATAGTCGGGACATCCGTTATATTTGCAAATACTAGATGACCAATGTACAGGCGTGCTCAGTGGAAAACACTATGCCACCTGCACAATAGTGTTGCTCTGTATAGAGAAAAGAGCTTTTCGATATACTTACATAGTCAAAAATACAATTTTCGGAGGGGAGCTTGGAGTATTACAGACACAGACTGCCCAGCACTGACAATAGAAATCTTACTTTGTTAATGGAGCCTATAGGATCATTGTCTCGCCTATCGCAACGAGTACCACAGACCCTAGTTTGTACAAGTTTGACTCTCGCATTTGAGAGACAACATTTGATTTTGGAATATTATTCGTTGCACCCACGATATTCTTGAGGCTTGTGCTGTCCAAATTCCCCAGTACACCAAGCGGATTGGAACCTGTCTTGAATCTACCTATCACAAACAGAACAGTTACGGTTGAAGTCTTGAGAAAGACATCTATACGACGAAACATGTGTCAGCTGTCTGCATCTACTCTCCACCTACGTGTCACCTTATCAAGAACTAGCTTATTTTTGTACTTACACAAGGACTATCTTACTCTGTCCACTTTGTTTTTCTTGGTGTATTTTTGAAATTAAAATCAAACTGACAACAGAGTCAGTTTCAAACTACCTTGGTGCTGTGCACTAAATTGTATTTTTGACAATTTATCATGTGTGATTTCAGCATGAGAGTAGCCTGGGGATTGGCCTAAGCAGGGGTGGATCAAAGCTTACTCAGTCACAGGGAGTCTGTGCTGTATCTCCAACCCGGCTGTGCAATACAGCCGGTTAGGAAAAACCTTCATCTGCATACCATTTGGGCAGACCTAAGACAGCCGGCCAAACTGGCATGCGCACTTAGAAGTGCACATATTACTCATCCAACCATTCCATGGCCTGGCCCCTCCCTGCACATGCTGGTTCAGCCAGCAGGTAAAAAATAAAACGACATTAAAATATCGTTCTATTTTTCAGTTGCTGGCTCTAAGCCAGTGGGGCAAGGCTTCACCACCATTGCGGAACTGCCTCCCTGGACTTTCTGTCTGTAGAATCAGGGAAAGCAAATTGGAAATGATCGGTATCTCTAGATCCCTGTGGTTTTTTGCCATTTCGTGGAGAAAATGTATAATGGGGGATTTTGTTGCTGGAATACTGGGCAGAATCAGGAATATGGCCCTGTGTTGTCATGACACCAAAATCCACCTAAGTTATAATGAAGGCCTTAATCTCTGCTTACAAGCATAGATTTTACATTTATTTGATTTTGTCGATCATGATTACTTTATTCATGAGCACATTACGAATTTGGTCTGGTATATGTAAACTTGGTACCGGGTTAAAGAGACTCTTTTAAAAGCAGGTCCCACCTCTCTTACCTCACCCTGATGTGTGGAGTAGCAATAATAGGGGTGACTTTCCTCAGCAACCTCTCCACTGTCCTCCAGAGTGTTTGTGAATCTCAGTGGGAAATATCAATGATTTGACTCTGCAATTGCAGTATCAAAACACTGATCAGTTAACAACCCCTCAATTAAGATTGTGATGTGTGAAGCTGTCGTCATGGAACAGCTTCACCTTTGGGAATCATGTCAGGTGATGACGGATGGGATGGCTGAAAGTGTGACAGGGGACCACTACCTGCTCCCTCTGATGTCTTTCCAGCTTTTCAAAATGTATTTTTTTAAACCAGCACCTGTTCATTCAAGAGACACTGATTTGAAAATGTGTTGCAATTCGGGGAATGCGAACACTAGGATGGAGGTTTGTTGACTCGTCTAGGATTCCATCGCAGCCATTGGCAGAGGGGCACAAAATTTGACTAGACTCATTAAAATTAATGAGGCAGAAGGTTATGCACCTCACTACGAATGTACATTTTGTGTTGCTACTGTATAGTGCATTAGTCATATATCAAAATACTGGGCAGCTTGCGAATATTAAGGGCCAGATGTACGTAGCTTTGGGTTTGCGATTACCTAATAGCTAATTTTTGTCATTCGCTATTTGGTGATCACAAACAGTTATGTACAAATGTGTGTTTCACACATTTAGTGATTCCCAGTGGGTCACAATTAGATATACCTCATTAATATTCATGAGGTAAGTCTAGGTTTGCGTCCCATTGGTAATTGCTAATATCACAGGTATGGTGGCCACCATGTCTGTGATTGCTTTTAAGTAAAGCAATGTTTTTTTCTGAAATGCAGCGAAAAATGAAAGTTGTTCTTTTCATTATTTAAGAGTAGGCAGTGGTCCGTGGGGCCACTGCCTGCTCTTAAAAAACGTTTTTACATGTATTCACAAAGGGGAAGGTGTCCCTTGGGCACACCATTTTGTTTGCAAATTGGTAACCATCTACTTTAAGTAGGTGGTAAAATGTGAATGTTTTGCAACAGCATTTTGGTTGCACAACATTTGGATATTTGGATATTTGGATAGGTATTTCTAGAGCGCAGACGTTCGCTCCGAAGGGAGCATCTTGGCGCTGTGAAACCTAGGACCAGATCACAGGGAGGGTAGTGGGGGGCTAAATGGCTGCTTTAGTCCAATCATCAGAGAGATTAAAAATCCACGTTTTGAGGTGCTTCCTAAACGGCTTCTCAAGCGTCTGAAGTCTGAGATGCCTTGGCATGCTGTTCCAGGCTCTAATAGCCAGGGTACTGAGTGTTTTTCCACCTTTAGACTTCAGGTTGAATTTGGAGGAGGTCAAGAGGTTTTCTTGTGAGGATCTGAGAGTGCGGCCCGGGGTGTAGTGGGGGAAGCGTCTCGACAAGTAGGATGGACCGGATTTGTTGAAGGCTCAGAAGGCTACAGTGAGAATTTTAAAGAGTATTCTCTTGTGCAAGGGGAGCCAATGTAAGGATTTAAGAGCAGTGGTGATAGAGGATTTGCGTGGGAGTTTAAGGACAAGACGCGCAGCAGTGTGCAGGACACTTTGGAGTTTCAATTGGGTGGACTTTTTGGTCCCTGCCAAAAGGCCGTTGCAGTAGTCCACTCGAGAGAGTATAAGGGCTACCGCAATGGTCTTTCTGGAGTCAAGCGGGAGGAAGTCAAAGAACTTTCTCAAGGACTTTATAATGCCGAAGCATTTACCTGCTACGGTCGCAACGTTGATATCGAAAGAGAGGTCGGAATAAAAAATAACTCCGAGGTTTCTGGCCGATGAAACTGTCTGAGGTGGAGCAGCAGAATTATCAGGCCACCACAGGGCGGGGCAGAAAGATGCATTCTTTCCAATGGGCAAGATCTCGGTTTTATTCGAGTTGCAGCGGAGGTGGTTGGCGTCCATCCATTGAAAGACCGCTGTGAGGCAGCGCTTAAGATTGAGTTCGGCCGTGTTGGAATTGTCGTCGAGAGGGATGACAAGCTGAGTATCGTCGGCATAAGACGTGACAGTTATGCCGAACGATTCTATAAGGGTAAGCAGAGGGATGAGATATATATTGAAAAGGAGGGGACTTAGAATGGAGCCCTGGGGAACTCCACAGAAGACCTTTTTCTCTTTCGATTGGAAAGGGCCCAGTGAGACAGTTTGAAACCTGTCGCTGAGGAAGGAACTGATCCAGGCTAGGGCCGAGTTTGTAACGCCGATGTCCTTAAGTCTGTTAAGCAGAATGGAGTGGGAAATAGTATCGAATGCTGCCGTGAGGTCAAGAAGGATCAGAATAGCCTTCTTCCTTTGATCTTGGAGGATTTTGATGGTATCGGTCAGTTCGATCAGGGCGGTTTCGGTAGAGTGTTTAGACCGGAAACCGGATTGTTGGGGGTGAAGTAGGTTGTGGGTATCCAGAAAGGATTTGAGCTCCTTGTGGACTAACTGTTCAGTTATTTTGCCCAGCGCAGGTAGCAAGGTGATGGGACGGAGGTTAGTCAAATCAGAGGAGGGTTTGTTTGCCTTTTTCATAAGAGGTTTAACCACACCTTTTTTCCAGGGGAGGGGAACAGAGCCAGTTTTGAGGGAGAGGTTGACTATTTCATTAATGATGGGGTTTATTTCATCAATGATGATGTGGAGGATCTTGGGGGGGCAAGGGTCAGAAGGGGAGCCAGATTTGCATGAAAGGATCGCCTCTCTGGTCTGAGTAAGGGTCACCGGGGTAAAGTGTTTGAGACTGTTTGCAATCGGGCGAGATTGGTCTGGATCCAAGCTTGAGTACACAGGAGGGGGACGGGGAAAGTTTTTATGGATGGAGCTGATTTTTTCCTCAAAGTAGTCGGAAATCTTGTCACACAGTTCTTGGGAAGGGGGGATTTCTGGTTGAAGAGCTTTTGGTTTGGTGAAAGATTTTACTATGGAAAAGAGGGTTTTTTGTTTTTGACTAGCCTCTTTAATGGCGTTTACATAGTAAATTCTTTTTGCTGATTTAATAGTTGAGAGATAATTTTTCCTCTGTAGAATGTAGTTATTACTATCGTCATTGTCGTAGGTTCTACGCCATTTGCGTTCCGCTTTCCTACAGAGTAGGTGTGCGGCTGTTAGGTCAGGCGTGTACCAGGGGGCTTTAATTTTCGTTTTCTTTAGGGTGTTGTCTTTATTATTAGGTGGGCATCGTTTTGAGATTTCTTGAGAGAGCCAGTTGTTGAGACAGACTGCATCTTTATCGATGTTACCAGAGGAAGAGGGGGCATTGGTAGGGGAAAAGGGATGAGAAATAAGACTTTTCTGGACAGTTTTCCAATTGATGGAGTGAATGTGTTGGCGAGTGCGTTTTTTGCAGGTAGGAGGGAGAACGCTGAAGATATGAAAAGGAATCAGACAGTGATCAGTCCAAATTTGGGGTATGGGGGATAAGGTGGAGATGGATGGGAAATTGGAACAGATACCATCCAAGGTGTGGCCAAGGGAATGAGTAGGCAGCTTGACGCTTTGTTGCAGATTGAAAATATCCATTGTCTGCAGAAAATTTCTGGTGAGGGGGTCGACAGATGTTTCGAGACGCAGGTTAAAGTCGCCCAGGAGGGTGAAATGTGGGTAGCGGAGTAGAAAGTGTCCGAGTGCGTCATTAAGGGAGTCAAGGAATTTTGCGGCATTGCCGGGTGGGCGGTAGATCAAACCACCTGAGAAGGAAAGGGTTTGACTAAGTTTGATGGAGAAACCTAGTCCCTCTGCATCAGTGAGGGGGTCGAGGCAGAAGGTGTGGCAGCTAAAAGAGTTCCTCAGGATGAATGCAACACCTCCTCCTCTACCTTTCTGTCTGTCCTGTCTGTGAAAGGAGTAGCCAGGGGGGAGGGCGATGGCTATGTCCGGGTTACTGTCTTCAGTAAGCCAGGTCTCGGGGATCAAGAGACAATCCAGGTCATGGTCGATAATGAGGTCGTGAATATCCTGACTATGTTTACACATCGACCTGGCATTTATCAGACCCCCTGTAAAGTGAGGTCGGTTGGGGGAGGTTGGCTGCTTGGTGACGAAGTTGAGTATCCAACGACATTTGTTACAGCTGGTGGAACCGAATACTTTAGAAAGATCAAGCTTGCAGGGGCAGTCAGATCTGCCTCGGAGTTTAAGGAGTTCGTTGGGAGCATACCTGATGGTTAGAGGATTTTGGGCAGGGGTTCCTGCGCCTGGCGCGGTCTTGGCGCGGACGGGCGCAGACGGGCTTGCCTTAGGCGCGCCTTCGGCGCGCAAAAACGGCGCGCAAACGGCGCTCCCGCTGCGCTCGTCCGCTGCGCGTCCTATGCATACACATTTATGGTGGAAGGCGGGGGCGTGTCCTCAGAAAGGGGCGGAGTCTGCGCGCACGCCGGTGGCTATGGCGGCTGCAGGTCAAGAGTAATGAAGGGCGCGATGCAGCCAATAGGATCAGCTGTGCGCGAGCGCTACGTTGTGCTTTTGATTTAAAAAGCAATTGAACAGTGACACCACACGAAAACAATTTTTTAAAAACAGCAGAGTACCTCTAGCTCCCGGCTTCCGCCTCAGGACTGGGACAAGGTTTTACACGTTGCCACTGTAGGTCAGCGGTTTAAGTAGTGATCAGGGGGCGTGGCCTCAGAAAGGGGCGGAGTCTGCGCGCACGCCGGTGGCTATGGCGGCTGCAGGTCAAGAGCAATGAAGGGCGCGATGCAGCCAATAGGATCAGCTGTGCGCGAGCGCTACGTTGTGCTTTTGATTTAAAAAGCAATTGAACAGTGACACCACACGAAAACAATTTTTTAAAAACAGCAGAGTACCTCCAGCTCCCGGCTTCCGCCTCAGGACTGGGACAAGGTTTTACACGTTGACGCTGTAGGTCAGCGGTTTAAGTAGTGATCAGGGGGCGTGGCCTCAGAAAGGGGCGGAGTCTGCGCGCACGCCGGTGGCTATGGCGGCTGCAGGTGAAGAGCAATGAAGGGCGCGATGCAGCCAATAGGATCAGCTGTGCGCGAGCGCTACGTTGTGCTTTTGATTTAAAAAGCAATTGAACAGTGACACCACACGAAAACAATTTTTTTTAAAAAGCAGAGTACCTCCAGCTCCCGGCTTCCGCCTCAGGACTGGGACAAGGTTTTACACGTTGCCGCTGTAGGTCAGCGGTTTAAGTAGTGATCAGGGGGCGTGGCCTCAGAAAGGGGCGGAGTCTGCGCGCACGCCGGTGGCTATGGCGGCTGCAGGTCAAGAGCAATGAAGGGCGCGATGCAGCCAATAGGATCAGCTGTGCGCGAGTGCTACATTGTGCTTTTGATTTAAAAAGCAATTGAACAGTGACACCACACGAAAACAATTTTTTAAAAACAGCAGAGTACCTCCAGCTCCCGGCTTCCGCCTCAGGACTGGGACAAGGTTTTACACGTTGCCGCTGTAGGTCAGCGGTTTAAGTAGTGATCAGGGGGCGTGGCCTCAGAAAGGGGCGGAGTCTGCGCGCACGCCGGTGGCTATGGCGGCTGCAGGTCAAGAGCAATGAAGGGCGCGATGCAGCCAATAGGATCAGCTGTGCGCGAGCGCTACGTTGTGCTTTTGATTTAAAAAGCAATTGAACAGTGACACCACACGAAAACAATTTTTTAAAAACAGCAGAGTACCTCCAGCTCCCGGCTTCCGCCTCAGGACTGGGACAAGGTTTCTCACATACCTCTGCGAGTCGCTATTAGGAAGGGATACCCTAAATACGCTCCTTCCTAGTACCGAATCACAAACCCAGTTTGTGATTCGGTAATAGGTTACTGAATCACAAATTGGGCATTTGTACAAAATAAAGGGCCAGATGCATCAAGGCTTTTGCGACTCGCAAAGGCCGAAACTCGCAGAATTTCGGCCTTTGCGACTTGCAAACGGCCTTTTAGCATGATTTGCTATGTATCAAATAATCGCAATTTAAGGAATCGCAAAAAAATGTTATTCCTTATTTTGCCATAGCATTTAAGGAATCGCAATTTTTGCGATTCCTTAAATGATATGTATGTAACTATATGGAATTGCAAATTTGTGTTAAGAAATCGCACAGTACCACCAACTTGTACTTGGTGGTAATTTGCGATTTCTTTTAAAAATGCCCTATTTGGCATTTGTGAGGGTGGCATGTGACACACATACATGCCCATAGGGCATGTATGTGTGCCACATGTACACACATGTAAATTTCAGGGGTGCAGCAGGGTGTCTTTGAGACACCCCTGCACCCTTGAAATAATTCTCAAATTGCGATTAGCTAATTGCGAAATCGCAATTTGAGAATGATTGCACTATCATTCCTATGGGCCTCCTGGCCCATAGGAATGCATTGCAAATTATTCTTTATTTGCGAATTCGCAAAATGCGAATTCGCAAATAAAGAATAATAAGGAATCGCTAAAAAATAGCGATTTTGTACATACATGCCATTTTGCGCTTTCTAAATAGCGATTCGCAAAAAATCGCTATTTAGGAATCGGAAAATGGATGCTTGATGCATCTGGCCCCATATGCTTTTTTTTGCGGTTGCAAATGGCCCCATTCTATGAATCGAGCCATTAGCGACCTCAAAAAAGCTACGTACATTTGGCCCTTTGGCACAATTTGCACCCACTTTTTACAAACTGCCTAATGAAACACGAGGCCTAAACATTTTCCTGAAGGCCCCCTAATATTTGCCTAATAAAAAGAAATTCACATACTTGTTAAAACGGATTGTAAAACTGTAGCTTCTATTTATATGTTACCTATTCATTAATGTTTTAGTGACAACATTATGTGTAATTTTTCATTTTTTTAATTAGCAAATGTAAAATGATTTGCTATTTCAGAGAATGTGTAAATACATAAAAGAGCACATAATGCATGCTTTTATGTCAATAAAAGATGCACAGCATAGTAACTTAGGATGACTCCTATTCAAGTGAAAATATTTTTAAAGCTCTCTCTTTTTGGTTTGCAGCCATTAAGTTCTACTAGCCCTGGGTCTTTCTTTAGGTGTTGTTCACAGATGTTTTAGTGAGTGTGACGGTGTGAATATGGAAAGGCAGCAGGAAGGCTAGATTAAAAGAAAAGTTAAGCAGAGATGAGCCGCACTACCTGGGGAGAACCTGGCTTGTCATCAAAAAATCATTGCACTGATGTGCAGGCGGTGTGTGAGCATTGCTTCTATCAAAGCCAGTCCTAGCTCAGAAAAAAAGAACATGTTGAAGTGGTGTCGTATTCCTGGGGGCTAGAGTATGCAAATTTAAAATCCATGGCTGAAGCATCTCTGAATCCACTCATTATTAGTTTGGTTTATTCCTTTTTTTATTCTCTTGAAAAAGCCCTGTACTATTTTAGGGCTGTGATTTCAACAGGATTCGCATACACAATGATTTCCTCAATTGACCCCAGAGCTGTTACTGCTCCAAGTCTCTCATTGTAATGATTTTTAGATCGGAGGACCGGAGTTTGTGGTCCCCGCCAGTCTTGTGCAGGAAAGAAGGGCTCTTACGGAAATCTAAACCTAATCATTGTATGCATTCGTTATTGGCCTTTCTTGAAAATCAGTTCTGTTCAATGCATTTAAACAGGGTGGTGGTGAGGGGCTGTGGTGGAGGGTTGAAGCTTTCCTGGAGTTCAACAGGTTCTTTTAATATTATATATGAGAAAGAAATATCCATATTGTGACATTTAAATGAAGGTGTGAGTTGAAAAAATGCTTGCAAAAAGGATAGAATCATTTCATTTGCTTGGTAAAACAAAGAGTAGCTGGCAAACAGAACATTGCTAGAGGCATCCAAAGAGCTGTAGCAAATGAGAATGCATAACAATAAATGTAGGTGTACATAACAGCTGAGCATGAAAGGTCCAAGGATTCCAGGACTATATCTGTTTTCACAGAGGTTTTTGTATAGGCAGAGGAAACACACTCAAAAACTCTGGACCTTTTAGAGTTTCTGGAATTGAAAGTTTTTGAATATGGAGAGTATGTTTTCCAAGTTACGGTATTATATATGGTTGAATCCAGTAATCATTGGTACAAGTTTTCAGTCCAGAAAGAGAAAGATCAATCCAATTTTGAGAAAAAGTAGAATTTTATTGATGCAAAGGTGAACATTGACAGCCGACACATGTTTCGCCCTCTATGGCGTATTGCGCCAGGGCTTTCTCAAGGCTAAGTTCACTTTCTTCAAATTCTTAGTGCCATTCTGTTAGGTTCTCTAGTATGCATCAATGGATGTGTATCACAATACATTCTTTAAATAATTCATATTGGAGTTTAATCTCCCAGAAAGAACAGAACGTTCCTGCAATGACGCCGAGCATGGCGTAAGGATCCCGTAGTGAATACTCCTACGAGAATGCGTGTTTATGCAAGTCAGATGACCCGGAAATATGTCCGTGAAAGATTAAAGCTGTTTATTTCACGGGCTTTCCAAGTTTTAGTGTCTACACTTCAGGGATAGTATCAATGATTACTGGATTCAACCATATATAATACCTTAACTTGGAAAACATACTCTCCGTATTCAAAAACAATAAATGTAGGTGTGGCTTCCTCTTGAAGTACTACAGTCATAGGCTTGAATTTTAGGAGGACTTTTGGTTTATTCCTGAAAATAAGTCACATTAATGTTTTTGTGAATCACGTCTGTAGCATATACATAACAGTGATGATAGAAATAGCAATGGGTTCCTAGTGTGGAGATTAGTCATATTTTCCTTAGACATGTCTTTTGGCCATCTTTCTGGAAAATTCACAGATTACTTTGCATAGTTGCCTTTCTAAAACCATGGTTGGGAATAGTGAAAAACACTGTGAAGAACACTGGCATTGGCAGAACCAATGTAGCTTTCAGGAGATGATTATGTTGCACAGTTGCTCTTCTGGACCCATGGCTAGGAACCGTGAAAGATCACTGTGGCATAGGGCACCACCACAGGCCTTTTTGCTGCGCTGCCCAACACCAATTTGAAAGGGCAGGAATGCACCATATTTATGAGATATGGTCATTCCTGTCCTTTCAGCCAGCGCCGGAGCACATTTTGGTGCCTAGCGCCAAACGCAGGCACCCTTGCACCATGGTACAAGGGTGTCTGCATTGTTGGCATGATTGGTTTTGTGCAGGAAGGGGCACCTACCTGCACAAAAACAAACCATGCAGGTTCCAGCATCGCAGGCCTCTTGTAAATAAGCCCCTTAGTCCTCATAGGACTACTGTCCATGACTTGTGTAGTAGATGTGGGGAGCTAACAGATTAACAGGGAGAGTTGAGACAGAGGCGAGCCGAGTCTGGATGGTTTCCAAGAGCCAAGCTCTGAAAATAGTTTGCATGTTAGGAAAAAGTGGGTTTTGTGAAATTGCCCTCACCCACTAATATTTGCATGCTTCATCATAGGGCTGCTACAATGTCCCTGTGCAGACCAACACCTGGGATGGAGCAACAAGAGGAGGAAGACACTATGTACAAATATGTTGGGCTCCACGCAGTAAAATACACTAAGACAAATAATAAAAAATGGAGTATTAAAACTATCTAAGGGATGCCCTCAACAGTTTAACCATGGACTCCCTGGACAGGATTAAAAAGGATTAAAACATGGAGATGACTATGGGGTAACTAGTGCCCCTTCATCTCTCCGTACTGCCTCATCAACATGTTTCAGACATTTTTTATTGCCCACTGAGGGTCGTTCAGCCTTCCTCAGGACTAGCAACCACTAGTTATACTCACCTCAGAAACTAACATTTGGCGTTTGAAGGAAATATGAATCCGAGTTATAATTACCTTACTTGTCACTGTCTATGTACACAAACATGGACTTGCAAGTTTCACCGTATTAATCACTGAAACTAGAGCGTAAGCGAGGGCATCCCCTGTAGTCACGCTGTCTTGAAGGGTCATATGCCACCTATTTGTGCCTCTCGCTGCCCTGTGTAGGTCATGTTAACCATGCAACATCATGTGAAAATATAATAGTCACTTTAAATTTAAAAAAATATATTTCTTTAACATACAGAAGCGTTTTACCTTAATACAGCATATTATTGTACAGTAAGTGAAAACAAACAAAAAGGATTCACTCTAAAATAAAATAGTTGCCGAGGATCACACAATTTGGTCAAGCATGGATAAAGCAGCAGTGGGGAGGCCAGTCTGGGATGTTCTGTGCCTCTCCAGAAAAGATAGACAAATTCAGATACTTAACACCCTGATCGGCATTTGGGACAGCAAAGCATTTAATATGAATTGTAAGTGCATCCCTCATTTATCCCGCAGATGCATTTCAGTCTGTACTATCCATGGCAGCTTTGGGATAAGGATTTTCGTAGTGAATAGAGGAGAACTGCAGGATACTGGCAGTCACTTCAGACCTGCAAGAAACGATTTAAGGTGTGAAAACATTATGGGTTAATCTATTTCCAGTGCAATTGGATATTTCAATGAGTGTTGAAGGCAGCAGAACTCAGACAAAACATACCAACATGAGGCCAGCAGGTATTCTCATGCATGGTCATTTACAATATATCCATGTTTATACTTCCACCAAACTTGAATTGGCTTACATGCACAATTGGGAAATGAACTTGAAGGCAAAGTCTCAAGCTGGTCACAGTTAAGGGACATCCTGAAATAAAGAACATTGGTACAGAACAGCGTTTATACAAATATGAAGGGGTGAAAACTGACCCTGAACAAATTAAGTGTCTTGCCTAGAGTCCCCTTAGCAACAGAAGACAAATGGACAATCATTCCCTATATGGTGGGCTTGGCAGGAGGATTTCAGAGCGATGACCAGTTGCAATGAACAAAACAAATATAGGCTTTGCTATACAGGCATCTTCGAGGGCGGTGGCTAAAGATTTTAAACCAGAAAGCAGAGGGCTTGAGGGTGGTTGTGAGTACACACTAAGCCTTGATATCCCATTACTACGACCTGTGAGGTTTAGTGCGTTGGAGTAATAGAGTCGTTTTTAATAAATAAAACAAGACAAAAATGACAAAAGTCTAATCAGTAGACCCAGAGATATTCAATTTTAAAAGTTTTATTAAAAATAGCGTCAAAAGGGTAAAGTGCCATCTGTGATACCTGGCCGTGCCTGACTTGGACATAGTCACAAGTTAAGGCTGAAGGCGATGGAGTGTGGGCTGGCTACAGGGATACAGTCAGGCTTGATGAACAGAGAACATGAAATCCTGGCTTGTGGAGCATTGTGAGGATTTGCGTCGAAGATGCGTCATGCAGCCGAGGCAATGCATCGGTCCTGAGATGAGTGAGGCTGCGGTGCAAGGTCCTGAGCCATCGTCGAGGATCTCATCCTCCAGGCCTTGTGATGCAAAGTCCAGAGTCAAGGAAGCATTGTGTAGTCAGGGCGTTGTGTTGGTTCTGAGGAGCTGCAAAGGTGTGATGCGAAGTCCGGTGTCATCATCGAGGCTGCCCTCGATGGGGGATGCGAGGGCTTGTGCTGAGGTTGCATCACACAGAAGCAGTTCCGAGGCAGCAACGGGCTACGATGTGGTCTTTGCAGTGGTTTGATCCAAGCAGTACTGCTCAGGGTTGCGCCATGCAGCAGAGGAGATGCATCAATTTTGCAGGACCCACAGAGGTTGGCAGACCACCTTACTTCCACTTCCAAGGGTCCAGGACTGGGGTGGCACCACTTGGGTTGACAGACGTACAGATGGCAGAGTTCAGGTGCAGGTGCACGGTTGTTGGAGGCCTGTTAAGTCTCTGAGGCCAGCCAACTAGCCCTTGGAGTCACTCTTGGTTCTGGATTCAAGAGATGTGAGTCCATTCCTTCTCCCCCAGGAAAGAGGATAGCAGGCAGCAGGTCAGCACAGCAAGGCAGTGGCACACCAAGGCAGTAGTACAGTAGTACAGCAGGGCAGCAGTCTAGTAAAGTGGCAGTCCTTTTTCCTGGCAGAGTATCCACAGGTCCGGAGGTGTACTGAAGTGATGGAATCAGAGATCCAGTATTTATACTCAGTTGTGCCTTTGAAGTGTGGGAGAAGCTTTTAGAGGTTTCTCTTTGAAGTCCAGAGGCATCCTGCCTTCCTTGTCCTGGGTTCAGACTAACCACAGGAGGTATGCAGCCATTTGTTTGGAGGCAGGAGGACTCTTCCTATTCAGGTGTAAGTGGGCTGTGCCCAGCTCATCCTAACATTCCTGTCAGTGATGACCCACCCATACACCACTAAGCTTCTTTTTGTGTGTGGCTGTCTCAGAGGAATACACAAAGCCCAATAGTCAGCTACACCTAGTCATGTGACCAGAAACAGTCTACAGGCATTAAATGGCTAAGGCAGGAAAATGCCAAATTTCAAAAAGTCGAATTTTCAAAACTGTGAAATTTTAGTTAAAAACAAACGGCACACACAGGCTCTGCAATGGCAGGCCTGAGACAGGTTTAAATGGCATTTAAGTGGGTGGCACATTCAGTGATGCAGGCCCACTAGTAGTATTTAACTTAAATGCCATGGGCACATATAGTGCCACTTTTCTCTGGGTTTACAGGTACATTAAATATGCCAATTGGGGTTCACTACGGCGGGGCGGGGTGGACGTAGCTCACCTCGGCTCCCGGCCCACGCGCTGCTCCGGCCCGGCTCTAGGCAGCTACAGGGCTTCATCTTGGACGAAAATACTCCCGACTGAAGCGGAGTGCTTGGGGCACCAGCGGAGCGACTTTGCCCGTTCCTGAGACCTCGGACGCGGCTGATATCCCTAAAAGAGGAGAGAAGCGGCGGCACACAAAATGGCGGCCGTCATATTGCCGAGGACGGCGCCGACTAAGGGTGCCTCTGGGAGGTAGGATTGCTGCCTACACGCTGTCGCCCTGCGGAGACTCCCGCTGATTCTTATGGGCCGGGGGGCACACAAATCGGCTTCACTCTGGCGGCAGCCCTACTTTGAGACATTCCATCGGGCGCTTGCCTGACTCTAAGATGGCGGCCGTCGGATGAAGATCAGTGCCTTATCTGGCTCACTCTAACCTCGCACCAGCTCCCTGTTCAGCCTGCGATCTCCCCCTGCATTTCCAGCCCGCTACTGCGATCTCCCCCCTGCATTTCCAGCCTTTATATCGACATTGCCAGATTACCTCAAGGCCCTACAGAGCAACCTTGATCTGCCTCCGGACCTGATCTGACCCTACAACATCGATTCCGCGATAGTGATCGTGCCCTGGGTGTCCGTGGCCTCTACACACCACGTTGCCAGCGGCCACCAATGCCTGAAGGCTGGACCCAGCCCACACCAATGACTCTCGACGTGCTGCCTATGCACTCTGGCACGACCAGAAGGGCCACAGTCCATACCACCCCCCATCGGTCCTTACCTGCTGGTCGTCCTCCTATATGGCATTGCTGGCACCGACTAGCCACGATGCACTCCCCATGAGGCATTCCTAAATTTGAGGCCACATATCCCTCGCAGAATTTGCACCTGGGGTCCGACAGCCCTCACTTTGCCTTAAACCCCCCACTCAGTCACCTACAACTGGGAGAGCAGCAGCCTCATCTCAGACAGCTACTCAGGGGCCACCCTATGCCGTCAAAGAAGACGATGAGCAAGCAGACGGGTAAAGTCTCAGATTTTTTTCATTCCTTCAGACAAATGCCCGACGCTGCGAGATGACGCAGGAGCCACTGCAATGGCGATCACAAAAACGGATTTGGCAGCTCTGTTTAAAAAATTACAAAAAGGAACTTTGCAATGACTCTACTCTACTCTACTCTACTCTTCCCACTCTACTCTTCTCCACTTTCCTGCTTCTGAACTTTTCCCTCACCTGTCCTGGCCCTTTAGTCCCCCCGTTCTATCTGTGAATTTTTCCCTCATCATTTGAGATCTAGCTAGTTTGTCCGACGCCCGATGGAGCTGCCTGGTTTAGCTGGAGATAGGCCGGGGGAGATAGGCCGGGGATTCACTCCCTGGACGTCACCTACCCAGTTGTTTTTTTTACAGACTTCCTTTCATCTCTCTTGTGGTCTCCACTCGCTTCCTCCCTCTTACTATTTCTCTCCTTCTCTCCTCTCTCAATGTAGTGAGACTGACCTATTCTGTCTGATGCCCAATGGAGCTACCCGGTTTAACTATAGGGGAGATGGGCGGTGGATAACCTCCTTTGGTCGTCACCTACCCAGTTGGTCTTTAGACAGACTTCCTTTCGTCTCTACTGTTTGTCTCTTCGCCTATCTTCACTTTCTCATCTCCCTTACCCCCCACTACTTCCCCTCTGCACTTTAATTATCTCATCTTCTACGCTCTTGCAATTGTTTGTCTAGCAACTGATGTAATTTGGAACTGATGTAATCTTGTAATTGTAATTTTTGTGGAACCTCATGTAAAGAGCTCTGATACCTCCGGGTCTAGCCAGCACTATATAAAACTCTTGAATAAATAAATAAATAAATACACGTGTTACCATGTTTTAAGCAGTGAGCACAAGCACTTGAGCACTGGCTAGCAGTTGCAAAGTGTGCAGAGTCCTAAAGCCAGCAAAAATGAGATGAGCAAAAATGGAGGAAGGCAAAGAGTTTGGGGGAAGACCACCCTGAAGCTGACAGGTCTAACACCTAAACAGCATATTTAAAGATTTCATTTGTGGTGTCTTTATGTAACCCGCACATTTGTTTGATGGAATGGGAGTTTTTGAGAAAGTGAAGAAATAGCGGCCAGGTTACACGTGGGAATGTGATAATAAAAGCTGAGCTGTGTTTATGTTCTCTGGGATTATGGCATCTGGGAAGTATGTGGTCACTCTATACCCTACCAAATGTTAATAATGAGTTTATAAATCAAGAAATCTGCAAGGGCACTTTTCATCATGCTGATAGGGACCGGCGCCCTTTCCTCTTTTTAGGAAGTATGAAAGATTGAGTATTACTAGATTGAATATAATCCCTTGGATTGCAAATAGCTTGTAGAATTGCAGTGTGTGCTAAATTCACTATGTTGCCTAAGGAACTACAACTGGTAATATGTCACTTGAAGCACTCACAACAATAGAGGCACAAAAAGTGATGCAAGAAAGACCTGTAGGAGGCTGTGAGGTGGGATAACGGTTTACCCTTCCCTCAGTGCTTTAAATGAAAAGAAAAAAAGTGCAGGTACTCACTAAAATGAGCGGTGGACTGGCGTTGGGACAAGGGGCAGGGCAAGCTTTTTGACTTTTCCAAGCTCTGTCTACCAGAAATCTGTGTGATTGTGAGAATGTTGGATCTATAAATCTATCAGTTATTACACTAGTTTTAATATATATATATATCACTTACTAACATATGTTTATTACTACCAAAAGTAATTCTTTTTAGCAACCTTAGAATAACAAAAGATTGAGGAAAATAAGGTAAGGTTCTAAACATATGCCTGGTAGTTTGCATGCAGCTCATAACTCACTAAGTTGTATGACAAGGATTTTAACTTGTGACAAGGATCACTGCAACAAAAATCAGTAATCAACTGAGCTATCTACTTAAAAAAACAAATCTGTATGTTGCATCCTGTGCTCTACAGCGGGCACATACACCCTCTATGCAATTTAATGGTGAATCGAGCTTTTGACTAGAAAGCACAAAGATCTAGCTAATAATTAAAGTTATATTGTAGCCAGGAAGATGTTGGATACACAAAGATTACTGTACCCAGTGATATTTTAAAATAAATGCATCCATTGTGACCAAATAAGTGTGCCAGAACAGAGATACGTATAAAGAGAGACATTAGTGTGGCTGAAAGGTCCGAAATAGAAATTGGAGGGTAGGTACAGGGAGGTATAGAGATCAGTGGAGAGCGATGGAAAGAAAAGGGGAGAGGTAGAAGAGCTCAGGTCAAGTAAGGGTAGAGATGTGAGACAAAGTTTGGTGAGGGTGAGAAAGAGAGGTAGAGAGTAATACAAACGGTGACATCAAGGTAATCAGAAAGAGGGGTAGATAGATATGGGCAGGGGTTTAATGACTGGTGAGGGAGAGCAAAATGAGGCCCAAAAAGATAGGTTGAAAGAGAGGAGGTAGCATGAGCTGAAGTACAAAGACGGAAGTAATAGAAAGGCAAGGTAAAAAGAAGGAAGTAAGATGAAGAGTCAATTAGAGGGAGGAAGACAGAAAAGTAGAGTGATTGGTAAAGAAGGGTAATGGCAGATAGTGAGAGATGCTACGCAAGTGATGGGTGAGGAGAGAAGGAGCGGTAGACAGAAAGTGTAAAAAACAGAGAGGTACCCCTTGTGTAGGCCAAGGGAAATGGGGTTATTCAACCTATGCAAGAGAAAGAGTTCCCTTAAGGCACAACTAAATGCAGGTAAAAAATAACGTACCTTATGACGAAACAAATGCATACAAAGAAATATGGGAAAAGTTAAAAATTCATTTATTTTGAATACATTAAAAAAAGAACAATAAATGGGGATAGCTAAACTAATTCCCTGAACTAAAACAAGATAAAATTAAAACAGTACATATAATTGCGACCCGCACAATTACAAGCAGACAGAACAGTTACAACATACAATTGTTGGATACAAGTTTGTATATTCTTGCTCCGATCTGTTAACACCAGAGTTGTATCGCTACCACCTCAGCGTATCTATTATGGTGTTGGAGACTCAAATTATACAGTTAAGTTGCGTCGACGCGTTTCGGTGATGTCTCCTTATTATGATCACCTTTATCAAGACATGTAATTTGTCTGCCAGAACCAGGGGATGTATATAGTCGCCCCTAGAATAATTTTGACGAACACTTGTAGGGATCAAATCACGTTTCCTGATTGGAGCGTGGGCTTCCGTTCTCGCCTTATAAAATGCTGCTGCTAGTGGAATATTTCTGTTTCTGTTCTGAATAAATACGATCTTTTGTTATCCCCCTGAGCTTCAGAAACCAAAGTTAAATTGGTTGTGTTGTAGGCCACTAATAGTATATGCAATCAGGTCACAGGTGCCTGCACATGTGCAGATATCACGGATTCCCAACTTATAACGGGGTATGTTGCAGGAGGTTGCTAATAAGACAGGATTCTCAATTAGGTTTCTCAGATATAACCTAATGGGAGGGTATATGGTTTCACCGTCCCTTGGACATCATACTATGGCCAAATGCAATGAAAGTCGACCTGAATAGTGATACGGAGTTCTGCTCTCTGTGGGGGTCCGAGTTGTGTGTCGCGGTAGACAGAAAGGCAGAAAGTGATGAGACATGGATAGGAAGAGTGAGGTAGACAGAGAGAGGTTGATATAGATAAAAAAGAGATCAAGAGATAACTTTATCAGACAGGACCTTGGAGTAGTGGGCATTTCTAATTACCCAAATAGCCCAATCCTTAAAAAAGTCTCAAGCTATTTTCCTGCCCTGGAAGTCTGGAGAGTGGGGAAGGTGGCCGAGGCATAATGGGGTGAGGCGGGAAATTTGAATATCCTTACTGCTGGCGATGGGATGAGAACCACAAACATTACCCACTGTTATCAAGAGCCTTATTAGAAATTCAGGAATTGTACTATTTAACTATTACCAATGTGTCTATAAATGTTGCTGTCCTATTAAAAGCCCGTTTGAAGTAGCAGTCAGTAACATAGCTTAGAATTGACAGTACTTATTGAACATATTATAAATGCTCTAGTGTGCATGTGATCTCTTATTGATGTTCTGTCCTCAGTTGTCTTTATATTTCTCTCAATGTCACCAATGCAATCCTGGTGTTGGCCCCGGCCACTCATGTGTCACAGTGTCAACGATGATCTTTGTGAGGTCTCAACCATGCTTACATAGCCAGAGTCCTCTGACTGTTTGACGTTCCTGAACTGCAACATGTGTTAAGATGTATTTATTAATGCACGCTCTCTTTATTATTATTATTCATATAATATGCCTTGTAACGTACATTTTGTTACTGTACATATCTGAGAAAAGGGCAAATACAGTCTTTAAAAAAAATGCCCTAGTGTGCTCCAAAGACTGGGGGATGGTATACTTAGCTTGGTTCACTGTTGAGTTCTAGGGTATTACAAGCAGTCAGAGTAGGGGCCTTGTGAACAGCCCAATGAAGGTGCCAAGGTTATGTTGGATGTTCTTACTAGTAATACGGTTCAGCAAGAGGGCTTGATGAGCTGCGACTGCTGCTAACATCTGCTATGACCGGCTGATGAAATTTTCTAAAAAAGGCAAAACTAAATTATACTTCTGAGCTAGGGCTATTGATTACTTCTAAACTGGGTAAAAGTTACACTTTTATAGACAGTGCCTAGACAAATTGAAAGTTAAGTTCTATATGAAATCACTCGTCATTCTCTACAAATACACACAGAGTTTGCATCACAGAAAATTAAAGTACACCACTAGCATACCTCCAGAAAGGGCAGCCAGTTAGGGAGAAGGCCTCTTTCCCTTATCTCTCACACTCCCTCTTTTATGCATGTACACATGCAGAGTTCTCTCCTTCTCACACGACCGTTCTCCATCGAACTCTCATCCTTCATGGTCCCCTTTTCACCATCTCTAATCTCTCGAGCACTCTTTCATTCACATTTGTTTCTCTCACTGTGTATGTTTCTTGTCCCTTCCTTCACCATGATTGTACTGCCTCTCCATCCAGCACTTTCTCTTTCTAATCTTCGCTCTTCATGTCTTTATGTGCATCTTACTGTTTCCATAGCATAGTCTCCACTTCTTCCCATCTATCCCGCAGCTCCCTCCACTATGTTTCTTCCCCTTCAGCCTCTCTTCTGCCCTTTTCACTGCCCTCGATACATTCTGTCTTCTTGTTCTCCCTCCTTGCCTCCTCCTTGGATAGTCACATGGTCCGTGGGCTCACAGGAAGAGCACAGCAGGGATCGTGCATAGGCAGAGAACCAGACTGGGCACAGAATGGGCAGTGCGCAATGCTGTCTTCTACAAGGAGAGGAGGGTGTGAAATGGCCCCCCTCAGCCTTGTCTCTAGCGAGGCTCCCACTCCACTCTTCTCATGTGCCAGTCAGACAGGGGAGGGTTCAGATTAAGGATGCACTGGCCTCATATAAGGAGAGGGGGTAAAAATGTATCTTCACAGCTGGGCTTTTACGATCCTTCTCATTCCCTCCCCTAGCTCAATCTGCACTCTTCTTGTGCCTCTGTAGGCGGCCCAAGTCAGCCTCATATACTAAAGGATCGGCCCACCTGGGGACTGATGAGGATGAATCCAGCCACCCCCACTAAGAGGGCGGGAAGTTACAAGATTCCTTCTGTTTCTGTTGCAGACTTCAAGAGAGGGTGATTAGGCCCCACGGAGCCACTCACGATGCTGGACAACACAGCTCAACATGAACGTTTTCAAAACTGGCACCACTGAACCGAAAAGAATGCAGCCCACAGATGGACCTCAAGCACTGGCCTATTGCCCACCTCCTGGAGAGCCAGTTTATCAATCGGACCCTGCCTATGAGTACCCGTACTCTCCTTGTCCGAGGAGAAGTTCTGATACGAAGGGGAGAAAATGGAAAAGTACTGGTGCTCAGTACTGGTGAGTACTGGTCCATTTAAAGCACTGCCTTTCCTGTAAATCAACAGGTTCTTACTTTCTTCGGTTTCAAGAGAAGTTACAAGTGATATCCATGGGTGCTGCAAAATGATAGGCGGGGCAGCTCAAATTGGAAGAGGAACTTACTGTTTATGTTTTTTCCATTCAGTTGAATCAAGCCGTCTTTCCTTTTTATTTGTTCAGCTCTTTTCTTTGCAAAATACTTGCAAAAGCCAGAGGCTATATGCAGTGGCAGCTGCTATATAATAAAAGTGGTGGGGCAGCCTGGAGACAGCGCAGAGGCAGTGTAGGGAAAAGTACAGAGGAGAAAAATAAGTTCAAACGATATTACCTGCCAGCCGCCGCCTTGGTGCTCTTCTGCTCCTCTCGACTCCCAGCAGTCCATGCACAGGTTCTTAGACTCCCAGAAGCTGCTCTCATTCTGGTAATACCCAACATGAGAGAATCGCCAGAATTAGTCTGAGCGGCCTGGTTTCACGCTCAATCAGGCCCTGGGAGCCCCAAACTTCACAATCCTCGGGGACTTAAATCTCCACTTCGATGATCAAGGCAATAAACTTGCCACAGACTTAAAAACTGATCTAAATTCCTTAAATCTACAATTACTCAGCAAAGATCCCACCCACATGAAAGGACACCTATTAGATCCCATCTTCTCTAACCTCTCTAAACTCTCTGTTCAAACTCCTCTCCCTCTCCCCTGGTCAGACCACTTCTTGGTTCCTTTCAAATTCCAACTTCCAGGGAAGATCTTGGATACTCCTCGCCCCCGGGCCCCGTCACGCCCATGGAAAAAACTAGACACTATCCTATGGGAACGCTCTCTGTCCTCCACTCTACCCACCGTCGACCCCGACCCCTCCAAAGCCGAAATTCAATTACATAAATGGATTAGCGACTCTCTCGATACAGTCCTGCCACTTAAAGCCCTCCCTCCCAATAGGAAATCCTCCAAACTACCGTGGTTCTCTGAGGAACTACGTGAATTAAGACGGAAAGGCAAAAGGCTTGAACGCCAATGGAGAAAGCACTGGAACACAGAAGACAGAAGTGGATACAAAGCCCACATTAGGCTCTACAAAAATGCATTAAAAACGGCACAGGCCTCCTACTTTGAGGATCAAATAGCAGCCGCGACCAACTCCGCAAAAGAGACCTATCGGATAGTTAAACTCCTCTCCAGAATACAGGAACCCCCACCACCACCTGACCTGGATGGCGCAAAATGCAACCAGATGGCCGAATTTTTTTCGAAAAAAATCGAAAAAATCCTGAACTCCCTCCCGGCGGCGCCAATTGCACTAAGAGGCCCTTACCACCCGGCCTCCCAAGACACCCCGAGGTTGCTCTCCTTCCCCCAAATCACCACCGAAACGTTTCTCAACGTCCTGCACAAAGTCAAAAGCGGCGCCCCATCAGATCCAGCCCCGATCAGTAAACTGAAGCAAGTTGCCTCCACTATAGCCCCTCCTCTCACCAACCTGATCAACGCTTCGTTCGAAAATGGCACAGTCCCAGCAAACTGGAAAAAAGCCACTGTGAAGGCCCTCATAAAAAAACCGCATCTTCACCCCACAGACCCATCAAACTTTAGACCGATCTCACTGCTCCCGGCGATTAGCAAAATCGCCGAGAGAGTAGCAAATCAACACCTTTCTGAGTTCCTAGAGACCAATCACCTCCTCCGCCAAACCCAGACAGGTTCCAGACCAGGACAAGGGACAGATACCGCACTATTAGCCGTGGTCGAAGAAGCTAGGGGCATACTGGACGTAGGAGGATCAGTGGCAGTGATCCTCCTCGACCTGAGTGCCGCCTTCGACACGGTGGACCACGCAACCCTTGTTCATCATCTTGGACTAATAGGAGTGGCGGACTCCGCTTTGGCTTGGATCTCATCCTTCCTTGAAGACAGGTCTTTTCAAGTGACAGATGGACACTCCATCTCCAAGGCTCAGGCACTCAAGTGTGGGGTGCCTCAGGGATCCTCCCTGAGCCCCACACTTTTTAATGTGTACATGGCACCCCTCGAGGATGTTGTTAAACCTTTTGGGATTAAATCAATAATGTACGCCGATGACACTCAGCTTGTCGTTTCCCTCAACCAATCAGACAACGCCCTCTCCAATCTATTCAGCTGTCTGGAAAAAGTGCACCAATGGATGTGCGAGTCCCGGTTAAAACTGAATGGGGAAATATCAGAAATACTCCTTTAGGGAAACCCTGATAAAATCCCCACACCCCTTCCCTGGCCACCATGCATGGGATCTCCACCATCCCCAAAATCCGAAGTAAAAAGCCTAGGGATATGGCTGGACCAGGATCTCAGTTTTAAAACACAAGCGAGGAAAACTGCGGGAACGTGCTTCGGCCTTATGAAGATGGCACGAAAGATCCTCCATCTACTCCCCCTTCAATCCAGGAAGCTCTTGATGCAGGGGCTGGTGAACTCCAGATTGGACTATGGGAATGTCCTATATCTGGGGGCCCCAGTCTCTGTAGTCCACAGACTTCAATGTGCACAAAATGCGGCGGCAAGATTACTCACAGGAACTGCAGCGAGGAACTCGGCCAAGCCAGCCCTTAGAAGTCTGCACTGGCTGCCAGTTAAGGAACGGGTCAACTTCAAGACCCTGTGCATTGCCCATAGAATACTGCACAATGAAGGCCCTCCCATCCTCAGGCCTCTTGTGTCCCATCAACAATCAATCAGACAACTTCGATCTAACTCCCTCTCCCTTGCAAAAGTCCCCAGAATTAGGAAGGCCAGAACAGGTGGTCGCCTGTTTTCGTACAATGCCCCCAGACTGTGGAATGCCCTCCCACTCTCCCTGAGGCAAGAACAAAACCACTTCAGATTTAGGAAAAGACTGAAGACCCTTCTCTTCCCCTGAGCACTCCCCCCATGACTTCCCACCCTCCAGGACTATGGTCACTAGCTCCGGGATGCCCAAGGGTAGCTGTGCGCTCTACAAAACCCAAAATCAATCAATCAATCATGTTGTAGTGATGGGGCCCTAGGCCCGCATGGTAGTGGAAATGATGACACAGGACAACAGTTAGGGGAGTGGAACTCTGGCCACGAGCACAACCTCTCGGCCTCTTTTATTAACAGAGTCACCTGACCCAATGACGTCTGTGGTGGGTGGGTTTTCAGTGTAAGGCTACATGAAAACAACTAAACTGTGTCCTAGCAGGACACTACATCCCTCCAAAAGTTTAAGGAAAGAAAAATGAATGTCCAACCTGCAAGAAAAACAGAACAGAAAATTTACAGCCCCAATGGATTCTCTTCTGGCGATCGGATGGGAGATGTTAAGCGTTCTGGACTGCACAGTCAATCAGATGATCTTCAACTCAGCGGTGTACTTCAGATCATCCTTGTCTTGCTGCGTTGGTGCTTCTGTACAGTGTTCATCACTTGGACCATCGGGAGCAGAATGTGTGTGACCCTTGATGGGTCTCGCAGGTGTTCCGAGCCTGGTGGATGACAACGCTTGTTGGTTGCTGGAGACGACTACGGCACAAGAGGTCGTCTTTCCTTGGATTCACTGGTCTGGATACTTTCACACCTCCTGCCGGCCAAGTACCTTCCGACGTGCCTTTCTCGCCTGACTCCTCTTTCACTGGAGCCTCGAAGACTGGCCTCTCGCACTTGGACTCTTCTCTCACTAGAGTCGCCGGTGAGGACCCTCTTGCTGGACACGATGGGACCAGATGGACCGCGCTGGGCTTCGCATGAGCCGCGCAAAGGCGTCGCTGAGGAACTGCCAATGGACTCACCGCCAAGTCGCTCATGTTGCCTTCGGGGATGCTGATGTCATTCGCCAGTATGGTCTTACTGTTGGGACATGGGTTTGTTGTCTTCATCAGATCGTTTCTCGTGCCAGCTGTTTACCTGGGGCCTTCGTGCTTCCCGTTGCCTGTCGTGGAGCCTTCGCTGCTGCACCTCTCCCATCTGGATTACTCTCTCACAGGAAATGCGGCCGAGGCCCTCGTCCCCTGGACTGCCACGTGAGTGTGTGGGCTGTGCGGGTCACTGTCGAACTTCGGACAGGGCGACAGACGAATCTTGAGTAGTCCACAAATGTAGATTGTCTAGTGCTCGGGTATGCTCTGCTTCAGCAATATTCAAGTTGACGGGGCACCCAGACGGTTCTTCGGTGGTTGGTCTCCTCAGGTGCAGGTTGTCGGGATTACTGAGATCCACACGGATGTTGCGATGGTCCTTGGGCAGCACCGATGTTCCTGTGTGCTGAATGTGGTTCTCTCTCTTCCTCTGTGGAGTGATGGTGTGTTACTCCATTCTTCCTCTTCGTTCGCTTTCTCAACGCGGTCCAGTCTTCTTTCTTGCTTGCTCTTGCTAACCAGGCTTTTCCATGTAGAGGGCCCTCTACATGTTTTCCCCCTGGTCTTGTCCATGCGGTGGGACACTGTCTTCACTTGGCTTGGTGACTAGACCTGCCTTCGTATCTTCCCTTTACTTGATCACTTCTTTTGCTTTCCATTGGGAAACCCTTCCTTAGTCATCGGGTTTCTTTGGCTCTCTGGTTCCTTCTTCAGTGGCACTTCTGCAATTCTCTGGCGAATTGGCTTCTTGTCTTCTTCCCTTTCTTTGTAGCGTCGCGCCCTTCTTCTTATTGTTCCATCTCGCGACGCAGTCTGGTCACTGTGCTGTCTTGGTCTTCCCAGCCAGTCTTCTCCAGGCACCGTACACTCCGCCTGTTTCTCTCTGGTCTGGGCATGGCTCTCCGACACTGTGAGCTTCCCTTCTGTGACTGGACCGGTCGTCGCAATATTCTCGGTTGTTTCTTCTTCTTTTCTTTTCCGTTGGCGACCTGCCTGGGTGGTCGGTTCCATCTTTTCGACAATGAGTCTTCATGCTTTTAATGGTGGCACGCTTCGTCGGCGCTGTAGAGGGTTAGTCACCAATCCTCGTACTTTCGCTTGGGCATGCCGTCATACGAGCTGATGATGGCGCTCTGGTTGATGTGACACATCGCTGCCTCACTCTGGGACCTCTGTGTGCTGTCCTGTGGCGTTGGCATTGGTGTGTCGCTATGCAGCGTCACTCTGGCGCTCCTGATTTCTGGCGCTCCTGGCATGTTACGGCGCAGTGCTGCGCTGTCCTGGCGTGCGGGTGTGGAGTTCTTGTACTCCTGGCGCGTCCTTGCGCCTCGTGGCGTGTTTCTGCTTTTCTGGCGCATTTCTGCACTGTCTCCTGGCGTGTTCCTGAAGGTTCTGGTGCGTTCCTGCGCTGTCTCCTGGCGTGTTCCGGAGGTTGCATATTAACGTGGCGTCATTCGGACGTGGCTGTGTTCTTGTGCTTCATCCGTTCTCCTGCTGTGTGGAGTTCCTTCACGCCTTGCGCTGTGATCTCAACATTTGTTGTCAGTTGGGTGATGGCTTCCTCGCTTCTGGCGCATCCCTGTGCAGCTCTGTGCTGTCCTGTGTCACTGGGCAGTGACAGTGGGTTTGTAAACGCTGTCTCTGTCAGTGTTTGTTGCCTGGGGGGTTGTCGCTGATCCTGCCTTGTCACGTTGTGCAATGGGCAAGTGCTATTCGGCGCTGTGGGATTTGTGGCTGCTTCAGGCACTCTTGTTTAATGCATCTGCGTGCCCTTCCCTGCTCGACTAGTTTTTTTTTCCTTCTGTTTTCCCTTCCAAAACCTCGTCCTGTACTGTTCTGTCCTACACAGGTGTCTGGGGTGGAGGCAATGTGGTTGTACCACCACTAGGTGGCAGTGTAGCGCTGCAGGGTTCAGCTTGACGGCTTCCACTTTCTGCTGGCCGCGCTGTCTTGGGGCTATCGGGCAGGCAGGCAGGCGCCTGCGAACTTGTCCACGGTGCTAGCAGCACAGGGAAGGTAGGCCAGTTTCCCTTCCTTCCACTGGAGTTGTGGGCTCTTGCTGGGGAACCAATTGATTGCGGCGACGCTGCTGGGGCAGCAGGTCTCCGTGTGTGTGTGGGCGGGCTCTGTCTTCTGTGTTCACGCCCTGCAGCTCATGACACACTGCGGGCGCTCCTTTGCGGATTCTTCACCCCGCCGCCGCAGTTCCACAGCACACACGATGCGCGGCGGGGGTTTGTGCAGGGCTCAGACCGGGTGCAGCGAGGTGGGCTCTCACTGGCCTGGGCTTTCTTGGGGACACTTGCTGGCGGCCGCTGCTGCCTCCATTCCTGCCACAGCGGGTGGGCTCCGCTTTTACTCAGTGTCCGCCCGGCAGCACTTCACTGGGGTTGCTCCGGCAGTATTCACCTGGGCACTTGTGGTTGACCGCGGGTGGGCTCCGCTCGGTGTCTCCACGGCAGGGGTCAGTTGCAGGCAGGCCGCGGGTGGGCTCCGCTGGTCCTGCTTCACTTCCACTTTCTTTCACCCTCGCAGCGGAAGTCGCGCACCACACATGCTTCGCTGCGGGGGCAGGAGGCGCTGCAGGCAGGCCGCGGGTGGGCTCCGCTGGCTTCGCTTTGATGTAGGTTAATTGTGGGCCTCTCGGCAGGGCGCCACGGTCTTACGGGTGGGCACCGCTTCCACTAAGAGTCACAAGGGGTGGTTCTCTTCAGTCTTGCGCGGCCCCCCAGGCAGTCAATATCGCCCGGTCTCACCTCCGGCCTGCGGGCCTCTTTTGCCACGCGGGTGGGATCCGCATGGGCACAGGAGGTGCGGGGTGGGATCCCGGTCACCTCTTGCTTCGTGGTGTAGGCCCGGGGCTTAGCACACGCACCGCGGGCCTCCGCTGGTGATCACTTGCTGCAGGGGGGGTGCCCCTGACACGGGCAGCATTTCCTCCTTTTTCCCCCTCGTTTTTCTTTGAGCTGTGGCACGTGTGGGCACAGCTACCGCCTCATCGCCAATGTAGTGATGGGGCCCTAGGCCCACATGGTAGTGGAAATGATGACACAGGACACCAGTCAGGGGAGTGGAACTCTGGCCACGAGCACGTGCGCTCGGCCTCTTTTATTAACAGCGTCACCTGACCCAGTGACGTCTGTGGTGGGTGGGTGTTCAGTGTAAGGCTACATGAAAACAACTAGACTGTGTCCTGGCAGGAAACTACACCTGTGTCTGTTCTCCACCCAGTTGTGCAGCACAGCTCGGGTGGAAAGATCTAAGTGCACATGTCGGTTTGGTTGTCCTAAGCCGGCCAGCTAAACCGACATGCGCACTTTCAGCAGTGCCCACGACTCCTCCGCCCTACTGCACCTGATGTCCATTAGGATGGCCCAACCCAGCCCAGCTCTAGGCTCGGCTCACCAAGGAAAAATAAAATGATAAAAAGCTGACTTTTTATCATTTTATTTTTCCAGTTTTCACTGCTGAGAAAGCAGTGGGGCGACGCTCCTCACCTTAATTAAGGCGCTGCCACTGGTTCATCGTACATCCACCGTGCCTACCAAATTATTAATGTATTCTGTAATTACAACACATTTGCTTGCATTCAAAATGTAAGCCACATTTTCAGGATCTAGACTGACAAAAAAAAAAATATTTTGATTTTACAGAAGTTGATTTTCTTCTTCCATTTTCTAAGAGTTCTACAATACTTTTTTTAAGGCAAGTTAGAGCCTGAAGATGTACAGGCTTTAGCCTCTTCTTGAACGTTTCACATAAAAATCTTTTTTGAAAGGGTGCATTACCGTGCTCTGCTAGAGTACAATTTCGGCTCCTGTGCTTCATAAAAATTCATTCCATTTCTCACGACTTTTATCGATGTGAAGACCATGATGGAGGAACAGACTTGCAGCGAAGCAACTTCATACTTAATCTAACGTTTAAAGTCGGTATTTCTATGGATTCTTTGTTCACTTCTTTATAGTACATTATTTTATTTTATCACAAATGGAGGGCAAACGAGTTTTGAAAGGCTTTGGAACTTGGAAGACATTTAAAATGGAGGAATTTCATATAGGTAATGGTCTGTCTAGCAAAGAAACATTGTTCCCTTGGGTAAGCATATGTACAAGCCCACCTCAGATAATCTTCTTTTTCAACTGGATCAGAAAGCAGGGGCACAGACAAAAGTAGAAGAGACTAAAAGAGTCTCGCACACACTGAGGCAGCGTGTATGCTAATATAACACAAAACCTGGACTATGGCACCTTATTAACAAACATTGCCAAAGCCAATAGGTTTTGATTTAGTTTGGTCCATGAAAAAACACAGGACCTGATTTATGAAAGGGTTTGCATCGCCCTTACGTGATGCAAGGGGATCCAGGGCAACGACAAACCTAGAATGAGGTTTACTATGCCACACAAGGCCACCTTGCATGTCGCTGTGTAGTTTGGTAAATCATTGATTAACGCAAGACAGCGCAAGCCAATGCCTTGTGTTACTCCGTCCCAGAGAGGCATTCTATGGGTAGAGCATGGGTGTTCCCACGCATCTATCCCAGGATTTTGGCACATTCCCAGATATTCCATGAGTGGTAGACCTTGGAATGCGTAAAAATACTACATCTTCCCAGGGGAGGTGGAACGAGGGGAAATATGTTTATTTCTCCTTTTTTTTTCGTCTTTCTACATGTGAGGCATTCTGAAGCACACATAGAAAGCGAAAAACACCTCGGAGGCTTGTTTTTGTGGAGGAAGGTGTTCCTTCCTGTACAAAAACGATTGTGCCTGGCACTCTTGCACCAGGGCGCAAAGGGGCCTGTGCTGGCCCTAGGCAGCCAAAAGTGCACCATTATAAGGAAAGAGCAGGAATGTGCCATATTTTGATAGATATGGTGCATTCCTGACCGTTTCCGTTCACGCAGCGAAGCAAGGTGACTGCCAGATCACATCATACTTCCATTAACCACACCTTAACACCTCCCAGCATGTTACATAATACCTATCTAGAGTCCGCCCCAGAACCGCAAGGGTCCTAGCGCGAACATCATTAAGACACCACATCGCCCCCTTTGTTAACTAGAAAGTGGCAGACATCATTAAGAAATTACATCTCCTCAAATAGTATGTGAGGTGCTTGCACTTGCCTGCAAGACTGGGTAGCCTGAGATGAACAAAGTCCACTCTGATCGTGTGACAGTGGCACAGGCTCAGATGATTGAGTGAGACTTGTGAGTGGGGTTGTCTTGAAAGTAGTCTCGGGAATGGCCAACCGTTGAGGTAGGTGTTTGAAATGTGATGTGTCCTGTGTGATGTACTTTCCGGAATGATGTGCTGTCACAATATGTCCTTTGCTTGCTATAACCCGCAACTGGTCCATGTCAAATGGTGCATCCATTTTCTGTTTCTGACTATGTTTAACCAAAACCCAGTCTCCTTTGTAAAAAACTGTTTCCTGGGTGCCTAAGCTCTTATCTGCATTTGTTTTAATTTTGATTTTCTGAGTGGCACCCGTGATATGAACCTTGTCCACAATCTCTAACCAATCCAAAGTCCACTGAGGAAGTTTTGTTCTAATGGCTAAATAGCAAGGTGGCTGGACTTTCACTAGTCGTGTAGTGAGGAGTTAATCGATCAGCCCGGAGGGCCTGACACAGGGCTTGGTTCAGGTCGATACCTTTTATCAATGCTCGTTGAATCACCCTCTTGAGGGTGCCCATGAATCGCCCAATCACCCCATTAAATCGGGGTCTAAGAGGTGTTTTACGTCGAGTCGACCAAGAAATTCTTTAAACTCTTTGCTATTGAATGGCGGGTCATTGTCAGATTTAAGGATTTCTAGAATGCCCCACGTTGCAAAGATGTCCTCAAACCATTCCATGACTATGTCATGGGTTGTTGAAGACAGGTCTTCCACTAGAGGAAAAAGCATATATTCCTGAATAACTACAATGAGGTGATGTCCATTACCTAGAGGCCCAAAGAAGTTGACCGCAACTCTCTTCCAAGGGTGACCAGGAAGGTCAGATATTGTCACTGGGTGCTGTGTTACCTTGGAAATCAAGCAGTTACAAATGTGACATATTTTCAGGTCCTTCTTGACTTGCTCGTCAAGTCGAGGGAATCGCAGTCGATCTCTTAGAGCTCTCTTTGTGTCTACTAAGTCACGGTGTCCTTCATGAACCAGTTTGATTACTTGTTGTCTTAGACTCTCAGGTATGACAATTCTTGAGTCTCTTAATATTATGCCTTCTTGAGTGACTCTTAACTTATGTTGCACATTTTCGAACTTTTTGCAATTCAACATCATCTGCAAGAGGTTGCACATTATTTTTCCTGAATTGCGTTCTAATCAGATCTTTGATGATAAGCATGTCTTTGTCTTTATATTTTGGCAGCAATCATTTGTTCCACAGCAGAGCCACTGGAGTGCTGGACCTCACAATGAAATTAAGATATTCTTCAGCCACCTTGGATGTTGAATTGTGTCGATGTAGAGGCACTCCTGAAAAGTAGTCAGCAGGGTTTTGATCCTTCCCCGGCTTGAATATGATTTCATAGTCATACTTATAGTCTGAGCCCCCAACTCTCGATGCGAGGGGGAATCTTGACTTTTAGGTCCCAAAAATAGTAAGCAAGGCCTGTGGGTCTGTTATTACAGTAAATCGTTTTCCATAGAGGAATATATGAAAATGTTTGCAGGACCACCCAATAGCCAAAGTTTCCTTCTCTGGTTAAGAAAAGGCATGTTCTGTTTCAGGTAGGCTTCTACTGGTATAACCTACAATCTGTCTCTGAGCAGCCAGATGGCCATTGTGCTGCACAAGGATTGCCCCAGCCCCACTGAACTTGCATCTTCTGTGATCTCAGTGTGTAACTTCGGGTCAAAGTAGGCAATTTCGGTGGCATTCTCAATTGCATGCTTTATGTTTTTGAAGCTGTCATCATATTTAAGAGACCACTGGAATGGCACATTTTCATTTGTCAACTCTTTCAAGGGAGCACTCACAGTAGCAAAGTTGTGAATGTATCTTGAGTGTTAGAAATTGGGTTTCTGGTTGGTAGAGGTATGCACCCTGTCCAAGCAGGAACCACAATCCTAGTCAGGGTAAGTGTAGTACACACTAAGGGGCCCATTACGATGGCGGGTGGAAATGTTAAACGGGACCGACCGCCAGAGGTGCGGCGGTCCCGCTGTTTCCATTAGGATGCAACCGCCACCCTGGCGGTCGCATCCCGCATATTCAACATTGTGGTGGGCGGTGCTGTAAGCAGCACCCGCCACAATGTTGAAAATGCCTGTTGTGCATTGGCATGCACAATGTGACAATCCCCCCCCCACCCTCCCGGGGGCCCGCAACGGGCCCCCAAAGTAAACTCTGCATGCCTTTCCATGGCAGAGTCTCCGCCATGGAAAGGCATTCCACCGCACACATCATAATACGGACCGCCACTATATTATGGGCCTTTTCCGCCCGTCAGGATCTAGACTGACAAAAAAAAATTCTTTTGATTTTACAGAAGTTGATTTTCTTCTTCCATTTTCTAAGAGTTCTACAATACTTTTTTTTAAGGCAAGTTAGAGCCTGAAAATGTGCAGGCTTTAGCCTCTTCTTGAACGTTTCACATAAAAATCTTTTTTTGAAAGGGATGCATTACCGGGCTCTGCTACAGTACAGGTTCGCCTCCTGTGCTTCATAAAAATTCATTCCATTTCTCACGACTTTTATGCGATGTGAAGACCATGATGGAGGAACAGACTTGCAGCGAAGCAACTTCATACTTAATCTAACGTTTAAAGTCGGTATTTCTATGGATTCTTTGTTCACTTCTTTATAGTACATTATTTTATTTTAGCAGAAATGGAGGGCAAACGAGTTTTGAAAGGCTTTGGAACTTGGAAGACATTTAAAACGGAGGAATTTCATATAGGTAATGGTCTGTCTAGCAAAGAAACATTGTTCCCTTGGGTAAGCATATGTACAAGTTCACCTCAGATAATCTTCTTTTTCAACTGGATCAGAAAGCAGGGGCACAGACAAAAGTAGAAGAGACTAAAAGAGTGTCGCACACACAAAGGCAGCATGTATGCTAATATAACACAAAACCTGGACTATGGCACCTTATTAACAAACATTGCCAAAGCCAATAGGTTTTGATTTAGTTTGGTCCATGAAAAAACACAGGACCTGATTTATGAAAGGGTTTGCATCGCCCTTACATGATGCAAGGGGATCCAGGGCAACGACAAACCTAGAATGAGGTTTACTATGCCACACAAGGCCACCTTGCATGTCGCTGTGTAGTTTGGTAAATCATTGATTAACGCAAGACAGCGCAAGTCAATGCCTTGTGTTACTCCGTCCCAGAGAGGCATTCTATGGGTAGAGCATGGGTGTTCCCACGCATCTATCCCAGGATTTTGGCACATTCCCAGATATTCCATGAGTGGTAGACCTTGGAATGCGTAAAAATACTACATCTTCCCAGGGGAGGTGGAACGAGGGGAAATATGTTTATTTCTCCTTTTTTTTCGTCTTTCTACATGTGAGGCATTCTGAAGCACACATAGAAAGCGAAAAACACCTCGGAGGCTTGTTTTTGTGGAGGAAGGTGTTCCTTCCTGTACAAAAACGATTGTGCCTGGCACTCTTGCACCAGGGCGCAAAGGGGCCTGTGCTGGCCCTAGGCAGCCAAAAGTGCACCATTATAAGGAAAGAGCAGGAATGTGCCATATTTTGATAGATATGGTGCATTCCTGACCGTTTCCGTTCACGCAGCGAAGCAAGGTGACTGCCAGATCACATCATACTTCCATTAACCACACCTTAACACCTCCCAGCATGTTACATAATACCTATCTAGAGTCCGCCCCAGAACCGCAAGGGTCCTAGCGCGAACATCATTAAGACACCACATCGCCCCCTTTGTTAACTAGAAAGTGGCAGACATCATTAAGAAATTACATCTCCTCAAATAGTATGTGAGGTGCTCGCACTTGCCTGCAAGACTGGGTAGCCTGAGATGAACAAAGTCCACTCTGATCGTGTGACAGTGGCACAGGCTCAGATGATTGAGTGAGACTTGTGAGTGGGGTTGTCTTGAAAGTAGTCTCGGGAATGGCCAACCGTTGAGGTAGGTGTTTGAAATGTGATGTGTCCTGTGTGATGTACTTTCCGGAATGATGTGCTGTCACAATATGTCCTTTGCTTGCTATAACCCGCAACTGGTCCATGTCAAATGGTGCATCCATTTTCTGTTTCTGACTATGTTTAACCAAAACCCAGTCTCCTTTGTAAAAAACTGTTTCCTGGGTGCCTAAGCTCTTATCTGCATTTGTTTTAATTTTGATTTTCTGAGTGGCACCCGTGATATGAACCTTGTCCACAATCTCTAACCAATCCAAAGTCCACTGAGGAAGTTTTGTTCTAATGGCTAAATAGCAAGGTGGCTGGACTTTCACTAGTCGTGTAGTGAGGAGTTAATCGATCAGCCCGGAGGGCCTGACACAGGGCTTGGTTCAGATCGATACCTTTTATCAATGCTCGTTGAATCACCCTCTTGAGGGTGCCCATGAATCGCCCAATCACCCCATTAAATCGGGGTCTAAGAGGTGTTTTACGTCGAGTCGACCAAGAAATTCTTTAAACTCTTTGCTATTGAATGGCGGGTCATTGTCAGATTTAAGGATTTCTAGAATGCCCCACGTTGCAAAGATGTCCTCAAACCATTCCATGACTATGTCATGGGTTGTAGAAGACAGGTCTTCCACTAGAGGAAAAAGCATATATTCCTGAATAACTACAATGAGGTGATGTCCATTACCTAGAGGCCCAAAGAAGTTGACCGCAACTCTCTTCCAAGGGTGACCAGGAAGGTCAGATATTGTCACTGGGTGCTGTGTTACCTTGGAAATCAAGCAGTTACAAATGTGACATATTTTCAGGTCCTTCTTGACTTGCTCGTCAAGTCGAGGGAATCGCAGTCGATCTCTTAGAGCTCTCTTTGTGTCTACTAAGTCACGGTGTCCTTCATGAACCAGTTTGATTACTTGTTGTCTTAGACTCTCAGGTATGACAATTCTTGAGTCTCTTAATATTATGCCTTCTTGAGTGACTCTTAACTTATGTTGCACATTTTTGAACTTTTTGCAATTCAACATCATCTGCAAGAGGTTGCACATTATTTTTCCTGAATTGCGTTCTAATCAGATCTTTGATGATAAGCATGTCTTTGTCTTTATATTTTGGCAGCAATCATTTGTTCCACAGCAGAGCCACTGGAGTGCTGGACCTCACAATGAAATTAAGATATTCTTCAGCCACCTTGGATGTTGAATTGTGTCGATGTAGAGGCACTCCTGAAAAGTAGTCAGCAGGGTTTTGATCCTTCCCCGGCTTGAATATGATTTCATAGTCATACTTATAGTCTGAGCCCCCAACTCTCGATGCGAGGGGGAATCTTGACTTTTAGGTCCCAAAAATAGTAAGCAAGGCCTGTGGGTCTGTTATTACAGTAAATCGTTTTCCATAGAGGAATATATGAAAATGTTTGCAGGACCACCCAATAGCCAAAGTTTCCTTCTCTGGTTAAGAAAAGGCATGTTCTGTTTCAGGTAGGCTTCTACTGGTATAACCTACAATCTGTCTCTGAGCAGCCAGATGGCCATTGTGCTGCACAAGGATTGCCCCAGCCCCACTGAACTTGCATCTTCTGTGATCTCAGTGTGTAACTTCGGGTCAAAGTAGGCAATTTCGGTGGCATTCTCAATTGCATGCTTTATGTTTTTGAAGCTGTCATCATATTTAAGAGACCACTGGAATGGCACATTTTCATTTGTCAACTCTTTCAAGGGAGCACTCACAGTAGCAAAGTTGTGAATGTATCTTGAGTGTTAGAAATTGGGTTTCTGGTTGGTAGAGGTATGCACCCTGTCCAACAGGAACCACAATCCTAGTCAGGGTAAGTGTAGTACACACTAAGGGGCCCATTACGATGGCGGGTGGAAATGTTAAACGGGACCGACCGCCAGAGGTGCGGCGGTCCCGCTGTTTCCATTAGGATGCAACCGCCACCCTGGCGGTCGCATCCCGCATATTCAACATTGTGGTGGGCGGTGCTGTAAGCAGCACCCGCCACAATGTTGAAAATGCCTGTTGTGCATTGGCATGCACAATGTGACAATCCCCCCCACCCTCCCGGGGGCCCGCAACGGGCCCCCAAAGTAAACTCTGCATGCCTTTCCATGGCAGAGTCTCCGCCATGGAAAGGCATTCCACCGCACACATCATAATACGGACCGCCACTATATTATGGGCCTTTTCCGCCCGTCAGACAATCGTGACGATTGCCTGCTGGCAGAAAAGCGGCGGACGGTCTTTCCATCTGCCACTGTACCCCCCGCCATGCTAATAGGGCCCTAAATATTTACCTGTGCTCACCCTCTAGTGACAAATGCAAAAACAACAGTTGATGGACAGAATGCAGAACAATTTCATACATTCACCCCAGTACAGAGATCTGCGCCTAAATCCATAGTTTTTTTGTTCACCCTTCCATTCCTGTTTGAACCCAGCCACGTGCAAATCAGTCTTGACCCTGTGCCCCATTGGGAACAGTCCAGCCCGAACTGCCAAGCCAGGTCCTCCCTGGACTGGAAACAAGCAGCCAAGCACCGATTTCGGGCTTTTAGCCCTCTTCAGCCAGGATAGCTTGATTCCAGTAGCATGGATCTAGCCCTGATCTCTTGACTGGGTGAGAGTATTCTGTTTAATTCAGAGACTCTGTCCCTCACCACCCCTTGTTGTAAATATTTTTGTCCACCCTAAGCGTGGAAGGGTATACTCAGATGTGAGTCCCTTGCTCATTGCACCATCAGGATTCAAGCAAGCCGGGCCGAAGAGGCTGAAATGCCAGAAACCGGTCCCCGGTAGCTTGTTTCCTTCCCAGTGTAAGAATTGGCTTTTGTAGTTTGGTTTGCCCTGTTCCCATCATGCACTGGGACAGGAACAGACTAATTTGCATACAGCCAGGTTCTGAAACTGGGATGGTGCAGTGAGCTAAAAAACGGTGTTGGATCTAGCCCTGATCTCTTGACTGGGTGAGAGTATTCTGTTTAATTCAGAGACTCTGTCCCTCACCACCCCTTGTTGTAAATATTTTTGTCCACCCTAAGCGTGGAAGGGTATACTCAGATGTGAGTCCCTTGCTCATTGCACCATCAGGATTCAAGCAAGCCGGGCCGAAGAGGCTGAAATGCCAGAAACCGGTCCCCGGTAGCTTGTTTCCTTCCCAGTGTAAGAATTGGCTTTTGTAGTTTGGTTTGCCCTGTTCCCATCATGCACTGGGACAGGAACAGACTAATTTGCATACAGCCAGGTTCTGAAACTGGGATGGTGCAGTGAGCTAAAAAACGGTGTTGGATCTAGCCCTGATCTCTTGACTGGGTGAGAGTATTCTGTTTAATTCAGAGACTCTGTCCCTCACCACCCCTTGTTGTAAATATTTTTGTCCACCCTAAGCGTGGAAGGGTATACTCAGATGTGAGTCCCTTGCTCATTGCACCATCAGGATTCAAGCAAGCCGGGCCGAAGAGGCTGAAATGCCAGAAACCGGTCCCCGGTAGCTTGTTTCCTTCCCAGTGTAAGAATTGGCTTTTGTAGTTTGGTTTGCCCTGTTCCCATCATGCACTGGGACAGGAACAGACTAATTTGCATACAGCCAGGTTCTGAAACTGGGATGGTGCAGTGAGCTAAAAAACGGTGTTGGATCTAGCCCTGATCTCTTGACTGGGTGAGAGTATTCTGTTTAATTCAGAGACTCTGTCCCTCACCACCCCTTGTTGTAAATATTTTTGTCCACCCTAAGCGTGGAAGGGTATACTCAGATGTGAGTCCCTTGCTCATTGCACCATCAGGATTCAAGCAAGCCGGGCCGAAGAGGCTGAAATGCCAGAAAACGGTCCCCGGTAGCTTGTTTCCTTCCCAGTGTAAGAATTGGCTTTTGTAGTTTGGTTTGCCCTGTTCCCATCATGCACTGGGACAGGAACAGACTAATTTGCATACAGCCAGGTTCTGAAACTGGGATGGTGCAGTGAGCTAAAAAACGGTGTTGGATCTAGCCCTGATCTCTTGACTGGGTGAGAGTATTCTGTTTAATTCAGAGACTCTGTCCCTCACCACCCCTTGTTGTAAATATCCAGTAGCATGGAGAGCACGGGACTCACGTCTGAGCTTACCCGTCCCACTCGGGGTGACAAATGCAAAAACAACAGTTGATGGACAGAATGCAGAACAATGTCATACATTCACCCCAGTACAGAGATCTGGGCCTAAATCCATCGTTTTTTTGTTCACCATGCCATTTCAGTTTGAACCCAGCCATATGTAAATCAGTCTTGACCCTGTGCCCCATGGGAACAATCCAGCTCGAACTTCCAAGCCAGGTCCTCCCTGGACTGGAAACAAGCATCCTAGGACCGGTTTCCGGCTTCCAGCCCTCTTTCAGCCAGGATAGCTTGATTCCAGTGGCATGGAGAGCACGGGACTCACGTCTGAGCTTACCCGTCACACTCGGGTTGACAAATGCAAAAACAACAGTTGATGCATTTCACAGAGCAGTCAGGCTAAACTAAAGAGACAATGTGTAAAGTATTTGTGCACAAACAGGGCTTATACTTACATTTAATAGTCAATGCTGATACATTTTGCACTGTGCCTGCTTCCATATCAGCAGCTTGATGATCTGCTGGTTCTTCTTCTCTCGCATCCCTCAGCATTTTTCTAGACTGAGTGCGTCTGTCAACATGCGTCTTCTAAAGGAATCAGAAAGGCAACCATCGATGATTCTGAGACGCATGGCTTCATCATCATTAACTTTACAGAACTTACAATGTTTGATAACTGCCTCAAGTCTTTCAACAAACTCATCCATCGTTTCACCAGCATGTTGTCTAGCTTGATTTAAGATGTACCTTCATGGTCGACATTCAGCATTGGATTGAACTTGGCTTATAACACCTGTTTTATTTGTCGGTATAATGTTGCATCAGTTTGTGATACTTTCTTTAGCACTTATTTCACTCCATCGCCTGCAAGATTTTTGAAATATTTAATGATTTTCTTGTTGTCTCCTACTTCTAGAGCCTCTATTAAGTCATTGAACGTTTCAATACATGCAACTCATCTGGCACAAATGTTCTGTTTCTTGGCTGTGTCAAATGGCAGTGGTGGTTTCAGATGCGTGGCCACAGTGTATTTTGCACTCCCTTCTACTGCCATTGAGATTATATGCTGTTTGGGCAGTGCTCGACGTGTAGGATACTACCTGGAACTTCTGCACACAACACCCCATTGCTTGAGCCAGGGTCCCGACGTTCGATTGGAGGTCTCAGTCGGTTTTTGTTTCTCCTGCCTGGTTGTCCCTGCCTTTGTTTTGTCTGAATATTCTCTGTGCTCAGGGCGCAACATCTCCGCCAGCAACCTCACTGGCAATTTCTTGGTAGGCATTTTTGGATATGCTTCTCTGCAGGGCCTTCGATTATTTTTGCAGCTATGTATGGGCTAGAGCAGGGCTTTGACTCCACATGTACCAGTTGCAAACAGCTTTGCATCGATTTGAGGCATACCTGGCACATACAAGCAGTTTACTATACTGTTGTGAACTCTCAGGGAGAGCAGCCTTGCTCTTGTCAGGAACGTACCCCCTACTCTTCGCCTGTTGAAGCCTCTTCCCCAGCCCTGAATACATCACACAAGAAGCTGATTCATAACGTCTTTATTCTCCAACAGACAATCAAACACTGCCAGATCACATCACATCATACTTCCGTTAACCACACCTTAACCTCTTCGATGCTCATGACGGCTCCCGGCCGTCATGAGTCACGGTGGGCGTGTGCTGATGACGGCCGGGAGCCGTCATGACCACGCCTGTGATAGGAATGTTCAGCACTGCGGCGGAATTCGTGCCGCAGTGATGAGGTTAACACCTCCAAGCATGTTATGTAATTTTTGTCTAGAGTCCGCCTCAGATCCGCAAGGGGCCTAGCACGTACATCATCAAGACACTACTTCATGTACATAGGCAATATAAAGAATCACACAAACATACACAGATGTGCATTCACTCATTGAAAACACTAACAGGTGTACATGAAGATATAGGCAAATGGATGGTTGCACAAGAGTGTGGGTTGATGGTCCAATAGATGAAGGGATGGACAGTCTTGTACATGTGCATTCATGGAAATGTTATTGGGGGTGTAAGGATACATTAATAAAAATACATAAAAAACAGAAAAGAAAGCATTTGGAGTTTACATTGATAATTTAGCTCGTTCTTATGTTTGTATTTTCAATGGATGTGAGGTGTCTCCTATGTCTACAATTTGTTACAGTTCTTGTTGGATTAGGAGTTTTAAAATTCAGATTACCAGTCTTTTTATAGATTATATACAAAGAATGTTTTTCTCAATATCTCAAGCAGTTATGCAATGCCCTTCCTTCTTCAAAGGAACATGTAGTGGCGAAAACACATTGGGGCATATTACCAAGCAATAGCGATAATTATCGCTATTGCTTGGTTAGAGACAAAAATGTACCGCTGAGCTGCGGCGATTTTTACCGCAAATAAACCTTGGTATTACCAAGGTTTATCGCAAATGCGACAAAAATCGCCGCAATGCATGAATATCGCTGAAAAGTCAGCGATATTCATGCATTACCGAGCTAAGCTCTTAGCCATGTTATCCACCTCCCATTGGATAACATGGCTAAGAACTGCTCAGGGCAGGTGTTAGCTTTTGGAGATATTCGCGCTTAGCGCGAATATCTCCAAAAGTTGGTAATAGGAGATAGCAATGTTAGCGACTGTTTCCAGTCGCTAACATCTTGGCACGCCCACTTTGCATGTCATTAGTGATAAATATCACTGACATGCAAAGCGGGGCCCAAGATGGTTGCTATCTCCTACTAGCTGTCGCTAACTGGTGTTAGCGACAGCTAGGTAATAGGGAGATAATTTTATCTCCGCTTTCTTGGCTTTTAAAGCCAAAAAAGCGGAGATAAACCCCCTTGATAATATGCCCCATTATCTTTTTATTATGCTGGGAAATTGTTAACACACAGTATAAAAAACATTCAGTACTTTACTTTCTTAATTTCTTAGAAAAACAGGCATCTGTCAAAAACAAAATGCTTATATATCTCTTAGATCTTGGCGGACGTGTTACTCAGTCACAGCGGTGACAGATATGCTGTCCCCCTAAATAAAAATCCCATGGGATATAAAGGGATTTACATTTTGGTGGACAGGATATCTGTCAGCGTTGTGACCAGGTAACCTGTCCTCCAAGATCTAAATCAGACTCATAGTCTGAAATGGACCCAATTTCAAAACAATACTCAAACACTTTATTTCCTCATGTCAGTGTGAAAAAAAATAACCTGTATAAGGTAATACGCCAATTCCAAAAGATGATACTATATCAATGGTAGTGGTGTAACTGAACTTATGGGGTCCCCTAACAAAAAATGCATGGAGGAGGCCCTCACTCTCCGGACCCAGTCAGGAGCTCTCCTGCATGCCCGTGCACAGTACCGTACGGGTCCCCCTAGAGCTCGGGCCCCCGCACTGCGGGTTTTGCAGGGGCTACTGTTATGCCACTGATGTGCATTATCTAAACTCCTTTATTCCCTTAATTTACTCCAGTTACAAAGCCCACAATTCCACTTCCAAGACCCCCTGTCCACCTTCTTCTTCTAGCGGCACCAGCTTTACCAAGTTTCCTCTTTAATATTTCTTATCTCTGCTTGAAGGAATCGAGAGATGTTGGAACATTTCAGTGACGTGAGTCCCTGACTGGACGTGCAGTTTGTACATTTCAGTGATGTGAGGAGCCAACTGGATGCGCCCTTTGCCAGAAATTAAAGCTCTTGAATCCCTCAAGCAGAGATACCAATTTTGAAGAGGAAACTGATTTTGATGACCGTGTTGTTACAATCCCTCCCATACTTAAATGAATATTACTACATTGTGGTGCGGCACAAGAAGTTGACATAGGTGGAGTAGGAGTCCTGTTTGTCGGTGAGACAGATGGGAACAGGGCCGGACTGACTACCGGGCATTTTGGAATGCTGCCGAGCTGGGGCTGATTTCACTGCAGTGGGGACTGATTTCGTTGATGGAGACCTGCGTTTGCTTCGAAATAATTAAAGCAAAACTAATTTCATTCAGTACACGCAGGTCCGCATCAACGAAATCAGCCCCCAGCTCGGCAGCATTCAGAAACGCCTGGTAGTCAGTCCAGCCCTGGATGGGGAGGACAGAAGAAGAAATAGGCCTAAGGCAGAATTTGTTATCAGGAACAAAGTTGTTGAGGTGATAGTGGATTCGAGGTCATTGTATACCATTATTCGAAAAAGTGTGTTCCAAAAGGAGTGGTGTAGGGTAAGATTGTTGTTGAGGGACATAAATCCAGGAAGATATCAAGGGGAAGACATGGACATTCATTTTTGGGTACATGCTAATGGACATAGGCTTCGGAAAGAAGCAGATAAAGGGCCAGGTCTAAATAGCTGAGTCAGAGCCACCCATATAGGGTTGGTATCACCAATATGATCTCCATATCAGGATTGATCCTCGCGTTGCTGCACAAGTAATAGTAGTAGATGCACTGGCAGTGGAGGATATCTTGCAGGATGCCAAGGAAGTGTTCAGTGAGAAATTAGGATACTTAAAGGGATATGTACATAAAATAAAAGTTGAGCACGGAGCTATACCTGTTAAGCAGAAGGTCAAGAGGGTGCTGATAATGGTGAGAAAAAAAGTGAGGGAAATATTGGATGAGAGGTTGTGCAATGGGATAATAGAACCAGTTGAAACATCTGCTTGGATCTCTACAAGTGGTTATCACTGAGAAGGCTGATGGCAATTTGGGCTTCTGTGTTGACTTACAGAGCCTTAATCAGAACATTGTGTCAGATAGCTTCCCATTACCTAACATCAAATGAATGGGTCATATTGTTGCATGGAGGAAAGTACTTTGCCACATTAGACCTGCCGCATGCGTACCACCAAATTCATTTGGGCTGTCATCCACGGCGAGTATCTTTCAGACAATGGTAACAAAGGTTTTCAAGGCTTTACAGAGGGGTTACCTTTACATGGAGAACGGAACAACAAAAATGCTACGAGGGAATAAAAGAAGAAATCTGTGGTGCGGGCATCCTAGGGTTATTAGATATCATTGGCAACACCATTGTGAATGTGGATGTAAGCGGCATAGTTGTCGGAGCAGTCTTGTCCCAGATGGTGGATTCTTTGGAGAAAACTGTGGCATTTGCGTCACGCTCCTTGACTGCTGAGGAGGGCTATTGCTCGGTTATCGATAAGGAGACCTTGGTAGCACCTTGGGGTGTGGAATACTTTAGGATTTATGTATGGGGATACAAGATAACTCACCGCACAGTCCACAAGCCCCTGCTGAAGATATTGGGTACTGGGTGGGGCAGGATGAGAATCTGTCAGGCTAGCCCGTTTGGCATCCAGGGTACAGGAGTATACATTTCTAGTGGAATTTATTCCTGGTTGGTGGATTTCTTGTCACAGTTACCCTTGGATTCAAAAAGTGTGGATGAGGAAGGAGTGACCAAGTGTGCAAGGGAAAGAGATGTGGCCAGTGTAGAGGATGTTGTGCAGTGGAATCGAGGTGCAGTAGGTAAATCTGAATGGTCGTTATCCATGGAGAAGGATGAGGTGTTGAGAGGTCTTCTTAAGATTATACTCAAAGGCAGGAGAAGAGAGAACACTTTGCCCATTGCTTTGAGCCCTTTAATGCAATTTTGGATGAACTGTCTACAGATCATCATGCGGGGTGAGAAACTTTTTCCTCCCCTTGGCATTCGCAGGAGAGTGCCCGAAATAGCACATGAGGAACATTTGGGTCAGACAGTGACAAAGAAGAGATTGCGGTGTGAGTTTTGGTGGCCAAGTATGGATAGAGATGTGGTGGAATGGGTGGAAAGATGATGTGAATAAAGTGAGTGTGAGAAGAGGTTGAAAGTAGGTGCACAAGTTGAAGCATCCATGATCCTAATCAAGTGTGGCACAGTGTGTGACTGGATTTTATTGGCTCTGTGGCAGGAGTTGAGCACAACAAGAGATTTTGAATTGTCATCGTGGATTTTCATTCCAGGTGGCTGATTGTATGACTAGTGCCTTAGATTAAAACTAGAGTTACCATAAGGAAGGTGCATGAGAAGTTAAGAGCGGAGGGTTGCCCTGCTGTGATCGTAATAGATCCTCCTAATGTGATCCTCCTAGAAACGCCACAGCACATCGAGTACGCTGCCTAACCCCAGCAAGGGAGCCTGCTTTTGCCGCCACGCTAAACCCCTGTAAGGGAACCGCTCCTGCCGCTACGCCTCGCCGGACCCGCTTCGCGGGTCCCGCAGCGCGGCTTGCTGCAGGTTTAAAGACACTGACAAGGGGGCAAACTCCAACTGACCGGCAGGGCTGCGAGCAACTGCGGGGACTCCGAGGACCAGGAGTCCCCGCGCGCCCCTGGACCAGCTGGGCTGCTCTCCCTGCCGGCTCCGCCCATCCGCCTTCAGTGTCAAAACACGGCTTCACCGGGCACTCAGTGGATTCCTCCTAGAAACGCCACAGCACATCGAGGACGCTGCCTAACCCCAGCAAGGGAGCCTGCTTTTGCCGCCACGCTAAACCCCTGTAAGGGAACCGCTCCTGCCGCTACGCCTCGCCGGACCCGCTTCGCGGGTCCCGCAGCGCGGCTTGCTGCAGGTTTAAAGACACTGACAAGGGGGCAAACTCCAACTGACCGGCAGGGCTGCGAGCAACTGCGGGGACTCCGAGGACCAGGAGTCCCCGCGCGCCCCTGAACCAGCTGGGCTGCTCTCCCTGCCGGCTCCGCCCATCCGCCTTCAGTGTCAAAACGCGGCTTCACCGGGCACTCAGTGGATTCCTCCTAGAAACGCCACAGCACATCTAGTACGCTGCCTAACCCCAGCAAGGGAGCCTGCTTTTGCCGCCATGCTAAACCCCTGTAAGGGAACCGCTCCTGCCGCTACGCCTCGCCCGACCCGCTTCGCGGGTCCCGCAGTGCGGCTTGCTGCAGGTTTAAAGACACTGACAAGGGGGCAAACTCCAACTGACCGGCAGGGCTGCGAGCAACTGCGGGGACTCCGAGGACCAGGAGTCCCCGCGCGCCCCTGGACCAGCAGGGCTGCTCTCCCTGCCGGCTCCGCCCATCCGCCTTCAGTGTCAAAACGCGGCTTCACCGGGCACTCAGTGGATTCCTCCTAGAAACGCCACAGCACATCGAGGACGCTGCCTAACCCCAGCAAGGGAGCCTGCTTTTGCCGCCACGCTAAACCCCTGTAAGGGAACCGCTCCTGCCGCTACGCCTCGCCGGACCCGCTTTGCGGGTCCCGCAGCGCAGCTTGCTGCAGGTTTAAAGACACTGACAAGGGGGCAAACTCCAACTGACCGGCAGGGCTGCGAGCAACTGCGGGAACGTCCGAGGACCAGGAGTCCCCGCGCGCCCCTGGACCAGCAGGGCTGCTCTCCCTGCCGGCTCCGCCCATCCGCCTTCAGTGTCAAAACGCGGCTTCACCGGGCACTCAGTGGAATCCTCCTAGAAACGCCACAGCACATCGAGGACGCTGCCTAACCCCTGCAAGGGAGCCTGCTTTTGCCACCACGCTAAACCCCTGTAAGGGAACCGCTCCTGCCGCTACGCCTCGCCGGACCCGCTTCGCGGGTCCCGCAGCGCGGCTTGCTGCAGGTTTAAAGACACTGACAAGGGGGCAAACTCCAACTGACCGGCAGGGATGCGAGCAACTGCGGGGACTCCGAGGACCAGGAGTCCCCGCGCGCCCCTGGACCAGCTGGGCTGCTCTCCCTGCCGGCTCCGCCCATCCGCCAGGCAATTGGACAGCTACTTAAAGGAAACACCGCTCCCGCTGCGCGGGAGCGCACGGGTTGGCGCCGGGAGAAGCCCGGGACAAGGGCGGGACCGTTTGAGGCCGTTCGAGGACTAAGAGGACTGGCCTGGCCCACCCCCCTTGGTTTGTGTCGTCTGGCCTGCACACCGATACCAGTGAGTACATTACTGGAACTGTAACTGATATACATCATGAGTACACGGGGCAGTCGCAGTAAAACTGCAATGGGGTTGAGCAAGCCCAGCGGGACATTGGATGATTTCCTTGTGAAAACGAATCTGGCAATTGACGCCGAAATTACCAAAATGCAGAAGAGGGTTTCAATTGAGCTAGATGCTGCACGTAGGCTTTCTCAAACCTTTGCAAATTCCCAAAAATCTTCTCTAGGGAGAATTGCGTCTGCTGCAGCTCCGCAACACACTTCATGCCCTCCCCCACTGATAATTCATGCCGATATTCACCATGCTCCCCCTTCTTCTTCCCTCCCACTAGAGCCCATATCCACTTTAACTACTGTGCCCTCTAAATCTCCCGAGGGAATTGTGCCCACCGGACCTGGAACTACCATCATCTTGCCGGACAGTCCCGACCCCCCTCCCTCTGTAGTAAAAAATGAAAATAAAGATGGCCCAACCCTAAAAAAGAAAAATAACGCAAGATCTGCCTATGCCCGCAAAAAAGCAAAAATTGCAAGGCAGCAGTTTTTCAACAACAGGCGAACATTACCCACCACAGGGGAGTCTACACAAATGCCAAACTTGGATAACCAGCTAATAGGGGGGGGATAGAGAACACAGCAATGGTCCCTGCCCCTACCCCAGAGCCCCTCCCTGTCTGCGGCGAGAAACCAAAAGAGGGAGGGCAAAGCGAGTCAGGGAGGGATAGAGATAAGGCGGGCGACGATGAAGACTTTCTCAAGACAGTTTGGGTTACCTTAAAACAACTATTGTCACCTCTGGAACTCAGACTTTCACGTATTGAGAATCATCTTCTTGAGATGGATAAGACCTTAGTCTCCCTGGCCACTCTTAGCCTAAAACAACTGGAAGCTAGTTATCCTCGTATTGCTGAGGGTGTCCCCCAGGATGGCGATGATGGCATCCAATCGGCCCCAGAATCTAACGCTATTTCCCCTGCTCCTCCTCTAATATTGCCCCCGGTTCTGCCCCCACCCTTACCAAAACCTATCCTAATACCTAAACCTCGGACAATTCCAAATGTTCCTGTTCCTCTCATATCAAAACCCTCAAAACCAGCGACAAAAGGCTCCGAGAATCAGACCTTTCCCAAACCTATCCCTAAGGCAGCTCACAAGCCCAACAAGACCAACAGCCCCCCTCCTCCGCGTATAACTAACCAACACCAAGGTCACCAGAACTTTCGTGGGGGCTATATCGATCTCCCTCCCGACGCCGGGCCCTATGTGGTCATCCTGGCCGGGGTACCACCACTTGACCCTCATTCTGTGGAGACCCAGTGGTCCCTAAAGAATAAGGTGATTTACTGGCTAAACGTCAACAGGCAGCTCCCTAATACTACCAGGAGCAGGGTCCTAATGGTCAGGAGAGTCCCATGGGTGGGTCGTACCCATAAATCCATCCCCGGAGACTGCATAGTGGTCTCATTTGCAGACCCCCACACAGCCCAACTTATCACTACATGGGATTCATATGACACTGACCAATCTATTGTCACCAGACCCCTTACCTTTTTCTACCCCCCTACACAGACTCTTGAGCCACCTGGGGCTTGGTAAATAGCCCACAACCGTAGATGGAAAGGACAGGGGCATGGCTGGCTACCCACTAACAACTGGTGGGAAGGAGCACCCACTATGAACAGGTTTGAGTGTTTGGACCAGGTGGATTGACTGGGAACTAGTGTTCCCTCAATCCCTACTAATGCCCATAACCCTCCAATGGATACCGTTACGAACGAAAAATCATTGCCCACAATCCAAAATCCAAGTCCAATGGGGATAGACTTAACCTGCCCTGAACAGCATGCCCCTACTGCACAGGTCACACGACAGATAGAGCTGGCACACTCCCAAGATCCGAAAGGCATAACGGGGAACGAAGGTCATCATCATCAGAAAAATGGAAACCCTATGCACTCTCTCCTTTCCTGGAATGTAGCAGGCCTGGGTAGTAAGATCACCCACAAACCCTGGCTGGATATTGTGCAGAAGTATGGCATCCTTTGTCTCCAAGAAACCTGGCTTGTAGAGGAAGCCCATATCTTGGGCTACCGAACATTTCATTCACCCGCTGTCCCATCAGCCCAGGGTCGCAATAAGGGGGGCTTGTGCATATACATCTCGAATGTAGGGGATGTAAAAGTCTACAATTTTCATTCCAATCAGTACTTCCAAATTATACTACTTAAATGGGGCACTACACAAAAGGTGATACTTGTGAACTTCTATAATAATTTGCCAATTAGTGAAGTGGAATTGAATTTGAACAATATGATCCATCATATCCACAAACTGAGAGATCAAGGCACGGGGGTTCATATAGTGCTGTGGGTGGGAGACTTCAATTGTACCATCTGCCCGTCTTCTGAGTTAGGTTTGTGCGGCCTTTCAGACCTCGGGGAGGATGGTCCTTTGCACTTCTCCCACACCAATCTGGGGTCTCTTCTCAACAACGTCATATTCACTTTTGACCTCACTTTTATCAACCAGGCATGCTCCCCCCCGGTTCCCTTTGTCCCAACGTATAATGGAAGAGGTTGTAAAACCACAATCGATTTTGCACTGATATCACCCACTCATCCTGATTTTATAACTTTCTGGGAAATCGGGGACGACCCTATGAGCGATCATTATCCCATCACTTTCGGGGTAAAGCTGATGGAGGGGAAAGTAAAGGAACCTAGCAGGGTTTTATACCCACATGAGGTCACCCTAACCAAGACCAACGGGTATGTAATTAAATGGGAGAAAATTAACCCTACATCCTTCTTTCAAAATTTCCTATCGTCCTGCTCCACAGACATACTTGTTTGCTTAGAAGAAGATACTGACCCAAAGACCATCATGGCTGCCTTCTCTAACATCCAGCGACACATAAAAAATGCATTAACTAGGAGTTGCAAGGACAACGGGAGGCATACACGTTGGTGGTTAGATTCTAGATGCACATCTGCCCTGAAAAACCTAAAGAAGGCTTTATCTGCTATCCCAAAAGACAGGGCTCACATTCGCCTGGCGAGACAAGATTATAAGCAGGCAATTAAACAGCGGAGGGCGACACTGAAGAAGGAGGCCTGGGAAGCCCTGGGGGAAGCCGCTAGGAATAAGGACACTAATCTCTTTTGGAAAGTCATAAGATCCGTATATAACTCAAAAGATAGGGACAATTCCATAGATGTAGCAATAACGGCAGAGCTCTGGGTAGAACATTATGGTAATCTTTATACCAACAGTCAGGGTGACGCCCCGAACCAATGTAAGGTGTCTTCATCTACGGATAACATAACTGAGGATAACCCGCTAACTGTCCCTCCAGCACCCCCCTACCCGATTGAACTGGTATTTACCATTCTAGAAGTGGAAGATGCCCTTAGGGAAAGTCCGTTAGGGAAAGCCCCCGGCCCTGATCATACCCCAGTGGATGTCTATAAATCAAATCTGGATTTCTGGGTTCCCCGGTTAACCAACGTACTAAATATGGGAAACAAATGTGGTTTCATTAACACCTGGTCAGACGCGATCGTAGTCCCCATTTTCAAAAAGGGGAATAGGGACGACCCTGCTTGTTACCGTCCAATATCGCTATTGGACGGACTTATGAAAATCGCAGGAAGGATCGTCCTTAAGAGGATACAACACTGGGAAGCAGAGAAAAAGGTCATCTCGGAGCTCCAATATGGGTTCCGAAAGGGACTAGGGACACTGGAACAATGTTTAAACTTGTCTCTACTAGTCTCTAAATACACTGAGGCCAAAAAAGGGGACCTATTTGTTACCTTTGTTGACCTTAGCTCCGCATTTGATTGCGTGGACCACGCGCAGCTCTGGTCAACATTGGAACACATCGGGGTGGACTCAACCATTCTCACATTCATCAAAGAACTATACAGAGATGCTGGGGCCAGAGTAAGATTCGGGACCCAGGGGCAATGTTCTCAAAAATTCGCTATAAACAGAGGGGTTAGGCAAGGCTGCATACTTGCGCCCTTGCTCTTTACATTTTACATAAATTCCATCACTGAGAACTTAATAACTTTGCCAAGCGATTACCCAGCTGTAAATGGTAGGCCTGTACCCATTCTTTTATATGCAGATGACGCAGCAATCATGTCTAGGACAAAGGTAGGCTTGCAGAGAGCAGTAAATGAATTTTCATCTTACATGGGTAAAAGAAACTTGAAGGTGAATATTTCTAAAACTTTCTCCATGTCCTGCTCCCAAAAGAGCAATAGACCACAATGTTCAATATATCTGGAGCAGCAAAAGATCGCGATCACGGACACTTTTTGCTACTTGGGCATTGTTTTTGACAGGAGGGGAAGGTGGAAACATGCAGTGTCAGCCAGGAAACTCGCCTTCAGCCGTGCCATAGGGGCCCTACGAACCTATGCAGGCAAAATTGGGGGTAAACCCATTAGAGAAATGTTACAGATCTATCGGGCAAAGTGCATAGCTACGGCCACATATGGAGCAGGTCTTTGGGGTTTCGAGAACGTGTCCTCACTACAAACTTGCGAGAACATTTTCATTTGTTACTTACTAGGTGTGCACAAAACCACCTCGACCTTTATGACCCATATCGAGACCGGCCTTAAATACCTCAGTGACATTATAAAATTATCACCTTGTTTGCTTTGGCATAAAATTTGGACCACAGTGGAGTGCCAATTGAACAGAAACCTCATCAAAGACTGCATGACTTTGGATGGTACAGCAAAAGTCAAGTGGCTGCGATACGTCCAGATGATGTTTTCTAACATTGGACACCCTGAATTTTATGATGATCCAGAGATTCTACAAACCTTGCCTAGGCCGGCTCTCAAAAAACTTTTAATTACACACCTAGAAAGTGCAAGATGGGACACAGACAAACTTAAAGGCACTACCCTGAGCTATCAGCAAATTACCCCTACCGAAGGCCTACAATTTTACCTTGGGATTGAAACAGCACCCTATCCTTGCATGCTCTTGACTAGGCTGCGCTTAGGGATCTTCTTTCGCATGGTCACTTTGCCAAAACAGAACGACTGGGCCTCCTTGAACCTAACATGCGCATGCGATGACCACTCAACACAAAGCAACATTCACATCATGTTCTTTTGTAACCTGTACACCAGCCCGAGGAAACTTTTCCTTCTACAACTACTTAAACGCTGGGGGATAAGAACATGTAAATCTGCATACTTGAAATTACTGCTGCTAGAAGATGAGGATGTTATCTTTGTTGTTTCTCGCTTTTTAATGTCAGTGATGAAATACAGAAACTCAATGAGCTAAGTATCACATGTTTAAATCAACTGATCACTGTAACATGAGGCCCTTCGTCCAAATGACTGCTGCAGATTTTAATCCTTGGAAAAATGTTTTATCTATTCTTCGTAACTTTGCTTGTGTGAAAACTGATTTTAATTTTTTTTTTGTATAAATTGTACTTGCACGCTTTTATGATTTTTTGATAAATCGAATAAAGCTTATTTGATTTGATTTGATTTGACTATGGGTCTCAGTTAACATCGCGGAAGATGAGAGAGTTTTTGGAATTGTGTGGAAACAAAAACGTATGCACTGCGCTTTACACTCCCCAAGCTAATGGGATTGTGGAGAGAGCTAACCACATGGTTAAGGGGGCAATAGAGTTGGCCTTAGCCAATAAGCTGGACATAGAGGAGGTCACTTCTGATTTGGTGTGGGCTTACTGCACCACAGAGAATATCACTGCCAGTAAGGTCCCCTTTTGTGCCCTGACAGGGAGAAAGGCCATGACCAAACTCATACCATCTTGGATAAGGGAGTTGGTAGGTGGGAGAGGGGTGAGGGGATGGAGTTAGGCCAGAATTTTATCTTCCCCACATTCCAAGCGAGAGGAAAGATCAACCCAGCATCGACAAAGGTGATTGAGTCAAAGTGAGGTTGGGACGTAACAAGAGTGGTTTGAGGAAGTTCCACAGCCCTTTTCAAGTCAAGGAAGTGCATCAGTGGCTTGTGATGTTGGTTAATGGAGAGAGATGGAATCTCCATAGGGTGAAAAATATTGTGCAGATGACAAAACACCCATAAGGAGAGAGGATGAAAATGCTTGTAGTTGTCACATGTTAGCACAGGATCCCCAATCATTGAGCGACTCACATGTGAATGCTGCAGGGAGAGTTGTGGGGCCAGGCGGTGATAATTTAGAGGTGAGTTGTGAAGTTGGAAAAAAAATTCTGTATATATTATTCATACTCAGAGACCCCTGCATGTGAGGAGGCCCCCTACTTACTTGAAGGATTTTGTAGTGGAATAGTCCTTCCACTCGGATCCGCTGAATGCGTGTATTTCTTGACAACTGTAGTGTAGGGACATCTTTACAAAGGGCCTCATTGGAATTTGGGTACTTATGCAGCACTTCTCAGACACTGCAAATATGTCAATAAATTGGGGTTAGCCCACCAGATGCTTCTTCGTTTCGCGTGTGTTCGTCACTACGGCCTTGTCTGGTTGTTCCTTCTCGTTCACTGGCCGCAACATTAGGCCCCTTGAGACATTCTACACACAGCTCCAACGTTTCCGTCTGGCATTTGCTCTGCTCAGCCCTTCGTATTAACTTCGGCTTTAAGCGTGTTGTAGTCACAGGCCAGTTACATAGGGCAACGTCTACAACTCCATGCTGCAAAGTTGTTTATTTAAACTTTTGATGTACACATCACACCCAGCCTTTACGCCACACACGAGTAACCAATCTAACTTACACTCCACCATGTCTGAAGAGCACTGCTCCTGCTTGGCTGAAGAATCATTACCAAAATATGTAGTAATCATAAGCTGTAGACTACTGTAATTTATGTAAACCAGTTTATTTAGGTAAAACTCTTCATCAGCGTGTTACTCCACTCATCAGCCAGCAGCAGCTGATACAGCTATTGCTTTCAGAGTCTAGCAACATGACAATAAAACCTTTGAAACAGAAGGTTCTACATGTTATATTGGTTGCCTTCTTTTGCAATATCACCACAGCTACCCTTGATGTGTGCGAAAAAGAGCGAAAGAGATGGGCACAGCATTTGCGAGGTGTGTAGCTCAGTAGAGTAAATCATTGGGTTAGATTGAGGTGAAGTTTCTGTGTATCAACATCAGTTTACAAATATTGCATATATTATTGGCTCTATTAAAAGGGTGATCCTTTATTCAGCCTTTACTAGGGGAGACCTCAGGGGGTGGGTGGACTCAGCACAGATATGCCAATCCCGTGAATAACCGCTATGACGCTTTTAACCCCTTGGACGATAATGACTGCCTGCCCTTATTGGACGGAGGTCTAGCAGCGGACACAGGTACTATAAGGGACATCATGATAGTAGTAGCATCTAATGATTGCCTGGAAGTCGAGGGGACCCGTGACTTTAAGACTTCTCATAGGCTAATCCCAAAGGAACCCCTCGAGAAATGTACCACTGCTATCCCTCATCTAGGGCCACGGCATAACTGCATAACCGCAATACTGACTTTCATGCTTCCATTGTAGACCTTCCGTATACTGAAAATGAATCACTTCCCGGCCCTCAGGGCAGTAGTGATACTGTTGAACAAGTTACAAATAATCTGCATTTAAGTATAAGTACGGATATGTTAAAAAACAACATTAATACCACTACTAAGATTATGCCCTTGATGCAACATCAACTAACTTTATGTCCGTCCAGTAGACCCAGTGGCAGTAAGTTCCCAACTGGCACAGGCACTCAGGGGTGTACACCCATAATTAACAACGAGGCAAATAATTGTCGAGCAATTATATTGTGGAACCTACCGGGTATCCACTCCAAACTAAAAGACCCAGATTGGTTTTCCTACATAGAGAAAAATGATATTTGTGTCTTTCAAGAGACTTGGACTGCAGACAGGGTATATATAAATGGCTACACCACTTACAGTGTGGAGGCTAATCCGCCCAAGACGACAGGCAGGGCCAGTGGTGGGTTAATTATATTTGTAAAAAACTTGTTATCCTGCAAATATAAGCATATATCAATTGATTCCCAAGACATTGTGGGGGTACAGCTTGTTTTTCCAACTGGCTTAATTTTAACTTTGTTTAACGTTTACGATAGGTCAGAACTATATAACAGCGATTTGCTTGTACTTTCATTGCTGGATGATTTAGTCTGAATACATCAATCTAACTCTAAAGTTATCGCTGCGAGGGATTATAGTGTAGCATTTGAACCATGTTGAGCACTTTGCTTGAGGAAGAGGGTGAGCTATGGGGTATCCCTAATTTGGTTGCTGGTGGCCAAGGCCCACGCCTATCAAATGTCTCCTTGCAGATTGCCTCTATAATCACAGGAAGGAGCTTGAGAGCCTGCAATGGGAGAACTGCGTCTGATCTAGGGAGAAAGGCCACCTTTACAAAGGGTGCCTATTCTAGTATCATCGACTATATATTTATTGATGTAAGGGTGTGGTCGTTGGTTGAAGATATGAGCATTGAGCAAAGGGACGATAGTGATCACAATTCATTATTATTAAAATTGAGGGGTACTGATTTGAATAGGAACTTTCTAAGTCATATCTCTAAAAATGAGGAACCGCGCGTTACAAATAACCAAAGAAGAGTTCTGTGGCCTAAAGTCCAAGTTGATCAGGGCTTATATACTAGAATTTATAAGCTTTATTTATTGTTTTTAACCAATCTGTGCAGCAGTGCGGGAAGTACACAACCCCTGGAATTAAACCATATCGTAACGGTGCATCATACATTTTGTGAAGCTTTACAGACTGTCTTCACTAAAAATAGCACTAGTTGAAGGCCTCCTAGTATTGGGGTAAACCAGTGGTTCAACAGTGATTGTAAGAAAGTAATCCTGGCTCGCAACAGCTACAAAGTAACGCTAATTAAAGCAAAGCTGACAAAAATTGGCAAGACCTGGTCCTGGCCGCCCAATGTAGGGACGGTCGCCTTTTTGGGCACATTGTCTCAAAGGGGAGTAAGGAGAATGCTCTCAACTCTTAGCTATCACATTCAACCGGAGACCTGGGTGGACCACTTTACAAAATTATATTCGGGAAGAGATGCAGGATAGTTCTAACTCTGATAGTGCCAACCACCTCCCAGATACCACCATTTTAGTGGTGAATGCTAATAACTCAGCATTGGCCTTCAGCATAAAAACACTCTGTTAGCAATTAGTCGATTAAAGGCAGGAAAAGCCCCTGGTCCTGATCTGATCCCGGGTGACCTGTATAAATTGGAACCAATGATATGGGCCCAGTATATAAATCTTTTGTCCAATTGTATATTGGCTGGTGGGGATATTCCAGAAACATGGAGGGGAGCCGAGATAATTACCATCTATGAAAAAGGCGATGCTGCTATTCCCTCCAACTACAGACCGATCAGCCTGATAGACAACTTACAAAAGATTTGTTCCAGGCAAGTCCTAGATAAATTACAATGCTGGATAAGATACTGTCAACATACCAGGCGGGCTTTTGCTCCAAAATAAGCATGTGTGATCAAGCTTTCAGATTCACTTTATTAACTTGGAAATATGTGCTACTCAGGAAGCAGAAGCTTTATGTAGCTTTCGTGGATCTGCGAGCTGCGTTTGAATCAGTACCGCGTGACTTGTTGTGGAAGATTGTGCTAGATTTAGGTTCCCCAGTAGATCTGGTAACAGTGATAGCACAACTCCATATGAATAATTATGGGGGAAAAATGGTAAACTAACTGAGAAGATACCGATACTGCGTGGGGTGCGACAAGGTTGTGTTCTCGCCCCCAGACTGTTTTCCCTGTTCATCAATGATGTGGCAAGTTATTTAATGGTTAGCAAGAACGATGCTCCTTCCCTGAGCAGGGAAAAATTCCCTATCCTGCTATTTGCAGACGTCTCCTTATTAATATCTAAGACACCAATGGGCCTGCAAATATTTTTGGATAGATTCTTAGAATTTTGTAAAGATCGGAGATTGGAACTCAACACCTCCAAGACAAAATATATGGTGTTTGGGAAAGTACGGGGTGACCTTCGGGAGATCAGGATCACACACGAGCCCCTGTAGCGGGTTAAAAACTTTGATTATCTAGGCATAGGCTTGAGTGAGTCACTCAATTGGGAATACCAACTAAATAAGTGCTACTTAATCCTATGCCAAAGGACCAGATCTACACTAAGATTTTATAAAAAATCTTACACTCAACCCCTGTCCCCAGTACTGGAAATCTACTGTGTAAAAGCCCAAAGTGGAGCCCTGTACGGAGCAGAGATTTGGGGCTACACTTCCGTTAATAATTTAACAACTTGAGAAACCCAAAGCGGAGCCCTGTACGGAGCAGAGATTTGTGGCTACACTTCCGTTAATAAGTTAACAACTTGAGAAAACACTTTTGTTAGATCCCTCACCTCGATTACAACTCCTCTCATTCCCCTTTTCTGTGATCTTGGGTTGAAGAGAATTGTGGACTTGGCTGCTCTGAAACCTATAATCTACTGGCTGCGCCTATGGATAACCCCCCAACTCACTGATTATCAAAATTCTTTAGGGGAGGTTATGATGATTAATGGTGCAAAAAGCTTGCCATGGTTTAAACATATCGCAGACTAGTTCAAGACATTAAGTATGAGGGACCTGTGGGATAATCCGGACAGGGCCACAAAAGATTATTTATTGGGATTAAAAGCCAGATATTGGGAGGTGGTGGGCAATAACTCTACCAATAATCTGACCAGCGGCCAGTTAACATCGAAATACCTAGCTATAAAGTCATGCATACAATTTGAACCCTTTCTGGACCAAATCTCTCCCCCTCTTGCAAAAAGCTTATACTTGAGATTTAGATACGGCAATCTGCTCCTAAAGTTTCCTTGCAAGGAGGCGGTTGGCCCAGTATTGGATTTATGTCCTGCTTGCATTACAGTTAGAGAAACTGAAGAACACGCTTGGTTTTTCTGTCCTAGATACCAGCAGATACGCAGGAGGTGGATAAAACCAATCTGCCGCAACTTAGGAGCTAGGCAGCATCAGATAGCGTACAGAATTTTAAAAACAGATGTATCTGAACCAGTAGTTTTTTCTGTCAGTCGCTTTTTATTTGCTTTCTGGATGAAACAACAGAAGCTTTTATCATAGATGGTACTGTATTATGAACTGTCTTGTAGAATATGCACCTTATGTACCCATATCTGTCTCTTAATGTATTTTGATGTATGTTTGACTGTCCATTTCTATCGCCCCTTTCAATAAGATATTCGGAAATGTACTTGATTTTATATTTTTTAACTTGTAAGTTGACAATGTTTTTATCTTTGTATACTTTGATGATTTTGTACAAATAAACCGAATAAAGTTATTTGATTGATTGGGTGATCCTAAAGGTAACACATATCTTACAACTAGAAGCATTACCACATGTATATATATATATATATATCCAGGAAAAACACCTCCGATTGGGGAGCCCCCGACCCTTCAGGGAGGCCTCTTCAATCCGGGTACGGAGAGACCCGGCAATTCCATGAAAGAAGCACCACACAAGAGGCCCACTTCAGTGCACAACAAGCCTTTAATCGAGCTTACAGCACAGCATTCCTTTCTGTCCCAACTAGTTTCGGCACCTTTTGGCCTTGATCACGGGCAGGAATCACATCAGTAGTGTCTGTGCCTTCAAATTTATAACGGTCCAGGTCACCTGACTGATTATGGCATACAGCTTCCAGAATGCACCTTTCCATTAGGGTAAGTGATGGCAAATACCTTGTAATGTCTGTCAGCAAAATATGCTGTTCAGCACCCTTGTGCATTCATGATGGTGAAAATCAATAGCATCCCAGTGGTAATCAGGCAGGATTCCTTATCAAAAGCACAATGCTGAATAAACACCTTGTTCGATTTCTTTGCTGCTGTGGGCTGAACGATTGGAAAGGGAAATCATCCCCAACCAAATCCATTCCAGCGCTGCCGTCATTTTTAACTTGCGCGTGCAATGCACTGCTGATGACGTCACATATTACATCACTCATGACATGGTCAGTGACATCACTCATGACACGTCATGAGTGATGTAATATGTGACGTCATCAGCAGTGCATTGCACGCGCAAGTTATAGTGAGTCCATCTAACTATAACGTGGGAGTTTCAATGGTTTTATATCAGTAAAATTTCCAGCTAACTATAACTGGTGTTAAACCTATGGTTTTTTCAGTGAATTTGATAGGTTTTTTAAATGCTAATTCCTAACTTTAACTGGTGTGAAACCTATGGTTTTTTCAGTGAATTTGATAGGTTTTTTAAATGCTAATTCCTAACTATAACTGGTGTGAAACCTATGGTTTTTTCAGTGAATTTCATAGGTTTTTTAAATGCTAATTCCTTTGTATATCGAGTTTCTAACCTTTTTTTTTTTTTTACAATTTGCTGTTTTTTTTAAGTATTCATTTTTTTTTATATAATTTTTTTCTTTTGCGCTCTGGGTGCGCGCTCCGGGAAGCTTTCAGCTAAGCTCTCCGGTAAGCTTTTCCGTGAGCTCACCTGAAGCGCACCCAGAGCGCTACTGTCGTTCGTGAAAAAAATATGAATGAAAAGTTAATAATAATGCAAAACATTTCGTACCATACAAATAAAATTAGTTTTTTTTAATAAGGAAAATGATTATGCATTTCTGTAAAAGTTTGATGACGTCACTTCGGCGCGCAACGTAAGTGCCCTCGGAAGCGCCTACGTTCGCGGCGCGTAAACGCACGCAAAAGCGCCTACGATCGCGCCACGTTTGCGCCCCGGAAGCGCCTACGATCGCGCTGCGTAAACGCACCCGGAAGTGCTCCGGAGAGCGCAGCGTAAACGCGTCGGGTCATGTGACCCTAAAATAACACTTTTCATTGGTTGCTAACAGTTTTTTTTACAATGAATGAAATCCCCACCCATTTCCTTCACTTCTTCTTTCACTTTTGTGACTGAAAGACCTGCCTTTTTGCTCTTGCATATTTCTTGGTTAATCATGGCTGCCAGACCATCCAGCAGTGAAGATGAGCCTGAATTCATCGATGAAGAGCCTCCTCAACCAAAGGTGAAAGAGCATTTCATATGGAAATTTTTTAAGTTTCCAGCAGACCAGAAGAAGGTGAATGCACCAAAAGTGGAGTGCAGGATCTGCAAACAGGTCCGGTCACGGGGTAACCCCCAAAAAAAGTACTCTTTTGGGAACTTTACCATGATCCGACATGTGGAGAGGAGGCACCCCCAGAATTTTGCCCGGGAAAGTGTCAGGGCTCTGGCACAAGAGGTTCCCAGAGATGGGGCCTCTACATCAACCGGAGGAGCAACTTCTTCTGGGAGAGAGCAATCGCAGGAGCAGGTGCCAAACATACAACCTGCATTTAACCATGGGGTCGTCAGATGCAGATACTGCAATCAACTCCTCACCTATGGGGAGCAAAGTGTCCTGCTCATGGTTCGAGCATTGGAGAACCATCGCTGCCCTTCCCACCCCTAATTTTTTTGTTTTCTTTTTGCTCCTGTTGAGCAGTTTCCATTCCCTGTTTTTGTTCCTGTTCAGTTAAAAGAAGAAAACCAAAAGTTCTTTTCAGAACTACCTCCAATTCTCATCAAAGAGCTATATTCTTAAAAAAATGAAGAGTAAGTGAAATATAGTGCATTGATAATTGAAAGGAGAATGAGTAAGAAAGAACAGAAAGGTATGAGAGGTGAAAGGAAGTGAAGTAGGAGGAATGAAAGAAGGTGAGTGTTAGAAAAGAAAGTTATGACACAGTGAATAAACTGGAGGCCTCATTTCTGAAAAGTGACGCATCGCTACGTGAAAACAGCGATGCGTCACTTTTCTGGACGCACTCCTTATGACATTCCAGATATGTCATATTTAATATATGACTAATCAATTCGCAAGGAGTTACAGATATGTCAGTATTTCTGACGTATCTGTAAACACAAAAGTAACGCATTGCTGGAGTGCGTCACAAAAGTGACGCAACTCCAGTAATGTGTCCTTTCACATGGAAAAAGCACCATATGAAAGGTCTGCTGTGAAGCAGGCGCAAGATTTTGACGCAACAGCATCCTAAAAGTGACGCACTGCGTCGTTATTACCAAGCTTTTTGCGGGGGAACACCCCCTCTGCATGCATTATACCTGACGCTATTTTTAAAAAGTGACGCATCTAGGTACATGGGTCACTTTTTAAAACTCTGCGCCACATTATATCTGCATCAGGTATAATGTATGCAGAGGGGGCAATCCCTCGCAAAAAGCTTGGTAATAACGACGTACTGAAATCTATGAGATTTCTCTGCGTCACTTTTAGGATGCTGTTGCGTCAAAATCTTGCGCCTGCCTCGCGTCACTTTCATGTTTACAGATATGTCAGAAATACTGACGTATCTGTAACTCCTTGCAACATGATTCGTCATACATTAAATATGACACATCTGGAATGTCATAAGGAGTGCGCACAGAAAAGTGACGCATTGCACCAGCAGTGTAAAAAAATGTGCCTCGTTGCACTATATTTAAAGGACGCAACAGCATCCTAAAAGTGACGCAGTGAAATCTCAAAGATTTCACTGCGTCCCTATTACAAAGCTTTTTGCGGGGGAACACCCCCTCTGCATGCATTATACCTGACGCAGATATAATGTGGCGCTTGATTTTAAAAAGTGACCCATCTACCTAGATACGTCACTTTTTTAAATATAACGCAACGAGGCGCATTTTTTTACACCACTGGTGCGATGCGTCACTTTTCTTTGCGCACTCCTTATGACATTCCTAGTAACGCATTGCTGGAGTGCGTCACAAAAGTGACGCAACTCCAGTAATGTGTCCTTTCACATGGAAAAAGCACAATGTGAAAGGTCTTGCGTCAGTCTAACACCTGCTGTAAAGCAGGCGCAAGATTTTGACGCAACAGCATCCTAAAAGTGACGCAGTGAAATCTCAAAGATTTCACTGCGTCGCTATTACAAAGCTTTTTGCGGGAGAACACCCCCTCTGCATGCATTATACCTGACGCTATTTTTAAAAAGTGACGCATCTAGGTACATGGGTCACTTTTTAAAACTCTGCGCCACATTATATCTGCGTCAGGTATAATGTATGCAGAGGGGGCATTCCCCCGCAAAAAGCTTGGTAATAACGACGTACTGAAATCTATGAGATTTCTCTGCGTCACTTTTAGGATGCTGTTGCGTCAAAATCTTGCGCCTGCCTCGCGTCACTTTTATGTTTACAGATATGTCAGAAATACTGATGTATCTGTAACTCCTTGCAACATGATTCGTCATACATTAAATATGACACATCTGGAATGTCATAAGGAGTGCGCACAGAAAAGTGACGCATCGCACCAGCAGTGTAAAAAAATGTGCCTCGTTGCACTATATTTAAAAAGTGACACATCTAGATAGATGCGTCACTTTTTAAATATTGCGTAACAATGCGCATTTTTTTACACCGCTGGTGCGTCACAAAAATTGACGCACAGGCGGCGCAAAACTGGCAGTGCAAGGCCTTCATAAATATGGTCCTGGATTTTCCCCGTGCTTCGCCGGTGCGCGTACCATGCGCTTCCCCCGCGCAAAACGAAAAAAAAATTTAAAATGTAATGCCCCGCAGGACCCTATTTTAGCCCCCACATCAAACCTAGGGGGTCAGAGGGGGTCTACTCTTCCCCCTTATGGTCATTTGCCCCTTTTTTTTTCAAACCCCTTGTGTCTCGATTTTACCGAGACACAAGATGGCGGCTGCTCCAGACTGTTTAGAATGTTTACAGACACCCAAGAGCCAATCAGCTTCCTGTGCGCAAGTCGCGTGTCGCGCCTGGAGCGCGCGCACCGGAGAGCGCCTATAGATATATATATTTTTTTGAACCTAAATTACTCAAAATCCACTGCAGCACATATCTTGAGACATAGCAAAGGCACATCGGGCTACCAGTCCCTTCAATTTTGCCAAGTTTGCTGGAAATCCATTCAGCCGTTCGGGCTAAAAGTGAAATCGACCGCCCTATGGAAATTAACATGGGAAAAACGCGTTTTGGGACCCCCCTTTTATCTCGGCCCCCGCTTGACGTATCCCCCCCAAACTTTCAAGGAAGGACCGGAGCTCGACGAGGCCATTTTCAGGCAGATTCGTCAACCGGTGCCAAAGTTATTCCAAATAGAATTTTGAGATTTAACATTGAAAAAAATCCTAACTATAACTACCTACTGGTGACCGCCAGTAGGTAATATATATATATATATATATATATATATATATATATATATATATATATATATATATATATATATATATATATATATATATATATATATTCACTGAAAAAACCATAGGTTTCACACCAGTTATAGTTAGGAATTAGCATTTAAAAAACCTATTAAATTCACTGAAAAAAACATAGGTTTCTCACCGGTTATAGTTAGCTGGAAATTTTACTGACATAAAACCATTGAAATTCCCACGTTATAGTTAGTTGGACTCACTATAACTTGCGCGCCTGCAATGCACTGCTGATGACGTCACATATTACATCACTCATGACATGGTCAGGGACATCACTCATGACATCACTGATGACACCATCCTTGTGAGAAAGTGACAGATATCCTTTCAGTGTAATGTAACCCTTGAAACACATATTCAAAAATAGAAACTAACATTTTCAAAAAAATGGAGATACCCATACCACTTACAACAACCAATTCAGTAATTCCACCATCTATATACACATCTACTCATTCACCAACAGTTCTATATAGTCACTCATACATATACTCACTCATCATATGTAGTGATACACCTATACATCCTGTTACACACCGACAGTCATCCAAAAGTTACTCACACATGCAACACCACCCCGTTACCCTTGGGGGTCACGGAAGTGAAAAAGCAGCCGCACATGGGATCGAGGACGGGCCCACTTGTGGGGTCCATACAGGACTTGATTGTGTGCTTTCCGCACCACACTTCCCAGAATGCACAGTCTCATTGGAGCCTCCCATCGGCCGGTGAGTCATATGAAATTGGAGAAGTGTGTCAGCGGGTGCGCACACCCCTTCCGTTAAAGCCCCTGAAGAGAAGCAGATGGAGCTTTGAAACGCGTCGGGCAGATCCATTACGGAGCGGCATCTACAAGCGGATCCCCGTCCTCACCTACACATATATCAAGCTGCTGTTCGTGTGCTACTCAAAAGGTGGACAACCTGGAGCGACAATTTACACGCAGCAGTCCAGCCGCGGAGTATGCACCACCCCGTTACCCTTGGGGGTCACGGAAGTGAAACAGCAGCCGTATATGGGATCGAGGACGGGCCCACTTGTGGGGTCCATACAGGACTTGATTGTGTGCTTTCCGCACTACACTTCCCAGAATGCAAAGTCTCATTGGAGCCTCCCATCGGCGGGTGAGTCATATGAAATTGGAGAAGTGTGTCAGCGGGTGCGCACACCGCTTCCGTTAAAGCCCCTGAAGAGAAGCAGATGGAGCTTCGAAACGTGTCGGGCAGATCCATTCCGGAGCGGCATCTACAAGCGGATCCCCGTCCTCACCTACACATATATCAAGCTGCTGTTCATATGCTACTCAAAAGGTGGACAACCTGGAGTGACAATTTACACGTGGCAGTCCAGCCGCGGAGTATGCACCACCCCGTTACCGTTGGGGGTCACGGAAGTGAAACAGCATCCGTACATGGGATCGAGGAAGGGGCCCACTTGTGGGGTCCATACAGGACTTGATTGTGTGCTTTCCGTACCACACTTTCCAGAATGCACAGTCTCATTGGAGCCTCCTATCGTCGGGTGAGTCATATGAAATTGGAGAAGTGTGTCAGCGGGTGCACACACCGCTTCCGTTAAAGCCCCTGAAGAGAAGCAGATGGAGCTTCGAAACGCATCGGGCAGATCCATTACGGAGTGGCATCTACAAGCGGATCCCCGTCCTCACCTACACATATATCAAGCTGCTGTTCGTGTGCTACTCAAAAGGTGGACAACCTGGTGCGACAATTTACACGCGGCAGTCCAGCCACGGAGTATGCACCACCCAGTTACCCTTGTGTGTCACGGAAGTGAAACAGCAGCCGTACATGGGATCGAGGATAGTCCCACTTGTGGGGTCCATACAGGACTGGATTGTGTGCTTTCCGCACCACACTTCCCAGAATGCACAGTCTCATTGGAGCCTCCCATCGGCGGGTGAGTCATATGAAATTGGAGAAGTGTGTCAGCGGGTGCGCACACCGCTTCCGTTAAAGCCCCTGAAGAGAAGCAGCTGGAGCTTCGAAACGCGTCGGGCAGATCCATTACAGAGAGGCATCTACAAGCGGATCCCCGTCCTCACCTACACATATATCAAGCTGCTGTTCGTGTGCTACTCAAAAGGTGGACAACCTGGAGCGACAATTTAGACGCGGCAGTCCAGCCGTGGAGTATGCACCACCCCGTTACCCTTGGGGGTCACAGAAGTGAAACAGCAGCCGTACATGGGATCGAGGACGGGCACAATTGTGGGGTCCATACAGGACTTGATTGTGTGCTTTCCGCACCACACTTCCGAGAATGCACAGTCTCATTGGAGCCTCCCATCGGCGGGTGAGTCATATGAAATTGGAGAAGTGTGTCAGCGGGTGCGCACACCGCTTCCGTTAAAGCCCCTGAAGAGAAGCAGATGGAGCTTTGAAACGCGTCGGGCAGATCCATTACGGAGCGGCATCTACAAGCGGATCCCCGTCCTCACCTACACATATATCAAGCTGCTGTTCGTGTGCTACTCAAAAGGTGGACAACCTGGAGCGACAATTTACACGTGGCTGTCCAGCCGCTGAGTATGCACCACCCCGTTACCCTTGGGGGCCACGGAAGTGAAACAGCAGCCGTACATGGGATCTAGGACAGTCCCACTTGTGGGGTCCATACAGGACATTATTGTGTGCTTTCCGCACCAGACTTCCCAGAATGCACAGTCATATTGGAGCCTCCCATCGGCGGGTGAGTCATATGAAATTGGAGAAGTGTGTCAGCGGGTGCGCACACCGCTTCCGTTAAAGCCCCTGAAGAGAAGCAGATGGAGCTTCGAAACGCGTCGGGCAGATCCATTACGGAGCGGCATCTACAAGCGGATCCCCGTCCTCACCTACACATATATCAAGCTGCTGTTCGTGTGCTACTCAAAAGATGGACAACCTGGAGCGACAATTTACACGTGGCAGTCCAGCCGCGGAGTATGCACCACCCCGTTACCCTTGGGGGTCACGGAAGTGAAACAGCAGCAGTACATGGCATCGAGGACGGGCCCACTTGTGGGGTCCATACAGGACTTGATTGTGTGCTTTCCGCACCACACTTTCCAGAATGCACAGTCTCATTGGAGCCTCCTATCGGCAGGTGAGTCATATGAAATTGGAGAAGTGTGTCAGCGGGTGCGCACACCGCTTCCGTTAAAGCCCCTGAAGAGAAGCAGATGGAGCTTCGAAACGCGTAGGGCAGATCCATTACGGAGCTGCATCTACAAGCGGATCCCCGTCCTCACCTACACATATATCAAGCTGCTGTTTGTGTGCTACTCAAAAGGTGGACAACCTGGAGCGACAATTTACACGCGGCAGTCCAGCCGCGGAGTATGCACCACCCCGTTACCCTTGGGGGTCACGGAAGTGAAACAGCAGCCGTACATGGGATCGAGGACAGTCCCACTTGTGGGGTCCAGACAGGACTTGATTGTGTGCTTTCCGCACCAGACTTCCCAGAATGCACAGTCTCATTGGAGCCTCCCATTGGCAGGTGAGTCATATGAAATTGGAGAAGTGTGTCAGCAGGTGCGCACACCGCTTCCGTTAAAGCCCCTGAAGAGAAGCAGATGGAGCTTCATAACGCGTCGGGCAGATCCATTACGGAGCGGCGGTACAAAAGGGGGTGGTGATGGATGGAGCATCTGAATCAATCAAACACTCACACCCAGTCAAAAGATCTGGGTTTAATCCATCACCATTCTTTAGCTCACTCTGCCACCCCAGTTCAGACATGGCTATATGCAAATCAGTCTGACCCTGTGCCTCATGGGAACAGTCCTGCCCGAACTGCCAAGCCATGTTTTAACTGGATCGGAAACAAGCTTCCGAGGACCGGTTTCTGGCATTCCAACCGTCTTCAGCCCAGCTTGCTTGAATCCCGTGGCAAAGTGAGCAAGGGACTCACGTCTGAGCATACCCTGCCACACTTATGGAGGCCAAAAGCGGTACAAAAGGGGGTGGTGATGGACGGAGCATCTGAATCAATCAAACATTCACACCCAGTCAAAAGATCTGCGTTTAATCCATCACCGTTCTTTAGCCCACTCTGCCACCCCAGTTCAGACATGGCTATATGCAAATCAGTCTGAGCATACCCTGCCACAGCCATGTCTGAACTGAGGTGGCAGAGTGGGCTAAAGAACGGTGATGGATTAAACCCGGATCTTTTGACTGGGTGTGAGTGTTTGATTGATTCAGATGCTCCGTCCATAACCACCCCCTTTTGTACCGCTTTTGACCGCCATCAGTGTGGCAGGGTATGCTCAGACGTGAGTCCCTTGCTCACTTTGCCACTGGATTCAAGCAAGCCGGGCTGAAGATGGCTGGAATGCCAGAAACTGGTCCTCGTAAGCTTGTTTCCGGTCCAGGGAAGACATGGCTTGGCAATTCGAGCTGGACTGTTCCCATGAGGCACAGGGTCAGACTGATTTGCATATAGCCATGTCTGAACTGGGGTGGCAGAGTGGGCTAAAGAACGGTGATGGATTAAACCCAGATCTTTTGACTGGGTGTGAGTGTTTGATTGATTCAGATGCTCCGTCCATCACCACCCCCTTTTGTACCGCTTTTGGCCGCCATAAGTGTGGCAGGGTATGCTCAGACGTGAGTCCCTTGCTCACTTTGCCACTGGATTCAAGCAAGCCGGGCTGAAGACGGCTGGAATGCCAGAAACTGGTCCTCGAAAGCTTGTTTCAGGTCCAGGGAAGACATGGCTTGGCAGTTCGGGCTGGACTGTTCCCATGAGGCACAGGGTCAGACTGATTTGCATATAGCCATGTCTGAACTGGGGTGGCAGAGTGGGCTAGAGAACGGGGATGGATTAAACCCAGATCTTTTGACTGGGTGTGAGTGTTTGATTGATTCAGATGCTCCGTCCATCACCATCCCCTTTTGTACCGCTTTTGGCCGCCATAAGTGTGGCAGGGTATGCTCAGACGTGAGTCCCTTGTTCACTTTGCCACTGGATTCAAGCAAGCTGGGCTGAAGACGGCTGGAATGCAGAAGCTGGTCCTCGGAAGCTTGTTTCCGGTCCAGGGAAGACATGGCTTGGCAGTTCGGGCTGGACTGTTCCCATGAGGCACAGGGTCAGACTGATTTGCATATAGCCATGTCTGAACTGGGGTGGCAGAGTGGGCTAAGAACGGTGATGGATTAAACCCAGATCTTTTGACTGGGTGTGAGTGTTTGATTGATTCAGATGCTCCGTCCATCACCACCCCCTTTTTTACCGCTTTTGGCCGCCATAAGTGTGGCAGGGTATGCTCAGACGTGAGTCCCTTGCTCACTTTGCCACTGGATTCAAGCAAGCTGGGCTGAAGACGGCTGGAATGCCAGAAACTGGTCCTCGGAAGCTTGTTTCAGGTCCAGGGAAGACATGGCCTGGCAGTTCGGGCTGGACTGTTCCCATGAGGCACATGGTCAGACTGATTTGCATATAGCCATGTCTGAACTGGGGTGGCAGAGTGGGCTAAAGAACGGTGATGGATTAAACCCAGATCTTTTGACTGGGTGTGAGTGTTTGATTGATTCAGATGCTCCGTCCATCACCACCCCCTTTTGTACCTCTTTTGGCCGCCATAAGCGTGGCAGGGTATGCTCAGACGTGAGTCCCTTGCTCACTTTGCCACTGGATTCAAGCAAGCCACGCTGAAGACGGCTGGAATGCCAGAAACTGGTCCTCGGAAGCTTGTTTCAGGTCCAGGGAAGACATGGCTTGGCAGTTCGGGCTGGACTGTTCCCATGAGGCACAGGGTCAGACTGATTTGCATATAGCCATGTCTGAACTGGGGTGGCAGAGTGCGCTAGAGAACGGTGATGCATTAAACCCAGATCTTTTGACTGGGTGTGAGTGTTTGATTGATTCAGATGCTCCGTCCATCACCACCCCCTTTTGTACCGCTTTTGGCCGCCATAAGTGTGGCAGGGTATGCTCAGACGTGAGTCCCTTGTTCACTTTGCCACTGGATTCAAGCAAGCTGGGCTGAAGACGGCTGGAATGCAGAAGCTGGTCCTCGGAAGCTTGTTTCCGGTCCAGGGAAGACATGGCTTGGCAGTTCGGGCTGGACTGTTCCCATGAGGCACAGGGTCAGACTGATTTGCATATAGCCATGTCTGAACTGGGGTGGCAGAGTGGGCTAAGAACGGTGATGGATTAAACCCAGATCTTTTGACTGGGTGTGAGTGTTTGATTCATTCAGATGCTCCGTCCATCACCACCCCCTTTTGTACCGCTTTTGGCCGCCATAAGTGTGGCAGGGTATGCTCAGACGTGAGTCCCTTGCTCACTTTGCCACTGGATTCAAGCAAGCTGGGCTGAAGACGGCTGGAATGCCAGAAACTGGTCCTCGGAAGCTTGTTTCCGGTCCAGGGAAGACATGGCCTGGCAGTTCGGGCTGGACTGTTCCCATGAGGCACATGGTCAGACTGATTTGCATATAGCCATGTCTGAACTGGGGTGGCAGAGTGGGCTAAGAACGGTGATGGATTAAACCCAGATCTTTTGACTGGGTGTGAGTGTTTGATTGATTCAGATGCTCCGTCCATAACCACCCCCTTTCGTACCGCTTTTGACCGCCATCAGTGTGGCAGGGTATGCTCAGACGTGAGTCCCTTGCTCACTTTGCCACTGGATTCAAGCAAGCCGGGCTGAAGACGGCTGGAATGCCAGAAACTGGTCCTCGTAAGCTTGTTTCCGGTCCAGGGAAGACATGGCTTGGCAATTCGAGCTGGACTGTTCCCATGAGGCACAGGGTCAGACTGATTGGCATATAGCCATGTCTGAACTGGGGTGGCAGAGTGGGCTAAAGAATGGTGATGGATTAAACCCAGATCTTTTGACTGGGTGTGAGTGTTTGATTGATTCAGATGCTCCGTCCATCACCACCCCCTTTTGTACCGCTTTTGGCCGCCATAAGTGTGGCAGGGTATGCTCAGACGTGAGTCCCTTGCTCACTTTGCCACTGAATTCAAGCAAGCCGGGCTGAAGACGGCTGGAATGCCAGAAACTGGTCCTCGGAAGCTTGTTTCAGGTCCAGGGAAGACATGGCTTGGCAGTTCGGGCTGGACTGTTCCCATGAGGCACTGGGTCAGACTGACTTGCATATAGCCATGTCTGAACTGGGGTGGCAGATTGGGCTAGAGAACGGGGATGGATTAAACCCAGATCTTTTGACTGGGTGTGAGTGTTTGATTGATTCAGATGCTTCGTCCATCACCACCCCCTTTTGTACCTCTTTTGGCCGCCATAAGTGTGGCAGGGTATGCTCAGACGTGAGTCCCTTGCTCACTTTGCCACTGGATTCAAGCAAGCTGGGCTGAAGACAGCTGGAATGCAGAAGCTGGCCCTCGGAAGCTTGTTTCCGGTCCAGGGAAGACATGGCTTGGCAGTTCGGGCTGGACTGTTCCCATGAGGCACAGGGTCAGACTGATTTGCATATAGCCATGTCTGAACTGGGGTGGCAGGGTGGGCTAAGAACGGTGATGGATTAAACCCAGATCTTTTGACTGGGTGTGAGTGTTTGATTGATTCAGATGCTCCGTCCATCACCACCCCCTTTTGTACCGCGTTTGGCCGCCATAAGTGTGGCAGGGTATGCTCAGACGTGAGTCCCTTGCTCACTTTGCCACTGGATTCAAGCAAGCCGGGCTGAAGACGGCTGGAATGCCAGAAACTGGTCCTCGGAAGCTTGTTTCCGGTCCAGGGAAGACATGGCCTGGCAGTTCGGGCTGGACTGTTCCCATGAGGCACATTGTCAGACTGATTTGCATATAGCCATGTCTGAACTGGGGTGGCAGAGTGGGCTAAAGAACGGTGATGGATTAAACCCAGATCTTTTGACTGGGTGTGAGTGTTTGATTGATTCAGATGCTCCGTCCATCACCACCCCCTTTTGTACCTCTTTTAGCCGCCATAAGTGTGGCAGGGTATGCTCAGACGTGAGTCCCTTGCTCACTTTGCCACTGGATTCAAGCAAGCCGGGCGAAGACGGCTGGAATGCCAGAAACTGGTCCTCGGAAGCTTGTTTCAGGTCCAGGGAAGACATGGCTTGGCAGTTCGGGCTGGACTGTTCCCATGAGACACAGGGTCAGACTGATTTGCATATAGCCATGTCTGAACTGGGGTGGCAGAGTGCGCTAGAGAACGGTGATGCATTAAACCCAGATCTTTTGACTGGGTATGAGTGTTTGATTGATTCAGATGCTCCGTCCATCACCACCCCCTTTTTTACCGCTTTTGGCCGCCATAAGTGTGGCAGAGTATGCTCAGACGTGAGTCCCTTGCTCACTTTGCCACTGGATTCAAGCAAGCCGGGCTGAAGACGGCTTGAATGCCAGAAACTGGTCCTCGGAAGCTTGTTTCCGGTCCAGGGAAGACATGGCTTGGCAGTTCGGGCTGGACTGTTCCCATGAGGCACAGGGTCAGACTGATTTGCATATAGCCATGTCTCGAACTGGGGTGGCAGAGTGGGCTAAAGAACGGTGATGGATTAAACCTAGATATTTTATAGGTTTCAGGCCCTATATAGTTAGGAAGTAGCATTTAAAAAAACCTTTAAAATTCACTCAAAAAATTATAAGTTTTAGGGGTGTTATAGTTAGCTGGACATTTCACTCATGCAAAACCATTGAAATTGCTCCTATATAGTTAGTTGTCACATGTTACATCATTCATGACATGGTCAGTGACATCACTGATGACATCTCAAATGACATCACAGATGACATCACTGATGACATCATCCACGTGACAATCAAATACACCTTTTCATACACTAGTAACATCTTTCATCACTCTTTGTAAAATACAGAGTATCATATTTGAATCCATTGTTACAGCAATACAAGTATCTAAAACCCACTCAGTGATTCATAGATGTATACACACATCTAATCACTTACCTGTAGATTCACTCATACATGCTGTCAAAAAACAATAGAACACTATCAACAATACTTATACACCTAAATCGACATTACACACCAGCACACATCCTATTCATATGTGAAGTCATCCTACTCACTTATGCAAACAATGGATCATACTTACATATTTACTTAGCTACACACTTATAAAAACACAACTTCATCTATTCATTTAGATAGTAAGTCATACTTAGTGAATTATAAAATCATTATTACAAGTATAAAGTTATCCATACAGTCACTCACACAATCATTGAGTCTTATGTATACCTATTTATATACAACAACTGACACATACACTGCCTTTTATTTTTCTAGTTTGTTAGACATGTACCATTGAGAAATATATTTACTCATCACCTCACCCATAAAGATATTCACTCACCCAAACAACTGTTAGAACATGTAGTTTTAACTTCATATATCTAGTGAATCAACTATTCACACATCTTTGGGCAGTCACACACCCCCACCGAACCTCACACACATTCACTCTCCCGTACAAATTCTCAGTTAACTAATCAATACCTAATATAGACTTTCACATAGCTAGTAACCAACTGGAGAACCAGTTTACACCACAACTGACAAAGTGATACAGATATTCAAACGGTTTAGTCACTATCCACTATATTTAGTGAGACACTATAAATTGGTGAATTAAACAGTCAATTACACTGCTACTAAATCCTCCATCCAAATATTTATTTTTATATATCCACCCATTCTTCAATGCAAATTGCTATATGTATAATGCATATTTAAATAACGAAGCAAACCACAGTCACTTGATGATGTCATCAGTGATGTCATCAGTGATGTAATTTGAGATGTCATCAGTGATGTCACTGACCATGTCATGAATGATGTAATATGTGACATCATCAGCAGTGGATTGCGGGTGCGCGAAATATAGTTAGTACAACTAACTATATAGGAGCAATTTCAATGGTTTTGCATGAGTGAAATGTCCAGCTAACTATAACACCCCTAAAACTTATAGTTTTTTGAGTGAATTTTAAAGGTTTTTTAAATGCTAATTCCTAACTATATAGGGCCTGAAACCTATGGTTTTTTCAGTGAATATATATATATATATATATATATATACATTCTTTCTTTAATGCCTGATGGAGCAAGGTTTCATATGTAAAGAAACTTGCTCGGATTCAATCCTCTCGAAATAACATGTAATAAGTTACCCAACATGTTTTGTGCATACTAATAAGTGCACCACTCAACATTTTCTTCATCTAGGGGAAGCTTGTCTATGTGCTTCACTAACAAGTAATCTGAGTGTCTTAAAATGGCCACCAAAAACGCGGGAACTCTTCTGCGCATGCGTCTACTGCATCTACGTAGTATGACGTTCTTTGCTTTTGGTGGGAATTCTTTGCAGCTGTGCAGTGGTAATCAAAATGGCCGCTCTGAGCCTCACATGATAATGCCTATGGCTGCACTTAAATTAAACCTTGCATGTTTTGCTAATCTGCTAATGCGACAGTTAAAATAAAATAATGGGATTAGAGTAGAAATAAGTGGTATACAGTGCATTCATTTATTTTCGTATTTTAACATGATCTTTTTTTACTTTATTAATGGTTTGCATTTGGGCCTGGAGGGTGACGGAAATCTCAATCTTGAAAAATGTTATGCATGCGTCGGGGACACTGAAAGACCTCGAGCGATGACATTGAAGAGCTGCCAAATCCCATCGTACCAGCAATGTGCCTGAGAACTTTACCTCTTGACCTTGAGGAAGAAAATACTAACAAAAATTGTATACATTGGACAAGAAATAATGTGAATGTTGCTGGGAGGATTAAAAGCATGGGAAAGTAAAATTAAGGGTGGGAACTTAGAACAATTAAACCAAAGATGACTTCATATTAGTATGGTGTGATGACCTCTCGCCGTCCCACTGACCAATCGAAAGAAAGGAATACACGAATTTTGAAACATTGGGGGGTGGTACATACACTGAGAATAGTATAACTAAGGTAGGCTTAGTCAGTGAGACTGTCCGACTTATCACAGACCTGTCACTGACCCAACGTTGCTGAAGGAGATAGTGGATGCCACAGAGCTCCAAGGGCTGGCTGAGCACTCTGAAAGAAGAATCGGGAGATTCATGAATGAGAAGAATCTGTCCATCTAGAAGGGGAATGAGAGTAGCACCAGAGAGGGGTGCAATGCTGGCGTTGTACTTAGAAGAGGTTTCCTTGTTCTGTCCTGCACCTGTTGTGATCCGTTGGCTCCTGATTAGTTGAGAGCCCTTTCTTTCCAGCCTTGGCCAGGGGTTGGACTTGCACCATTCTAGGTAAATATAAATCTGTGTGGTATGTCCTTGTACCGTATCCCTTCCCAGGTACCAATGTCTAGAGATTTTACTAAGTCTTTAAGGATTTTTGCTTTGATCGTTATTTGTCTGCTTGAGAAGTTGGTGATTGACATATATTGGTATTAGACTCACAAAATATTGCATAGATAAAGGTTTTAAAACTCTCCAGAGTCTGTGGTCATTCAATAAAGTAAGGTAAATGTTATTATATGCCTATTATGTTAACAACCTGATCTAGCAACCAGAGGAAATCAAGTACTAAGGTATTAAGGTTTGGTAGGAAAAGGTGTACAGGTAATTTATAATTCAAGTCACTGATCGTTTCAGTGCAGGATTGCCAGCTTATTGTAAGAATGTTTAGGGGCCCAGGTGAGTATGGTGTTTTAGAAATAATCCAAGCTGGTAATCTCGCGCCATCATGCTATATATTAAGGAAAGTGAATTTATTAGATGCAAGTAACCATTCTGAATGTATACAACAATCATAAGATGATCACAACCTCCTATATACAACTAATTATTAAAAACATTATTTAAACTAAAAGTGATGCTATAGCATTTTTCTCAATTACGTTTGAAGGCATTGTATTCAAATTCCAGCTTCTGCAATCCTGCAAGCTTCAGCTGTCCTTAACCTCATGCGCGCTAGCGGAATTCCGCTCTTACGCTGAGATTTTTAAAAGCGCATGTTACGTGACGAGCTGGGCTCGTCATCAGCGTGCGAGGAGGCTACGCCATGACGAGCCCAGCTCGTTATCAGCGTGGAAGGGGTTAACAGGTAACAGTGATTACCACCTTAAAAAGCAACCTACCATTCTTCTGACATTTCTAAAATATATGTGTCATTATACTTAAAAGAACATGTAAAAAATATACTTTGATCACAAATTGCACTTCTCGCATTTTCTGATGTTTGAAAAACGTATTTTTTTAGATTTTTTGATTACTGTAAAAAATCTGGAAATCTTACTTCAACAAAGCAATACATGTGTAACCCAATTAACGTATTTAGAGGTTGGTGGGCAGGAAACTCCGTCACAACAGCTGCAGAGCATGCCATCCGCCAAACTCTAAATAAGGCCTTAAATGTTATTTTTAAATAGTTACTTTTCTGGGAAAAAATTATTCAAGTTTTCTTTATTTGTAAAAAAAAAGAAAAAATTCAAACTTCTTAATTTAAAAGCAACTCCACTTTGATTTAAAAAAATGACATTCAGCGTCGTTTTTTCCCCATGAATAAAAAGATTTGCACATCGCTTCATATCAACTCTAAAAGAAGTTTTCTGAAACAGCACAATATCTTCTGATGCTGTGGTTTTCATATTCTGTCCCAGCTAAGGCTTTTCTCAGAATGTTCATGAGAAGCCATGGCTTCTAATCAACACAGAGACCAGGGCTTGAAACCTTGTCTGTGTGATGTCACAACTCAGAACCCTGGCCATAGCAACCACTATCACATCAGAACCTTCAGTTTGCAGAGTTATCAGGACGGGAAAGGCGAAGTACCAGGGCTCTCAGAGGGAATACAATGGAGGGTCCCAGTGGCCTCACCCCAGAAGACTTTGCCCATGCACCCAGAACCAGCCAGGACCTTCCTGATTACGAGGACGATGGTAAGAGTCTGGAATGGGGTCAGAATAAAAGGATGCAGACCTGGGCTATAAAGAAGGGCTGGTTTCACCCAGGCACAAAGCACCACCATGACACAAACTTGGCATAACAACTACTGAACTTAAGGGGATGATGTATTTGTAGAGGGCGAGTGATGACTACAAGGTTTGCTCGAGTTGAGGTTGGACCCTGAATGTTCACTGGGTAATAAAATATGTTTAAGTGGACACAAAGAGTTGACAAGGAACCTGCCAATGTTAAAACAAAGCCCATGCTTAGGGCTGTCTAGGACTTAATACTCAACCATATAAATACAAAATAAAGGTGTGACAGAGCTACAATAGTGAACATTTTATGACAAATATCATGTGCTCAGGGATGGCCCTAGACATGGGCAGCGGCCCAGGACCCAGCGCTTAGTCCACCAATATGGGGTCTTGCGGGGCCTCACGCCTATGCTCCAGCACTGTGAGGCCCAGAGGAGGGGCACCTGTCTCCAGGCCTCTCAGCAGGGCCGGATTGGGTGTATTGGGCACTGGGCGATTCCCCATTGGGCCGGAATGGTGGGGGTCGTTTTTGTTAGTGGGAACCGGTTTTGCAGCACTGCTGCAAAATCAGTCCCTTGTAACAAAAGCGCAGGCAGCAGGAGTGTTCCCGCCAGCACCCTCCCCTCCCCCCGGAGGCCGGTTGAACTTAATTGCTGCAGCAGATCTGCGATCCCAGTCCGGCAAAGCCGCACAGTTATCTGGCATGCTGCCAGGAACAGGGGAAGGCCCTTCGGAACGAGAAGCAGCTCTCACAATTTCAGCCCTTGATGAGCTGTGAAAGAGATTCTTGTCAGTGTCTGAGAGGGGGTGTTGCTGCACAGGAGGGGCCCAGCACCATGCAGGTTCAGGATCTACTTCAAATATTGGGATGCAAATAGGGTTGTCACCTTTCCAGGAGAAAAATCCAGGCCCTTCATTGTTGTTTTAGGAGCATGCAAAGGCTGGTACATAATACTAACTGCCACTTTAAACAAAAGCATATGTATTATTTGTAACAGGTCGTTTGTGTCTTTGTTTACCTGAATTATTACTCAGGGATGGGTGCAGCTCTAGAACACGTTTACATGTGTTTTCTGTTTATATTAGAAGGTTTGATTATGTACTGATAAGGCCTAAAAATAACATCTTTAGGTGATTTTGTACCAGCCGGGACATGAAACAGAACAAGACAGAAAACCACCCAGGTGGAAACCCTAGGTGCATACAACCTTGGATGAGGGATTAAACCCATGTTTTGCAATTTTGTATAGCACAAACGGGACTCAAAGGTATTGGAGTGCTTAACATGAGAACCAGTTACATTATACAAGGGCACATACTTTTCTTTTTTTAGGCACAGGGATGTTAAGTGATTTTCCCAGAATCACAGGTTCTTGAGCTGATGCCACGACTGGAAGCTGGTTGACCAGGTAAAAAGTCGGCACCTCTAGCTGTAATGACACATCCTGGTTAGAGGGAGGGTAGCAGGCAGATGCTACATGAAAGCTTGGCTCTTTATGGACTTGTGGTTCTAACTGGACCTCAAGCAGAGTCAGAGCCAGGAAGAATGCCTTTGGGGGCTATTTCTCACATTAAGCCTGTTTCAAAGTGCGGCCGTATTGTCAGATCAGTGGATGAGGCACACAGAGAATGGTTTTTGCCCCGTATCAAACATTTTGTTACATTAGTAGACCCAGGACGGCAGTACACTGCTACTTGTTGCAAAGACTACAGGGCATATTATTAAGCCTGAGCGATAAAATTATCGCCGCTTTATCGGCAGAAACTGCAGATAAAGCGGCGATAATGGGCTTGATAATATGCTCTATGGAACTCCAATCGAAGCCCATGTTAAATGTTAAGACAACTAACCTGGGCTTCGATTGGAATTCCATGGAGCATATTATCAAGCCCATTTTCGCCGCTTTATCTGCAGTTTGCTGCCGATTTTATCGCCCAGGCTTGATAATATGCCCCTATATATTTACCACTGTACTGCATTTAGATAATTATGCTATGTTATGTTAAAATTTCTTATAAAGCACTTGTACACTGATTAGTTTCTTTGCGCTGAACTAGTACATATCACTGGGCACCTCCCTTCTCTCAGAAATTATTCAGTACATTTTTAAAAATCACAGTGACTTCCAGTTTTCACATTGAATAAATGTACTCCCAATCTTCCCAAATAGGGAGCAGCAGAGTAATAAGCTGAGCCACTGGAACTATATGGTAGAGTAGGGTCAAATTATGTGGCAGGGATGAGTAAATTATGCACCAAAAAAGGCATATTATGCGGCGTAATTCAGTACATTTATAATAATATTACTTCAATATTTGGTCATTTTTGCACTTAACACTGCTTGGGCATTGGTTGCACTTAATTAGTACCAGTTTAACATTCAATTTTAGCAATATGCAACAGAAAGGTAACCAGTCCAGCTTTTAAAAGGATCTTCTGCTGTAAGGCAACATGTGTTGTTGTGTTAATAGGAACTTTTGAACCATTTGAGCTAGAAACAAAAATTATGTTTGTTAAAACCTGAAGATTATTCAGCAGATGATAGATTAGGTGATAAATCAATAATTATGAGAAAAATGCAGCAGCCACTCAATCGCATAATCCCAGTGGCCTCGGCAATACATGTAGAAATATTGCCCAAGAGCACACAATTTGGTCAAATGGGAGGCAAGGATTAAAAAACTCGTCTACTGGTTGGATTTCTCCAACTAGTCCACTAGACTACAATTGGGATCTCAGTAAGCCTGATGGATAGGCTAAGGGGATGCTTCTCCAAGGAAATTGCCACTCTGTTTCCAGCCATGATCAGTATTAGAACATGATGATTTGATGTCAACTATCCTAGGCCCTTGGTTAAAATGTACTAGTTAGCCCAGGTTCTGTGGAAGTGGGTACTTACTAGACAGTTTGAATGGTAGATACTGATTTACTACTGTTACTTTTCTAAACTTGTTGCTCAACATTTGCAATTGTGAGCAGTTAAGCCTTACTCCGATAGGTGGTAAAGGGATTAGAACTCAACCATAACATGAAGAGTAATCACACTCTAGAAACTCAATCTCCAGCTGAGTTAACTTTTAACATGACCTGTTTTAGAGGGGGTATTTAGTGTTATTCCAAAGGCATACATTCTCCTGTGAAATCCCTACGTGGCTCTTACAGCGATGACTGGGGTCCATGGCTGTGAGGCCTAACGAAGAGGACTCTCCTCCCCAAGGTATTGCAGCACCAGACCATGGATGTGAAGTCCAAGGCAGTGGGGCTACATACCAGAGGCTTTGCAGCACTACATGATAGCTTTGAGGACGGAGAATAGGAAAACACTCTCATGAGTTTTACAGCTGTGGGTCATGGTGAGGTGGTCTATGGAAGGGAACTCCCCTCCCTGGTCTTGCAGTGACACACTATTGTTGTGAGACCAATGGTAGAAGTTTCCCCTACCCCGGGTCCCGTTTTCTGGGCATCGCAGCAATAGACCACAGTTGCAAGGCCTAGAAGAGTGGAGGTCCCTACCCTATGCCTCATAGCCATGTTATAGCATGTTGTAGCATTACAGGCCATGCAGAGGGCACCTCTCCCCTGGCCCTTGCTTTCATACTTATGTTGCTGCAAGGCTCATGGTTTAGTGGGCTCTCTCCCCTAATCCTCTCAGTGCTACACCATGTCTGAGAAGCCCAGGAGGTGGGGAAGGGCACCTTGTGTGGGCCCTTCCCCTAGGCCCCATTGAAATAGCTCTGTACCATGGCTCTGAGCATAGGTCAATGTCAAGGTCCATGTCCTGTGATGCCATTTTTCTGTAATTTCATGTTGTATGCAATTAGAGGGGCTAGCACATTCCCTTTCTGCCCTGGCATAGCCATCTGCTAGTGGCATCGCCATCAGTAGTGTAGCGGGTGCAGTGGTACTAGGCCCAGGGGTATTACCTACCCAATGTTCCCAAATTATGGCTTTATTTTACTGTGCAGCCAGTGGGCAAGAGTGAGGGGGTGCTTTTACTTTACAATGCATTATAAGAGAGACAAGTAGCACAACAATGGCGCTCTGGGTGCTAGTGCAGCCATGTTCCAGATCTTTGAGGAATGAGAGAGCATTAGGGTCACATTAGTGGTTGGACACTCAGTGGAGGAGACACCACTCCATGAGCTTAGCAGAGCAGGACTATGGCTGTGAGGCTCATTGGGGGCCCTCTCTCAGGTGTATAGCTATCAGTAGTGCAGCAGGCGCAGTGGCACCTGGGATGATGGATGTTCTGGAAACAATGCACCTAGTTTATGGCTGCGCTTTACTGACCGCATCATTTTCTTGCATCAGGGCCCATTACTATGCCACTGGTCCCTTCTCCCATGCACCGCACAGCCATGATCTAGAGCTGCGAATGTCAAGTAAGGTCCGTCCTCCCCTAGGCCTACCAGCCATGGTCCAGTGATAAGAGGCATAAAGGAGGAAGCCTTTAGTTTTGGGCCTTGCCTTGGGCTTAGCAGCGTTAGACCAGTGCTGCAAGAGGACCCTCTCAAGGGCATACAAATCAATAGTGCAGCAAGCGCAGTGGGAGTATGACCTTTTGGGGTTATGGGTCCAATGCACCCAAATTATGGCTGTATTTTACTCTCCACAAAAAAAGACTACAAAAAGTGATGGATGGAATACTTGACTTAATCACAATCAATCAGAGGTTTATAGAGCGCAGCTACTCATTCGAAGGGGTCTCGAGGCGCTATGGGGAGGTGGGGTGCACATCAACTGGTAATCCTGCAGGATGCATCCCTCTCCATTATTTTACGCACCCTGCTACCTCAGTGTAGACCCAACCATATGCAAATCAGTCTTGTCCCTGCTCCAATGGGAACAGACAAGACCAAACTACCAGGCCAGGTCCTCTCTGAACCGAAACACAAGCAACCCAGGACATGTACTACCATAGATAGGGATCATCAGTCAGGTATAGCTCGGTTCCAGTAACATAGTGAATAAATAAATAAATATATATATTTTAGTTTTATTTTATAACTTACTTGCAATACACAAACAGCAGTGTTACATCCAGAATGAGGAGCAACCTGCATTAAGTCATGCCAAACATGTGCTTTACAACAGCAAGCTCTACTCTTATGGGGCTTTAGCTCATAGTCTATATGTTTAAATGTCTTACACCTCTTCACACCAAATTCTACTAGCTATGTTACAAACAAAAACAGCAATCTCTATAAATAAAAAACATGATAATGGCAAGAAGAGATTAAAATAAATGCTTAAATCCACTGTGCAAAATATGTTGATGAAGTTCCAAAAATAACATGATGGATTAGCAGCAAACTTATCTAGGTTTTGGCCTAGTGGTGCTAGACGGAGTCCATTGTAGCATATTTGTTGAGACATGTTGGAAATTAGACTGTGGATTTTTTACACATTGACAACAGTCCGGCACATATTAGTACACTGCAAAAGACTGTTTTCATTTCATTGCCTGGATGGTAAATGTTCCATTATTTGTAGTACCTCATTATGGAAACTGCTGCTTTAACCTTCTTGCAATGGTAGTTGAACCGTCAGAATGCCATAAAAACATGGTTGGCTTTGACCAGAAGTAATACTGTTATCAGCCCTAGCATCACACATGTACCCTGGAACAGTGCAGATACTGTATCTCTTCAGAGAGTGAAGGAAGCTTGCATTGCTGAAGTTCATGCTGTAAATGTGTTGTTAACCAAGAAAGTCTCTATTGCTGATCCAAGAGGTATCAGTTTTGCGAGCGAGTGAAGTTTACTTTGCTGGTGCCCCTGGCATCACACATGGACCCTGAAACAGTGCAGACACTGTGCATGTTCAGAGAGTGAGGGAATCTTGCACTACTGACTTTCATTCTGTAAATGTTTTGTTTCCAAAAAAGCTTCTACTGCTGATAAACATGAGGTATCAGTTCTGGGTGTGAGTGAAGCTTTCTTTGCTGTGCCTATGCTGTGTCTGTTGGATGAAGGGATGATTGCACTATAGATTCCCATTCGGTGTCTCTTGTGCTAGTGAGGAAAGCTTGCACTGCTGGTTTCCATTCTGTACCTTTTCTAAGAAAGATAAAAGCCAAACCTGCTGTTGCCCAAGTGGCCCAGAGAGAGGTAAGTGCTCACTGCTAATGCCCATAGTATACCTGTGTTGGTAAATAGGAATCTTACATTTCTAATGTCAATGCTGCACCTGTTCTGTGAGGGAATGTCGCTGCCACTCCTGATGCCATATTGTACTTATCTGAGCAGGAGAAAATGTGCACATCTGATGTCTATAAGAATCCTGTTCTGTGAGAAAAGAAAGCTTGCAATGCAGATGTCCATTTTAGTTCTCTGAGGGAGGAAATCCTACCCTGTTAATGTTTGTGATATACCTTTTGCATTGGTGTGGGAAGATTGCACTAATGGTGCCCATGCATTACCAGTTAATTCAGGGAGTAAAGCTTGCACTTCTGATGTCCAAGAAGAACCTGTTCTTTGTGCTAGGAAAGTTTGCATTACTGATGCCCATATTGCATCTGCTCTTTGGGGGGTAAAGCATGCACTTTTACTCATTCGTTGTGCCTGTTCTCTGTGGGAGGACAACTCACACTTTTGAAGACCATGCTGTACATAGTCTGTGAGGGAGGGAAGCTTGCACTGGTGATGTCCATGCAGCATATGTTTAATTATCAAGGGAAGCTTGCAATGGTGATGTCCATGCAGCATATGTTTGTGAGAAAATGCCCTATTTCTGCATGGTTGCCCCCACTTTTTTCTGAATTGCCGATGTACTTTGACTGAGTATGCCCTGGGCTCCTGCTAGTCAGGTACCCAGGGCCTATGTTCCTTCCCTAAAACTGCATCGAAGCCTAAACCCAATTGGTATCTCTGGCCACAGGCCAGCCCCTGGTAAATGGTACCACAGGTACCCAGGGCACTGTGACCAGAGAAGGCCTCTACGGGCTGCAGCACTTATTGTGCTACCCTTATAGGTACTGTAACCTTACACACACACACACTGCCTTTGCAGGCTGTGTGTTTTGGGGCAGAACAAAGGGAAGAGTTGACATGGCACACATCTCTGTGTTCCATGCCTACAAACCACTGCCCTGCATAGATCAGTCATCACTCAAGGCGGGTGCACTATACCAGTGGTGAGGATACAGGTACATGAGCCCTGTACCCCTACAATGTCTAAGTCCATTCTTAGACTCAAGAAGGGATGTAGGCACGGCGCACAGCCTTATTTAGTGATGGGGATTGTATGAGAGGATATTTCTGTTTAGGTGGTTTTCAGGTGCTCCGGCAGGTGACGTAACTGTCCGAGTACGCCTAATAACTAATGAAGGGGCGAGTGCATTACCTCAAGTGTAAATGCATCCCTGCATGTGGGCACTCTGTGGTGGTTCGTTGTAATAAAACAATCGACTCCAATAAATGTAGTCAATGAATGTTCATTTGATTTCAAAAGATCCACAATTTACTTGAACGTTTTAAACTGATACATTCTCAGTTTTCAATGTCCAAAATATTTTTCAAAGTTCATAATCAGTGATGACACCAGTGTTAACCATACGAGCTCCGATGCATTTCGAGCCGGTTGGCTCTTTGTCAAGGAGCACTACAAAAAATACAGAATAACGTACTCATCAATGTATAGAAATATCGTGCATAAATAACATAATAAAACATGGTGACATTTTTAGTGCATGGTGACGTTTTTAGTGCATGTTTATCCAATGGTGCGGTGTAACATGCTTAAGGACCCGGGGTGAAGGGGTGGGTTGTGTGCGGACTAAGCGGGGTGGGGGATCGGGGTGTGATGGTTATCACGGGCGAAAGTTTAAAGAAATTGGGAAGCGGGTGAGTGGTGGGTTAAGTACTGGACGTGAAGTTCTTAATGAAAAGGATAGTGCCTGAAGGGCAAGTGCGTTTGAAATTGAAAACATTCGCGAGGGTGGTGTGATGGACGTTAATACGACGTACTGAGTGGATTAAGAAAGGTTTAGAAAGAGGTGCCTCGTCCAAGCGAGACTTACGATTAAGGTTGCATTTCCGCAGTCAGGGAATCTGAAAATGAAGGGTGGAAACCAAAAGTTACAACGAGGGCATAAACGTCGGTGAGCATTCGCGAGTTACTACGGGGAGAGAGTGAGACTTACAGGTGCAGTCGGTGTCTCAATGCGGAGTCCTCACTGGGTGTACGGCTGGGCTGGCGGAGTTCGTGGAAACTCCGTGTGGCTCACTCGCGGAGTGTTCAGTGAGTTCAGGTTGACTGGGGAGGGTGGGCGTAAACATAAAAAATGGACTGGGGGGTCGGTTTCCATACGGGCAGCCATTTCAGAGTGGTGTAGAGTAAGAGGTGTGCACAGGGTGAAAGAAGGATAGTAAAGAGTTAGTGGGGGGGTGAGTGATATACAAGCCTAGCAAACTATTCCAGGCAGCAGTGTGCATACCATGTACCGGTAGGGTACTATAAATAACAACTTAATTCCAAACGATCATAGAGGCCATGGGGCTTCATAGCTTGAAGTCTGTAACTTCAAGATGTTTCTCTTTGGAGGAGTGTTTTGTTAATATCTCTTCCTTCTATTTTTGGTACCATCTCTAGAACAATGAATTTCAACTGTGCAATGTTGTGGTTGGCTTCAATAAAGTGGACGGCAATGTTGGATTTGGCATTTTTGGTTCTGATGTTTGATTTATGTTCATTCATTTGAGTTTTAATCTTCCTGGTTGTCTTGCCTACGTAAATCATGCCCCACGGGCATTTCAACAAATAGATCAGATTGCATGAATCGCATGTTGCGTTGACTCTCAATTTTATATCAAATCCCCTCATGGGGTGAGTGATGGTATTCCCTTTTATTATGTTGTTACAATTGTTGCAGTGATGACACGGGCAAGTGCCGGTGTATATGCATTGTTCCACAGTTTTTTTATAAGGTTTCTTTGATGTTCTCCGTTCGAGTGTAAGCGAAGATGGGTGTTTCTTTGAACAGGTCACCAAAATCCGGTTCTGAAGATAAGATGCGCCAATGTTTCATTATGATGCTTCTGTATGTTTGGCTGGAAGTAGAGTATCTGCTAACCAGTACTGTTCTCTTGTTATCCTTCTTTGTAGTGCCCTTCAGGGCTTCTGCTCTCGAGATTGTGGATACATGTGTCATGGCTTCATCAATAATTGCTTTCGGGTATCCTCTCTTCAAAAACCTCTTTGCCATGGTTTCCATTTGGTGGATGCTAGTATCAGGATCTGATACAATGCGCTTGATCCTCAACAATTGACTGAAGGAAAGATGTTTTTTTAAGGAATTTTGGTGGAAGCTGGTAAAGTGCAGGGTATTGTTCCGATCTGTGTTTTTGTGATATAGGTCTGTTTGTAGGCCTTGGTTGGTTGATCAAGGAAGGTTATTTCTTCGCTGCTGATGTTCCAGGTGAGCTCAATCCGATTGTCTTTAGAATTCAAAGTTTTAAGAGCGGTTTGCAAGTTTTCACGTGAGTCTTTCCACACGAAAAAAAGGTCATCTATGTACCGGGCATAAAATTTGAGATTATCTGTCCAGTTGCTGTCGAATAAATATAATTGGATTCAAATTCACCCATGTAGATGTTGACATAGGACGGTGCTGCGCAATTTCCCATGGCCATTCCGGACATCTGTAAATACCATTTCTGGTCATGCGAGAAATAGCTGTGGTAGAGGGTAAAAATCATCAACTCCAGGATGAAGGTTTGAAGTTGTTCCGCAATGTCACTATGTAATAAGGCTTTTTCCACTGCCTCGATGCCACCGCCATGTGGGATGGAGGTGTAGAGGCTTTTAACATCAGCTGTGCATAAGATGATTTGTTCATTTTCACTGATGGGTATTTGAGACAGTTTGGTAAGGAATTCGGTAGTGCCCTTAATGTGACTTTTTAGGTTGGTGACAGACGGTTGGAGATATCGGTCTATGAATTTGCCAATTGGTTCATGTATTGACCCTCTTGTAGAAACGATTGGACGAAAAGGTGGGTTTCTTAAGTTTTTGTGAATCTTCGGCAACATAGTGATGGTCGGACTTCTGGGGTGTTCTACTATCAAGAATTTTTTCGTTCTCTCATCTATGACTTCATCATCAAAAGCTTTTGTGATCAGTGACGTTAAGTCTACTTTGAATTGACTCGTGGGATTCCCACTTAGTAGCATATATGTGTCCGGGTCTTGAATATGTTCCGTAATTCTCTGGTTGTATAAATCAGTGTTTAAGATAACTAGGGCCCCTCCTTTGTCTGCTTTCAAGCATTTGATTGAGGTGTTATTGGTGATCTTTTTTAGAGTGTCCTTATCTTTGGTGGTTACATTTTGTTTGTGTTTTTTCCGAAAGTTTATTTTTGAGATGTCCTGCTTAACCAGCGTCTCAAAAGTGTTGATACTCTTGTGGCTACAAGGAGGCATATAGGTGCTTGGTGGTCTCAAGCCTAGTAGCAAATCTGGTTTAGTGTCAGTTGGAGGTTCCAATACTTTTTCAAAGAAATATCTTAAACGAAGTTTGCGGGTCATCTTAAATGTGCTCACTTCGAGCTCAAGTAAATTAGTGCTGCTGGTTGGGATGAATGACATTCCCTTCTGGAGTACGTTAATTTCATGATCCTTGATTTGTGGGTCAGAGATATTAATGACTAGCGATTGTTCCTCGTTTTCGATTTGACCTTCGTGGATTGTTGGATGTCTGCTGCTTCTTTTTCCTGTCCTTTTGCCCCACCTGGGTCGTCGGTTGCATCTGGGCCTGATTCTAAAAAAGGCGCCCGGGATGGTAGATTCCGTGTCAGTTGGGGTTTGTGTAGGTTTCTGACCTCGTGTTCCTGAAGCAATGGTTGCTTCCGTTGTCGTTTTCCTTGGTGGACGGTTTGAAGTATCACTTCCTGAAGAAGAAGTGTCAGTGTTCTGACTATATGGTGTATTGCATCTGCGTTGGGCGTACACGTCTGCCCACGTGTACACTTCCCCTAATTTGTAATCCAGTGTATCCCGGCGGAATTTCCGGATCTTGCAATCATTTATCTCTTTAGTATGTTTATCTAGCTGTTTGTTGATGTCCTCCAAGATCACTGTTAACTCTTCCGGGTTAATTGCCCCTTGTAATTCAAGTTCGATGTCTTTGATTTCATTTGATAGATCAGAAAGTATTTCCGATAATTCTTCCACTATGAGCAGGATGAGGTCCAAGCTGCATTTATTCAAGATGGCGTTCCATCTCTCTTGGAATGCTTTGGAGTTCTTACATAAGGAAGTCTTGAGTGCTATCCGTAGTCCTCTGGGTATGCGTAGCGCCTTGTGATACTTAATGAGTGTATTACTTTTATAACTTTCAAGTAAATTGTGGATCTTTTGAAATCAAATGAACATTCATTGACTACATTTATTAGAGTTGATTGTTTTATTACAACGAACCACCACAGAGTGCCCACATGCAGGGATGCATTTATACTTGAGGTAATGCACTCACCCCTTCATTAAGTCCATTCTTAGACATTGTAAGTGTAGTGCTGTCATTAAGAGTACATGGTGCTGGGAGTTTGTCATTACAAACTCGACAGCACCATAATGGCTACACTGAAAACTGAGGAGTTTGGTATGAAACATCTCGGCACATTAAACCTACACTGATGCCAGTGTGGGATTTATTGAAAAATGCATACAGAAAACATCTTAGAGATGCCCCTGAAAACGAACCCACCACTAGTGTCCAGGCTGAGTGGCTGCTTTCAGCTGCCACCACCAGACATGTTTCTGGACCCCTGGGGTTGAGAGCCTGCTGCTCTCAGGGGCCAGAACCAATGCACATCCTGGGACAAGGTGCCAAGCCTCCTCCCCCAGGATGGGCAGGGTTAATGAAGGGGAAGCTTCAAAGGCTTGCCACCTTTGTGAGCTTCCCCAGGCCACTTGCTTTTCTCAGCAACCGGTCCCCCTGGTTCTGACCCCCACTTTGGACGGGAGAACCAGTGGGAAAAACAAGTAATGAAGAGAGGTGTGCCCACCTCTGCCAACTCCACCCCTCAGGTGGGGGAGGCAAGGTGAAGCACAACTCTCAGTCCACACCATCTTAAAGATGGGGGGGACTCAGCCAACCAGGGACAGACTAATGCCCCCCTCCCACTGGAGGGTGGCATAGTACGGGGTGTACCCACGTACGGAGGAACCCATTGGTCCGTGCCTTTTACCTACTTGTAACGCCCCTAAATCTAGTATTATGGGGCATCCCTCAACCTTGCTTCCTCAGACAAGAACCTGCAACAAGAGAAGAAAATGTAGCAAACAGCAGTGCCAAAGCTAACAAGAGGAAGATGCCTACTGACTTGGCCCCAGCCCTACTGGCCTGTCTCCACCTCGAACCTGCTCCTGCAAAATCTTGGTGTGTCCTGCAGCCAGCAACCTTGAAAACACCTGAGGACCTGCCTGTCTTCAAGCACAAAGACTTTGTCTCCTGTGAACACCGGATTTGTTCACCTCCAACCTCTGGTTCCAGCCAGACACTGCGAATCCGCCCCACTCTGTATCCGCCATCCACGGCCTGAGCTTGAGTGGGTACGCACCATGAGGAGGTTACCCCAGCGATGCTGACCCGAGATCCGGCAACCCCTGACCTGCCTCAAGCCTCCAGCCTACGCCTGCAGCCTAAATCCAGAAGGCCCCCCTAGCCGCGACCAGGAGCTGGTAAAAAGATCCGACCCCAAAAGGGCACCCCTGCACCCGACGCCCCATGGCTTGGGGTGCCTAAACCAACAGTGCCTAACCAACCCCTAACTTCCCAACTTACCTCTTGTAGTGGTGGTTGCACCCAGAAGACCTTCGTCCCCGAGCCTACAGTGCCTTTCCAAACCGTAGGTTCCCCATTGAAACTAACAGGGCGCTTGAAGTCAAAATAGAACCCTGTACCCGGCCACCCTAGTGCCGCTGAGAGTGCACCTTAGGTGCTAATTGTTTACCCACGTGCCCTGAGCTAAAGTCCAGGGGCCTCATTTATGAGAAATGACGCATCGCTGCGTGAAAGCAGCGATGCGTCACTTATCAGTGCGCACTCCTTGCGACATTCCTGATGCGTCATATTTAATGTATGACGAATCATGTCGCAAGGAGTTACAGATACGTCAGTATTTCTGACGTATCTGTAAGCACAATAGTGGCGCATTGCTGGAGTGTGTCACAAAAGTGACTCAACTCCAGCAATGCGTCCATTCACATAGGGCAAGCCCCATGTGAAAGGGCCTGCGTCAATCTTACGCCTGCTGTGAGGCAAGCGCAAGATTTTGATGCAACGGCGTCCTAAAAGTGACGCAGTGAAATCTTATAGATTTCACTGCGTCACTTCTACGACCCTTCCTTGTGTCAATACGCCCCCTTGCATACATTATACCTGGCGCATGTGTAATGTGGCGCAGGGGTTTACAAAGTGACACATCTACCTAGATGCGTCACTTTGTAAATATGGCGTAACGAGGCGCATTTTTTTCGCTACTAGTGCGTCACAAAAAGTGACGCACCGGCGGCGTAAAAGTGATGCACAGCCTCATAAATGAGGCCCCAGGAGCTGTGCTCCCACAACCCAGTGGCCTGCTTGCCAGCAGCCATCAACCGGAGGCCCCCTATCCCACATTGGATAACATTGGGCCTCAGCATTCTGCACCCGCCTGCCCTAGTGCCGCTGAGGGTGTAACAAGAATGCATCCTTGACCCTGGGGGAAACCCTTATTCTAACCCCAGAAACTCAACTGCAAGGACCGATTACTTACCTGGTAACCGTTAACTTAATTTCTCTCTATAGGAATCCATTGACTGTTTTTCTCTGAAAAATGTTGTTAGGGTGGAGTTGATTTGAATGGAAACCAGAAAATTAATAATTGTGCAACATTGATTTTACTTACCTTTTCCCTAGGAAATGTCCCAGTGTGATATCTAGGCATATCACACTGAGTACAAAAAGTAATCTAAAAAGTAATCTCAAAAGTAACATAAAAGAAACTTACCTGTAATTTTCATTACAAAGTAGATACAGAGTATATGTACAGCATTTCACAGTATTGCATTACCAGTAAATCAAACTGTAACCATTTCAAAGTGTATTTACAATTGCATTTCAACCTGTATATTTACTGCAAAGTATTTATCAACTTTCCTGTGCCAGGCTTGATTGGTTCTAGAAAATAAGTCACCTAAAAGAATATTTTTATACAAAAACAACTGGTCTGAAGTTCAGTCTTTGAGTGTGTGAAATCATTTGCTGATTGAGTGGGTATTTTAAATCTTTAACCTTGTCCTCTGATACTGCCTGCTGCTCGACCACACTACCACAAATAGAGAGTAAGGTTCTATCTAACTTTGCCTCTGCCTACCTTTGGGGTTTCACTGGACTCTGTACACACTATACCTCACTACCTCACTTTGGTATAGTATATATAGAGCCAGCTTCATACAATATTGAATTATCAAGGGAAGCTTGCACTGGTGATGTCCATGCAGCATATGTTCATTTATCAAGGGAAGCTTGCACTTGTGATGTCCATGCAGCATATATTTAATTAGATCACTGACAGAATATCGAGGAGCAAAATATCGACCTGCCAAAATATCGAGGAAAAAATATTTAATGCCAGAATATCGAATTCCTATCTACAAACAGGTAAGTACAAAAATATTGAATCCACAATATTGTTGTAAATAATATAGTTAGTCAAAATATCAAATGTTTTAAATGTCTTAAAAGTAATGTAAAATTAATGAAATAATCAATATAATTAACTAAAACATACTTAAAAATACTTAAATAACCTTACATTTAATAAATAATTAATGTAAGTTAAAAAAAATAAACATGCATTTTTATTCTTTAATACATATATATTAACTTAATAAGAATAAAAAATATTCAGTATTTTTAGCGTAGGATAGCGGGAGGGTAAAATTTACTATTCCCACTCCAGTGAGTGCAACAGTAGGGAAAACGCTGGATAGCAGGAGGGTAAAAAGTACTATTCTCACTCTTGTGAGTGCAACAGTAGAGAAAGCGTTGGATAGCGGGAGGGTACAAATTACTATTCCCATTACAGTGAGTGCAACAGTAGGGAAAGCGTTGGATAGCGGGAGGGTAAAAATTACTATTGCCACTCCAGTGAGTGCAACAGTAGGGAAAGTGTTGGATTGGGTAGGGGTAAAAATTTCTATTCCCACTCCAGACAATGCAACAGTAGGGAAAGCGTTGGATAGCGTAGGGGTGAAAATTGCTATTCCCACTCCAGTAAATGCAACAGTAGGGAAAGCGTTGGATAGCATAGGGGTAAAAATTACTATTCCCACTCCAGAGAGTACAACAGTAGTGAAAGTGTTGTATAGCGTAGGGGTAAAAATTACTATTCCCACTCCAGTGAGTGCAATTGTAGGGAAAGTAATGATTTGATATTTAAATAAAATTAATTAATTATCCGTAAAAAATTAATTAAAAGTAATTACCAATTACAACATGTTTAATAATTAATTCATTATAAATACCAATGAATATTATTTATTAAAAAGTAATTACCTATTTATAATTAATTAAAACCAATTCATTTTCAATATAAAAAATGTATAAGTAATAAAACAAATCCCTGTTAATATTTAATTAAAATAATTTCAATAATTACTTCATTACAATTAAATTGCATCCCACCCTATTCCCCTATAAACCCACAAACCCGCTCCGAATAATAAACTAATACAATATAATTATCAATTAATCAATAAATACAAATGAATTACCAATTATTAAAAAATAATTACTGATTAATAAAAAATAATTACCAATTAATAATTACGAATACATTACTTATCAATACCAATAAATAAAAATACAAAATTATGTAATAACAATACCATTACTTCCCACCCTATTCCCCTGTAAACCCACAACCCGCTATAGAACTAAAACATAAAATTAAAATAAAAATAATTAATAATTCCCCAAAATTAATATTTAATTTACTTTAATTAAATTACTTCCCACCCTATTCCCCTATAAACCCATAACCCGCTACAGAATTAAACTACGCAAAAATTAAATAACACAAAATTAATTACTTAAAAAAAATTCAAACATACATTACAAAAATAATACATACTTTTAAAACACATATACAAACACTTAAAACACTATAACAAATGGCTATTTTTAACAACTATTTTATGACTATCGATATTACTAACTTCAAAGTTATTGAAATCGATATTTTTAATAATTAACAATTAATTACTTATTAATACCAATAAAAATACATAATTACTTAATACAACTACATTACTTCCCACCCTATTCCCCTATAAATTCACAACTCGCTACAGAACTAAAACGTAAAATTAAATTAAAAATAATTACTAATTCCTAAAAATTAATATTTCATTTACTATAATTAAATTACTTCCCACCCTATAAACCCATAACCCGCTATAGAATTAAATGGCAAAATGAAATAACACAAAATTAATGACTTTAAAAAAATTCAAACATACATTACAAAAATAATACATACTTTGAACACACACACAAACACGTAAAACACTATAAAAAATGTGATATTTTTAACTATTTTATGACTTGTCGATATTACTAACTTTGATATTATGGAAATCGATATTTCTTACCTGAATTTCGATATTCTGCACCCACTATATTTTGGCTATTCGATATTCTGTCCATTCTATATAAAAAACTCAATATTCTGTCAAGTCGATATTTTTTTTCTCGATATTTTGACCGCTCCCCGTTTAGGATATCATGGGAAGCTTGCACTGGAGAGGTCCATGTAGCATATGTTCAATTATCAAGGGAAGCTTGCATTGGTGATGTCCATGCAGCATATGTTTAATTATCAAGGGAAGCTTGCACTGGTGATGTCCAGGCAGCTTATGTTGTGTTATCAGAGGAAGTGTGCTCTGGTGATGCTTTTGTCACACCTGTGCTTTAACAGAGGAAAACACACATTTCTGATGGACATGCTGGGCCTATACTATCATGAGGTGAACACTGCAATGTCGATGCCCAATGTGTATGTAAAGAAGACGAGTCCACACGAAAGGTAAGTTGGACCTCAGTTTATTGTACGTCCAGCTTCAGTAACTCCCCGGCAGCAACTGCCAAGGAAAGAATCAAACAAGTGTTCCACGCAGGGAACATTCTACATGGAATGCGAGGAGAGGGAGAAGTCCCAACACACCTCCCTTTCTTCACAGAGAAAACGAAAGAAAAGAAAAGGAAAGGAGGAAGAAGAAAGCCAAAGGAAAAAGGAAAAAAAAGCTGGGGAAAGAAGGGAACAAGGGAAATAAAATACGTCAATTATCAGGTATAGCATGCATAGTAAGAAAACACAACATAAGCAGAATTACTTCATCACATAGTCCTGAAATTTGGCAGGTACAGATCTGACCCTGGAGGAGGACTCACTCCGCGGAAGGTTTCCATCAGAGTGCGCCACACCGCCCACTTTGGAGTTGGAAGGAGAAATGCTGACCCCCAACCGCTTCCCAACACTCTCAACCATGGGCCCAGGAACAATAGAAACCATACTCTTACTCCAAACCCTTCCATCCTCCAACACCACCACAAAATCCCTCACAGCAGCCACCTTCTTGGGAGAATAAAACCGTGACTCCCCTTTACGGAGAAATCCAGGTTTCTTTACCCTCACCCAATCACCAACCATCACCTTGCAGGAAGATGACACACCTGATCTGGTACCATAACTGTTCTGAAGCGAAGCCCTGACATCAGCTACTCTAGCTAAATTAGTAGCATCCACAACCTTCCTGGACATCCACTCCTTGTTCAACTTGGTACCAGCGACTCTCCCACGCAACAAGGTAAAAGGAGCAACACCAGTTGAAACATGCGGAGTGGTTCTTACAGCCCATAACATGTCGGCAACCGCTTGACGCCACTGCAAACCATTCACTAAAGCCAGTTGAAGATGCTCTTTGACAACACGGTTGAAACGCTCAACCAAACCGTTGCTGCGAGGATGATAGAGCGACGTGCAAACGTGTTTGATACCAACTTCTTTGAAAAATGAAGACATCTCAGCAGAAACCAACTGCGTACCATTGTCCGAAACTATCTCCTCAGGAAAACCCTCCCTAGAGAAAACATCACGTAAAAATGAAATCACTACAGAAGAACTGATGGAATCAACAAATCTCACCTCAGGCCACTTGGTCATGTAGTCAATTAATACCAAGATAAATTTGGGAGTCGAACCAACAAGACCGTAAGGTCCAGCGATGTCCAAAGCTAATTTTGACCAAGGAACATTCTTCACAACAATAGGTTGAACAGGCAGAGGACAAGTGACCTGTGACTTGTCACTGACCATACATTCACAACATTCACAAACAAAATGCTCAACATCTTTGTCCACGGACGGCCACCAAAAATCTTGCCTCACCCTGCGCTTCATGGAGCGAATGCCTGGATGGCCTTCATGAGCCAAACCAAGAATCTTTCCACGAATAGAAACCGGAACAACCAAAAGCCCACCCCGTCTCAAAATTCCATTAACAAGAGACAACTCATCCTTGACCCGCAAATAAGGAATAATGGCAGCAGGACAAACTTTTTCACACGGCCAAGGTTTAGAGAGAAGATTAATAACAGACTGCATGTCCACACCAGCGGCAATCCCCTCCAACCACTCACACTCCGAAAGAGCACACCCCACAGAGTCACACAAAGAACCAACAGCACAAACTACTTCCAAATCGTCACACACGACACTGTCGTCACCATCGGAAAGAGGTAGTCTGGATAAGTAATCAGCAACCAAATTCTTCGCTCCGGCCACATATTCCAGCTGATATTGGAATTCCTGCAATCTGAATTGCCACTTGGAGATCCTTGGAGTCGCCCTACCACCACCCTTGGTCGTGAATAGATCAATCAAGGGCTTATGGTCGGTCCTCAAGATGAATCTATTGCCCCATAAAAAAATTTTGAAATGCAAAACTTCCCACCACATCGCTAGGGCCTCCTTTTCAATAGTAGAATAAGTCTCCTCAGCACCTCTCAAGGTTCTGGAGGCAAAAGCAATGGTTTCTTCGCGACCATCACCCCTTTTCTGCATGAGGACGGCCCCCAAACCCACATTGCTAGCATCAGTGGAAAGAATGCACAAGTCATTTATGTTGAACAGCTTGAGAGGGCGAGCTTCAATAATCTCTTGCTTGATGACATTGAAGTTGCTCTCACAATCATTATCCCAGACAAACTTGACATTTTTCTTGAGCAGACTACGCATGGCAGCGGTTTTGGTAGAGAAATTCTTAACAAACTTGGAGTAATACTCCACCAAACCAAGATATGAACGTAATTGATCCTTATTCGTAGGAACAGGAGCATTTTGAATGGCGTCAATGATCTTGACTTTTGGTTCAACCCCATTTTGGGAAATGTGGTGACCAAGATAGTCTACTCCATCTTGAAGAAACTTGCATTTATCCTCCCTCAAGGTTAACCCACTAGATCTTAGTATGCTGAGAACAAGTTTAACACGCTCATCATGTTCAAGTTCGGTTTTGCCATGAACCAGAATGTCGTCCTGGAAAAAGACAACACCAGAAATGTTCTTGAACAGGTTATTCATTAACCTCTGGAAAACAGCCGAGGCTGAAGCTAAACCAAAAGGCATGCGGATGTAACGATAGGCACCCTCCGGGGTTACAAAAGAGGTAAGGTGTTTGGAATTGGGACATAACTCAATCTGATGATAAGCAGATGATATATCGAGGGAGGTGAAAAATGTTGCACCTTCGAGGGTGGCTAACATCTCGTTGATGTTAGGGAGTGGTTGCCGGTCAATCCAAATATTGGCATTGAGATCGCGCAGGTCAACACACATCCTCAAACACTTGTCAGATTTCCTCGCTAAAACTATGGGGGCAAGCCACTCTGAGCCTTCAATTGGCTCAATCACACCAGCAGCGCATAACCGCTCTAATTCTTTCTTTAACTCTGCACGTAAGCTCAAAGGCACCTTGCGCACCTTATGGGCAACGGGAATGGCACCCTCTTTCAAAATTATCTTGTGCTGGAAACCCTTGAGTTTGCCTAATTCCCCACTAAAAACTTCAGGAAACATGAGAGCCCATTTGGTGTTAGACATATGAGATACAGCAAGAGTCTTTGGTGATGCCAACATTGCAGAGTAAAATTCACACAATTCATTGCGGGAAATTACCATGTTGGGATGGTTGGGATCTAAAACAATGTTCAAATCTCCCTGTTCATCCCACCCCAACAAATTAGTACCATCCTTAACTATGAACACAACACAAGTAATGTGATCACCATGAAACTCAAGTTGGACAGTACATTTCCCCAAAACCTCAACTCTCTTGCTATTATAAGCAAAGATCTTGATACTTGAAGATTCTAAAAGTACATTGGAAAGTTTGCTAAAGTCAGTGAAATTCAATAAAGTAAAAGGAGACCCAGAATCCGCAAGAAATTTGCAGACAATACTATTTACAGATATTAAACAAGAAGGAGATTTTCTTTTCCGACAGCCAGACAAGGCGGACAGTTCTACCACTCCGGCCTCGTGCAAAGTAGAAGATAGCATCAGTAGTTCATAACATTCCTCATCAGATTCTTCTGAGATATGCTTCACAAAGGGAACGGGCTTGTTTGTGGAAGCAGCTCTGCACATGCGGGAATAGTGACCTTTGTTCCCACACTTGTAGCAGGTTTGATTAAGAGCAAAACAAAATTTAGCAGAACCTAAGTGTGAGCTACTGCCACAACGAAAACATATAAGCTCTTTTTGCACAGGTCTGTTTCTGGAAGAAAAGTTAGATGGGACAGAACGAGGAACATTAGGCAAAGTAGGTGCTTTTGATTTGAAAGGAGGTTTGGAATTCAATAGTTTGACTTCAGTAGAAGAAGAGGTCGATGGTGAGGAAGATGAATTCATTTCTTTGACGCAAAATTGAGAATGTTCAATACTTTTGGCTAAACTGAGAGCAGTCTCTAAATCAGGATCACCAGAAGCAAGAAGTTTTTCTTGAATTTTCTTGTTGGAAGTCCTCTCAATAAGTTGATCACGTATGATCTCATCTCTGAATTCCCTGTAATTGCAATTGATAGCCAAGATGCGAAGAGCTGCCACAAAATCATCAATTGATTCGCCAGGGGTTTGGGCACGTTGAAGAAATTTATGGCATTCGAGAACGACATTTCTCTTGGGAGAGAACCTCTTGTCAAGAGTTTTAATCAAAGTAGCATAATCGTCAATGAGAAGTGATTCTCCAGCATCACCACCACTAACTGTAATGCTGACAACTTCAAGAGTCAACGTTTTTAATATGTTCCTCCCTTCATTGCCTAGGTTATAGATAAGTAGGGCTTTTTTCTTTTTGCCAGTAAAGGTATCGCCATCGATAGCCTCTAAATACGCCTCAAAAGTGTCTTTCCACTGCTCCCACGGAACAGGGGGAGTGCCGGCAGTTTGTAAGTAAGGAGGAGGAGCCAAAATATGATCCATTGCGTGGGTGAGTTGCTGCCACACTACACACAATAGTAATTAAATCAAACCTTTTTCCTATTTTTTTTTTAAATACACACGCAAATGTCATATGCAAGCCAGTTGAGTTTGATAATAATCATATTAAATACACACTAATGCAGATACAGAGGAATGCTGCGCTCAATAACCCATAACTTGTGCTAATAAGTAGATCAGTACATTAAGAATTGCGTTTATAGTAATTCAATGCATTGAAGCAATATAAAGAAAGTTAACTTGATTCATGGAGCTGTGCGCATCAGCGAAGGTTAAGGGCATTAAATAGAGCTGTGTGCACTAGAGATGAATTAGGGCTTCGAAGACTGAGCGCAAACAGTATGCTGTGCGCATCAGCCGAGCGTTGCTAGCATTTGGTTGCTAGGATACATCTCAAAATGGCCGCCGTACGTAACGTGATGTGTCCCAAATGCACCGTCAGGCAGGTCAGGCACGTTCGCGTGTTAGCGCGAGAATGGTGCGCAGGGCAGTCGCGCTGAGAAACTGAACAAAAGTACCTGAATCAAGAAGATCTGGGGTTTTTGTAGAAAGTGGGACACAGCAGGACCGCTTGTGAAAGCCCTGCCACAAGGAGACGTCGACCTTGTCCTCGAAGAAGGGCCGTTGAGCCGTTTTCCACATCGAGCGAGGAAACTCCACTTGAGCGCAGGGATCTTCAACGGGGGTGGAGAGAGACTGGAGACTGGACCCGATCGTCGCCACTGTAAAGAAGACGAGTCCACACGAAAGGTAAGTTGGACCTCAGTTTATTGTACGTCCAGCTTCAGTAACTCCCCGGCAGCAACTGCCAAGGAAAGAATCAAACAAGTGTTCCACGCAGGGAACATTCTACATGGAATGCGAGGAGAGGGAGAAGTCCCAACAGTGTACCTTTTGATATAGTGAGGGAGTCTTGCTCAGTTGATGTCCATGAGGTGCTTAGTGTGGGAGGTTGTGAAACATGGTCAGAGAGGTAGGAACGTGTGCACCGCTTATCTCCATGGTGTCTCTGTGGTTATAGCAGGCGAAGCTTGCAGTGCTGACGCCTGAGCTCCATTCTTCTGTAAAGGAGGGAAACTTGCTCTCCTGGGCTAATTCTATGCATATTCTGTGAGGGAATGAAGCTTGTATTGGTGAATGTCAATGCTGTGCATGTTCCCTTATCAAAGGAAGCTTGAAGGTGTCATGCCCATGCTGTGCTTATTCTTTGAAAGGGAGACGTTTGCACTGATGATGGCCATGCTGGACTTGCTTCTTGATTCAGTGAGGACTACACTGTAGGTATCAACACTACGACTCATATGATAATGAGGGAAGATTGCACTGTTGCTTTCCTTGTGTTACCAGTTCTGTCATCCATAGATGCTTGTTCCACTGATTCATTCTTTGTGTGATAAGGCTGGCTCTATTGACACCCATAATAGGGCCTGCTCTGTCATGTTCTATTAGGGAGGGAAGCTTGCTCTGATCCTGTTGTGCTGGACATGTTCTCTGTTTGATGCTTGATGTTGAATTTTGCCTGTTCTGTGGAAAAGGGCAGCATACATTACAGATTGTCAAGCTACATATATTGAGTGAGAGAAACTTGCAATGGTTATATTCATGCTGCAAATGATTATTTTCAAAGGGCACTTGCACTGATGATGTCTGTTTCGTACCTGCTCTCTGACTGAGAAGAATTTACATTGCAGTCCCACCATAGGCATTGTGCAACAAAGCATAGAGATACTCAAGTAGTGTGTGTGACTGTCAAGCATTTCTGTGAAAATGTTCATTAGGTTGTTGCCAACTTGTATGCATGGTTCGGAATTTTAGGAATAAGTCAAGCAATTTTCCAACCTCAACATGGCACATAAACACTACATACATTCACAAAAGTACAATGAATTAGTTAATCGGGTGCCAAGTAACTCTTGGAAACCCGGCCATCCTTTAATTATCTGGAATTATTGATTTACTCTCCTTTCATAAGTAAATAAAGACGGAGAGGCGCAATTATGCTTCACCTTACACCTCTAACTGTTACTGTCTGAATTACATGGATAAAAAACGAGGTGCGAGAGCAAAGGAACTTTCCCCATTGGCCCAGCGTGCAACCTCGAAACATCTCAAAATTCAATAATTAATATGATAATACAATTTATAATTTTAAAGGCTGTGACACTATATTTTAAATGTAATGTCGCCGCTTATAGAGTGGATATGTTGTTCTGGGTATTAGGTCGCTGGATTTAGTGTTCATGTGTCTAGCTCGTGTCAGTCTTATAGATGGTAGTGCCATGGTGCAGCCTACCCGGGGTGGTTAACTGGCAGTGTCCTCAATTGAACAACAGGCTGCCTATGCAAAACATACACTTTTTACCACCTACCTAATTTGGGTGGTATGTCGTCAAAAACAGAAAAGGCTCCCCAGGGGACCTTTTTGTGAATTGTTGCGAAAACGGACCAATGCCTGGTCTTAAAAAATTAAACTGAAACTTTTCATTTTTCTTTGCTGAAACACATCCAAATTTCCTTTAAGGAAAGTGGCCTGCATTTCCACAAAAAAAGTGTATTTAAAAGCAAACACAGACATGTTGGTTTGCTGTCCCCAGCAGGCCACCATCTCTGTGTTTTTAGCGATTTACAATGGGTCGCAAATTGCGACCTGCCTCATGAATATTGATGAGGCTGGGCCATTTACGACCCACTCGGAACCGCAGTGTCAAACACTGTTGTACATCACATTTTGTGACTTCCTAATTGCGAGTGGCAGAAAGTCGCAATTAGGAACTCGCAAAATGTAGCGGTCGTACATGTGGCCCCAAATCATAAAAACATAGCAAGGGCTTCTTGATGAGGCTGGAACTCCATAAATATCCAACTCTTCCTTTTTTGAGTCTAAATGTATTTCCTTTTATTGTAAATCTTTCAAAAACAATAGGCTTAATAATTGTTTTCCTTATGCAAACAGTTGACGCAAAAAGCAATATAAAAGATTAAGGGGTCTATTATAATAGCGGGCTGATCGCCACCGCCCGTATGGCGGTGGCGATCCGCCCGCCATTATCTGCCACCCGCCTTCCATTTCCCCCCTGCCATACTACGATGGCAGGGGGACAGCGGCAGACGGAAAGACCGTCCGCCGGTTTTCCGCCCGTCGACGAGTCAACCGGGCAGAAAAGGAGCTGAATATGGTGGAGGTGTCTGCAAGGCACCGCCATCCGTATTACTATTCAGGTGGAGATGTGCCTTTCCAAGGGGGCATGCCCGTTTTGGCACTAGGCAGCTAAATTTAGTGCCAGTGCAGGGGGAAATGCAGGGCTGCACCATAGTGTTGTAAACATAGTGCAGCCCTGTGTTTCTAAAGTGACGGAGCGTCGTTCGCCTTCTTGGCCTAACGACATGCTTCACCAGTATACTATTAAATATGCCTCTGAGTTTTTCATGCATTGGATCTTCCATAGATACACATGCTTGAGTCATTTTCTGTTGCCATAGGGTATGATTCAAGAATATTATTCTCTGTGGCGACTGGGAATGATTCAAGCATGTGAATCTATCAAAGGTACCGATGCTGGAGAACCGGAGTTACAGGTAAGTAAATTATTTCTTTATCAACCGTGAAAGAAAAAGGCTGGTCTAGGACTTACGGAGTTTTAAAATTGAGACTTGTTAGTCACACACAGACACCAGCAGTCATAGCTGAACTTCCTGAGCTACCTTGCCATGACATAATACTACATTACAAAGGACAACACCAAATTACAGGGGATAACATAGGTTCGCATTGCATGCATCAACATGACACATCTACTGAGCTTCACTTAGCTATAAAGTAAGTTTGAAATCACGGAACCCGCTTAAGTCATGTATGTCTGTAATATGCAATGTCAGTTGAACTGCTGGCAACAGGGGATTTATAAACAGTTTTTTTCACGCAAAATTGGACATCTGAAACCTCTTATTAAAAACAACACAAGTACTTAATTGACAAGTATCTTTTTGAAGCTTTACTGCTTGAAATTTACACCCCAACCAATTAAGCTCTGAGATTCTACCTCCTCGCCTTTAAGAGATACTCCTTGTGCAAATGATACACATTTTCGATATTTTGGATAAACATTTACAAAGATTCTGAATTTTATTGTGGAATTCAGTTATAACAACACATTCTGATGAGACTCTTAAGGGTGTAGCAGCCCATTAGTACTAAGGTATATTCTACCTTCAAAATCCAATTACAGCTTAAAAGCAAATGCTGGTCTCTGATTACGGTAGCCTTTCATTTGAGATCAAGTATTATATAATTTCACTAGTACAAATGTATGGGTCTGTTGGGTTGGGATTGTAGTCTCAAGACATTAGAGTAGTTTGAATCTAAAAGTGCAAAAGTGACAATTCTGGAGGCAGAACAGAAAGGCAATGGGCACTACATACATGCAGTGCCATATTTTATTCAGTTCTGGTCAGCACTTATTATCTCATTAAAGTACTGAGCTGAGGGAATCAGACAGCAGAGCTTTGCATTTTGTAGATAATTATTGAAGGGGCTGAAAGAAGTGCCTCTCCCCAATAATAATGTATACTTTGCTAGCTTTCTATTTAGCAAGCCTTCATGTTCTTTCTACCTGTCATTTTTGGCTTCTATCACTCTTTCTTTGCTGGGTCTGGTGCTTAGTGGGCCAATGCGACCACAGTAGGGGCTGTGTTTGACCTTATGGTCACAGGTTCAAATCCCAGTGGATCCACTTAGCCTTTCGGACTTCTGATATCGATAAAATGAGTACCATTAAGTTGGGTAACAATAAACATCTGTTTTTAAGCGCCAAGAAACCCTTTGCGGTGAACACGATGTGAATGTTATGTTATGTGATTTCTGATTCCGTCATTTTTGAGACACTCTTGCGGTTATGAATTATGCTTAGTTATAACACTACTGTGGCCCTTATGAAGGCAGTAGGCATGCACCTTGATATCACTCACGCTAAATGTTTTCCAACCATGACCCAACAAATTAAGGGGATTATTCATGCAGGGTTACTGCAGTGAAGGGCAACCTTTTGTTTGCAGGCATTTGTTCGATTTGATTTGCTTTTCAACTCGCCAGAATGTATTTGATAACTCAATGTATGATTTAGCAAACTTAGTAAGTGCTTAGCCTCTATTTCAAAAACATACATAACATGTCTGCTTCTTCCCCTAGTTACTACACTTAAGGAGAATCCAGCTCTGCAACTTAGCTCATCAGAGGCCTTTGAAAACCTAATCCATGCAGAAGAAACATCCCCAGAGAACACTGAATCTGAGAAGGATGTAGGAAATGAAGTTGTTATTGCTGAGTCTGATGCCAGTGACTGTGTTTGGCATGAAAATGAAGATTACGTTGTTGTAATAGGGTCTGACACTACAAAAACAGCAGAGGAGAAAAATGAGGTTACTACTGAACCTATCTCACTAGTCAAGCCACTCATGTGTACACGCCTAAGAGAAGAGAACAACAGCCTCAAGATGACATATGGCTCAGACATTCAGTGTGAGTCAAGTGATGATGGGGAAGTTGTTCTTCTTCATCCACTGATCTCAGATCCCCCTCCTGGTATCCCCATTACCAAGGAATTTGTGCAATGTTTTCTTGTGCAGGTGCAACGTAATATGCTTTTGCCATATGGATGTGCTGCTTGCTGGCAGACCTTTGCTGCCATCGAGAGGAGCGACCGTCTGAAGAGAAAGAGAGAAGGTCTCATTTCTCTCCCACGTACAGTATGTTCTTCCTGTGGGAGGAGCGTCCAGGGATACGTGAACAGCACCAGCAGCGAAAGCAACAGCAGCAGCTGCTCCAGTGGCAGCCGGAAGAGGAAACAGCAAGATTATGTTTGCCATTGCACACGCCCAAAAAGGCAATGTTCTAGAAGAGAGTCATTCAAAATGACCACTAGAGCAGACCAGAAGAGGCAATTAATCAGCTAATAATCACATACTTTTAGCCAACACTTTAGAATTATTTAGGAAATGTTAATACACATTTAAGTTTAGCACATTACTAACCCATTACAAATAGGACAATATTGATAAGTAAGAGTGCCTTTACTTATGCAGCTAATTCACATTGTTAAACAGAGCTCCCCTCCTTTGTCTGCTAAGAGCATATCTAGACTTTACAGAGAAGCTTTATCTGAGCCCCATGGCAAGACTGTCTGACAAAAACTGTAACTCCTTCCAACTGAGCTCCCTTTATCCCATGCCCTTTACCCCGTGCTGGGCATTATGGAGGCCATAGAACATTCAAAGGTCTGCCACCTTTGTAAAGCTATACATCACTTCCACAGAGAATTGCATCCAGTGGACCAACAGAGTTCAGGGGCATATACATTCTAAAGCGCAATTAAGCTTGCCTCACAGTATCAGATGTCACAGAGATGGTCTTTAATGAGGAATGAAGTGTTTGCAGGTAGAGTCCCCTCACACATCTATCCAGAGTGCTACAGAACAGCATCATTTTTACCTGAAACACTCACTTCTGTCTAAAAGTTTCGGAGCAAAATAGGTTGAATATAATATGCCTAAAGATATATATAATTTGAGGCAGACAGGTTTACATTGAAGCACTCACCAGAGAGCTGCTGTTTTTACCCCAGGGTAAATTTGGTGATTTGAAACAACTTCCTACTTTCAGTTTCACTTCTCATTTTCTCATTACAAAAAACTCAACTTGGGCTGATATCACATAACAAATTTAAAATGTTGTTTAATGTGGCATGTCTGCACTTATAGTAGTTGCTGCACCTGACCATTTCACATACAAAATCAGCCAACCAACGGATGCATACATAGATTATCCTAATCCCTCCACTTTCACTCACACCTCCACTGCCACAGGCTTTGGCCTACTGACCTCACTGCAACCACTTTGCACTGCTGATCTTCCCACAATCCTGCATCCTTTTGTATTACCCGTACTACTTCTCCGTTATTTGCCATATCTAAACCCTCACTGCTCTTATGTTGGCCACCTCACCTGCATCCCTGATGGGTCCACTAATGATGAGCATGCCTAGAGTCCCAGGCCTGGAAGCCTCTAGCCAGCACTTTGATGAGGTTGGTGTCTGGGGTAGGGGACAATACCTGAACAATGGAGTAGGGCCCACTCACTGCTCTACTGCAACCACTTGTGTCCGTAGCACTTATTTGCAGTGTGTTGCCAACTCACTGCCACATAGGAGTCCTCTGGTCCAAGCTTGCAAATCCTTTCTTCCCAATAGACATATGCTCAGTGAATATTGTCAGGTTCTTGCTCTTCATCAAGAGTCAATACTTGGACACCTGTCACCAAAGGCCCAAGCGGTATAGGGGCATATATTGCTTTTCCTCACACATATTGAGGTTTTATGAAAGTGTTTGAACACGTCGAGAACATCCCAATTATTTTCTTACAAAGAATTGATCTAAAAGACAACATGTCTATAAATTACTCTCAAGCCAATGTTTTGTTCTGATTCAATTTCTACAACATTAGGTATTGTGCCCCATTAGAGCACTGTAAGACAAATGTGTATTTTCATTTTTCTACTGAATGGGGTTTCCTCTTGAGTTAACCTACTCTATAAAAATCCTAATTATTGTCCCCTGTGAACAAAATGTTTTCTCAACTCTCTGTTTTATGACATTTTATTTCTACTCTCTGACGAAAACAATAGCATATTGTAACAATTATAGGTTTTTATTGTGAAGTATCACAAGTTTGTAAATGTTAAACAAATTCTAGTAAAATGTTACATTGTAAACTGCTGATATACCCTAAAGAAAACACTGCAACAAAAAATCCTACAAAAATAAACTTTACAAACGTGTTGGCTCCTTACTTGTGGCTGTGGTCTCTTTTTTGTATGAATGGTGCAGGGTTACCCCTTTATCCACAGGAAACACATTGGAGCATATGTACAAGCCCCTATCGCCACCACAATGTCCCTATAGAGACGTTGCGGTGGCGATATGTGCTGCGCTGGTTTAACGCTGCCTTGTTCATAAGGCCCCCTTTCAAGCTATGTTTAGCGTGAAAGGGGTGGGAAGTGGGTGTTGCGTTGGGCGTTCCACTGCAACACCCATTATTTTGACGCTACCCCCAATGTAGTGTAGGGTGGCTAACATAGGAGGCAGTGCCAAAATTAAGACCAGGCAAAACCTGTTCTTAACATGGAAAAACGAGGAGAAATGCATTATTTCCTTCTGCCTTGTGCAGCACACATGGAAAAAGCAAAATGCCATTGTTTGTTTATGTACAGGAAGGTGTCCCCTTCGTTACATAAGCAAACTTTTTTTTTAAATTCTATTAATTCACTTTCATGTGTGCTGCATAAAGTAGCATGCATGAAAGTGACAGGATGGCATTTCTAGGATTGTGTATGTGCTGGAAGGGACACCTTCCTATACATAAACAATCCTTCCCTGCACGCAGACACCCTTGCACTCTGGTGCAACGGTGCCTGCGTGGACACTAAGTTGCTAAACTTAGCGCCATCGCAGGGGGAAATGCAAGGCTGCACCACATTCTTGAAAATATGGTGCAGCCTTGTCTTTCAGAAGTGGAGGAGAGAGGCGTTAAGCCAGTAAGGCTAACGCCTCTCTCCTCCGCTTCCTTGTACATATCCCCGTTGTTTTGCGATATACAGCCAGCCCTTTCCAAAGAGTTTATTTTGTATGTGGGTATTTTTGCTTCCCAGATATTTTCTCCACATTCCAGAGCTGATGGGTGACTTTTAAATATATGTCATTATACCAATCCTAGAGTATTTCAGAAGCGCAATCCAAAAATTGTAACTTTCATTTGGTCAGTAGGAACTATAAGTTTTAGGGGTGTTATAGTTATCTGGACATTTCACTCATGCAAAACCATTGAAATTGCTCCTGTATAGTTAGTTGTACTAACTATATTTCGCGCACCCGCAATCCACTGCTGATGATGTCACACACACACCCACATATATATATATATATTCACTGAAAAAACCATAGGTTTCACACCAGTTATAGTTACCTGGAAATTTTTGTGACACATAACCATTGAAATTCCACGTTATAGTTAGTTGGACTCACTATAACTTGCGCGCCTGCAATGCACTGCTGATGACGTCACATATTACATCACTCATGACATGGTCAGTGACATCACTCATGACATCACTGATGACTCCATCCTTGTGACAGAAGAGGAGGATGAAGAGGAGCAGGAGGAGAGGCAATATCTGCCTGAGGACACTCCCCCATACAAACCCAAAGAACATTTTATTTGGGAGTTTTTCAAAATGCCAAGGGGTGCCAAAAAAGTAAATGCAGCAAAGGTGACTTGCCTCATCTGTGACCAAGAACTGTCAAGAGGGAACCCAAACAGGAAATATTCATTTGGGAACCACACAATGATAAGGCACATGCAGAGGAAGCACCCAAACAATTATTCAAGAGCAGAAGTCAGGCAACTGACCAAGAACCCTCCCCATCCTTCAACTTCAGGCACCTCCAACCAACCCATTCCATCGGGTGCAGAGGCTAGGGAGATGGTCCCTAATGTTCAAACCAAGTTTTCCAAATTTAAATTTGTTTGCATATATTGCAACAAAACTATATCTTATGGTGAGCAGAGCATCACTTTACTTAATCGAGCTGCAGACAACCATCACTGCAGCAAGCAACCTTAATTTTTTTCTATTTTTTTGCCCCAGTTGAGCTGTTTGCAATTCCCTGTCTTTTGTTTCACCCCAGAAAAACTACAAAAAAATATAAAATTGTTCTGAAAATCCCCCCCAAACAAATGTTACAAAAAATATAAAACAACAAAAAGAAAAAAAAAAGTTCTTTTCAGAACTACCTTCCATTTATATAAAATTTTTAAACTCTGCCATTCTCTTTTCTCCCTGGTGCGCTCCCCGGTGCGCGTACCGGGCGCTCCCCCGCGCAAATTGAAAAAAAATATATGTTTGCCCAGCGGGACCCTTTTATAGCCCCCACATCAAACCTAGGGGGGGTCTACCCTGCCCCCTTATGGTCAATTCCCCCTTTGTTTTGGCGACCTCTTGTGTCTCGATCCTACCGAGACACAAGATGGCGGCCGCTCCGGACTGTTTCGAATGTTTACAGACACCCAAGAACCAATCAGCTTTCTGCGCGCAAGTCGCGTTTCGCGCCCGGAGCGCTCCCCAGAGCGCGTACCGGGCGCGCTTATAGATATATATATTTTTTTGAACCTAAATTACTCAAAATCCACTGTAGCACATATCTTGAGACATAGCAAAGGCACATCGGGCTACCAGTCCCTACAATTTTGCCAAATTTGGTGTAAATCCATTCAGCCGTTTGGGCTAAAAGTGAGGTCGACCGCCCTATGGAGATTAACATGGGAAAAACGCGTTTTGGGACCCCCCTTTTATCTCGGCCCCTGCTTGACGCATCCCCCCCAAACTTTCAGGGAAGGACCGGAGCTCGACGAGGCCATTTTGAGAAAATTTTCAGGCAGATTCGTCAACCGGCGCCAAAGTTATTCCAAATAGAATTTTGAGATTTAACATTGAAAAAAATCCTAACTATAACTACCTACTGGCGACCGCCAGTAGGTAATATATATATATATATATATATATATATATATATATATATATATATATATATATATATAGCCTTCCTCGGTGTTTCTTACCGGTACCATGCAGTTCGAGTTTAAATGCAAGGCCGCTAGCGTTGGCCTCAGCCCATTCCGCAGCAAGTCTAAGTTCATACCCATGATGCCAAGAGACGCGGTAGACACTTTCCACGACTGCGTAGTCAATGACATAAAAAAGTTGTATATAAAATCCAACAGCAAGTTCCGTAAAAAAGAAATACACAGGAGAAAAGCATTCGACACACTAATGAAAAAGCTGAGCAAGAACCATGAAATTGTCGTCAAAAAATCCGACAAGGGAGGCAACTTGGTGATATGGCCTAAAGCAGACTACATCTTGGAAGCGAAACGTCAACTAGACGACTCCACCTGCTATGAGAAAAGTTCACAAAAGGACTATGAAAGTGCCAAAATGAAACTGCACAAAATGTTAGGCCAGTGGAAGCGTGAAGGCCTCATCTCTTCTGAAGAGCATAAATTTATGTGCATTGAACATCCCATATTGCCCTCCCTGTACCTTATACCAAAAATCCATAAAGCTGTCACACCTATACCCGGGAGACCCATTGTGTCTGCCATTGGAAGTGTAGGGGAAAAGGTGGGAGAATACATTGACTATTTTCTCCAGGACTTTGTCAAGAAACTTCCTAGTTTTGTGAAAGACACCAGTGACTTTATCAAAAAAATTGATAACATCATTTGGAACTCAGACATGTGGCTCATCACCCTCGATGTGGAAGCGCTGTATACCAGCATTAACCATCAACAAGGACTTTTTGCCGTACAACATTTCTTAGGCCAGCGCCCCATTGAGCTATACGAGCACAACAAGGTCATCATTAAGCTAATGGACTGGTGCCTTCACCACAATTTCTTTTCCTTTGGCAAAGACATATTTAGACAGCTTCGCGGTGTGGCGATGGGGGCCTGCTTCTCTCCCAGCTACGCGTGTTTACACGTGGGCTGGTGGGAGGAGCAGGTCCTCATGACTCGCCATAAAGCCTGGATGGATACCCATGTTATTAAATTCCTACGCTATATTGACGACATTTTTATAGCATGGCAAGGCACTAAGGCGGAAGCGATTGAATTCATAAATGATATCAACCAAAACAATCTGAACCTTAATTTTACCGCCCATGTGGAAAAACATCGAATTCAATTTCTAGATGTAGAAGTGTATATAGAGAATAATAAGGTCAACACCACCTTACATAGAAAAATGACAGCGGGCAACACCACTCTACATTGTACTAGTATGCACCCTAGACACACTATTTCAGGCATTCCTTACGGAGAAACGTTGAGGCTTAAAAGAATATGCAGCTCTACTGCTGATTTTGAATCATGCTTAAAAGACCTCAAATCTCGCCTTAAAGCTAGAGGTTATTCAAAAGCACTGTTAGAAAAAGCCTATCAAAAATCTTTATCTCGCTCCAGAGAAAGCCTGTTCCCTGAAAATATCACTGAAACCGAGAATACTACCACCAGTGGGCCACTAGATACCGGCCCCCGTATGGTCACCACTTTCAGCAGAGAGGAAAAGAAAATCAGGGCCATTCTGAACAAAAATTGGCCAATAGTCTTAAGTGACCATATTCTCAATCCAGTGTTACCCCCTACTCCCCTAGTGTCCTTTAGGAGAGCTAAGACCATGGGTAGCTACTTAGACACCCCTGCTCCCGAACTAAAAACCAAAGCAGCGTGGCTACGACCTTCTAGGGGGTTTTACAAGTGCTCCAGCTGTCGGGCATGCAAATTTGGCATGTCCACTACCCACTACACTACTCCATTTAGTTCTGAGGACAAACCTATACTGGGCAACTACTCTTGTAAAACTGACTATGCCGTGTACGTTTTGGTATGTTCCTGCGGACTTCGGTACGTAGGAAGTACCAAACTTCAGGTACACATGCGCATATTGCAACACCTACGAGCCATACTCCATAACGATCCGGCCTATCCGGTCGCAAGGCATTTTAACCACACTCACAAAAGAGATTTATCTTGCCTTTCGTATTATGTAATTGGTTCTGTACCTCTGTCCAGGAAAGGTGGCAATAGAGAGCTTTTACTCAGGAAGTTAGAATCGAGATTTATACTCGAGCTGGATACCCGTTGGCCCAACGGGCTTAACAACATTGAAGAACTACACCACTTCTTAGAATAACATGATCATTCTTTAGATTCTTTTTTCCAGTATATAAGTGTAGCCTTATAAGCTCTCTGATATCTCAAGTTAGGTTCCCTATTTGTGATGTCCATCAATTAGGTATATCCATCTCTTACTCTGCCACCCATACCTTTGTCCTCTGGTTAACATTTGGTACATAAGCTAGGTTCCCTATTTATGTACCCTACCATTTGGATGTATTTCCCCATCATGTCTTATTCATGCTATTTTATTATTTTTCCTTATTTTTCCTGACTTCGATATTGGTGTGTTGAGTCTTGCACTGTGTATAGCACTTTATACAACTGCTTGTTGCACATTGGTTATTTGCTCTGTCCTAATTGATTGTAGATATTGTTATATTTATAAGAAATTTTGATACTAGCTTTTAAACACTATTTTAACACTTTTTCTACACTTTTGATACTTCTTTTAACTTTTGTGACATCGATTGCCTTTATATATTTATGACCTGTTTTTATTTCAGGGCTCTGAATAACAGTTATATTTATTGCTTAGGCTTCCGTTGTCCTGGTGGTATTTGAGGCTTAACATATACTTCCATAAGACGTTGTCCATCTTCCGTCGCAATCACCATTTTTTGCACTTTATTGTCACATATGCACTTTATTATGGTCTATTTGCTGCTAAATACTACTTTGCTATATTTTGCACACTTATAATATGGTCCTGACGCCTGTTTGCACTTTTTGGATTTCCATTCCCAACATTTATAACAGTCTTTTTCATATTACACGCTATGCATGCCAATACAATAATGAATTACTCTGTATATATGTGGATTTAACCAGTTATTTTGTGCAACTCAGTAACATTGTCTATTTATTGATCATGGATTTAACCTGACATTTGTTTAAAGTGTGCTCAAAGAGTAATAACCCCCTAGCAGCGATAGTCTTTCTACACTTATGTTTTTCACGTGGTACAGGAAGTTACCACCAGGGGGTGGTAACCTACACAGGTGACACGCATTTAAAAACGGCTTGTGATTGTTTCATTCTTTGCATAGCAGCGTGAGCAAGGGCATCCGTGTCCGAAACGCGTCGCTGATGTATGGCTGAGTGAACTGCAAGAAAATAAAATACTATTTGCCTGCCAATTTGGTGGTTCGTCTCTTCCTTCCTGTGGTTGGCGTGGAGGCTGTGTCCGCATACGCAGAGCTAGAGTGAAGAGATCCAGTGTTCTCATATATATATATATATATATATATATATATATATATATATATATAGCGCTCACAAATCCTTATCCACTTCGATAAGAAAGACAATACTCCGGCAATTAACAGGACACAGCTTTATTCAGCAAACAAACGTTTCGGCGATAGCCTTCCTCGGTGTTTCTTACCGGTACCATGCAGTTCGAGTTTAAATGCAAGGCCGCTAGCGTTGGTAAGCAGTTACAAGGGACTATCCCTTCCTGACACCACAGTGGGCGCCATCTTGGAATGGGTTAGATACCTCCGAAAATCGGAGTATTCTCAAGACAGAAGGGTCTCAAAACGATAGAGCCGTGGATCGGCTTGTGTCCCTTTCAAGGATGAGTACCTACTAGCAAACACAGTTAATATGGCATATTGAACTGCACATAGGTGTTCAGCACATTTCATAACATGATTATACAATTTCATTTTTCTTAGATTGTTAGATTGCAAGTAATTACAAATTATGAAATATCCATCTCAAAACGAGGGCTATCATACCACCGACATTGCAAAAAGAGAAACACAGATACTGGGAGACAAAAAAATATATATAGAAAACGCATTAATGTTCACAAATAAATTTCATCAATGGAACTAGAGAGAGGAATATATAGTTATTCATAAACACAATTGATACATCAATTCATCAGTTAGACTAAAATGATACTCAATGGAGGAAGATGCATTCATTCGACAATGAGTAATGCTTATCACATGATCACATCCTGATAAAAAGGCAAAGGTCTAGATTAGCATTGATTATATGATGGACTAGCTATCAGGTATATACGGGGTAGATGCAAAGCAGAGCACTCAACTTGCCTATTTCAGTACACTGGAGATGTTAAAGTTGGTGATCACTATTTTCCCAAGTGTACTGCCATTTCCTCCCCGCTATTCATACCTTTCGGGTACCTAGTGGACAAATCAATGATGTACCTTGATTCAAGGCGTCGTAGCCTTCTAAGTCTGTCTCCACCCCGTGGGTTATGCGGAACATGGTCTATACCAAAGAATTGTAGTTTATTTCGGTCTTTGTTATGGTGTTCCGCAAAATGTCGCGCCACTGGGTACGAGGGATCGACCTTATCAATTGCCCTTAGGTGCTCCAGCACTCTCAGTTTTAATTGATTGATAGTGCTCCCGATATAGCGTAAGCCGCACGGGCATGTGAGGCAGTACACAGCATAGGTGGTACTGCATGTGATACATTTTTGAATTTTATTAGTCCTGCCTGCATCTGGGATATCATAGTGGAGTACCCTACGGTTGTTGGCACACGCTTTGCATTTGCCACAAGGGAGGAACCCGCTCATGGCCCTCAAGGTGTTAATTTGGGCAGAGGGCGCTCCCAAGTGGCTGTGTACCAACATGCCCCCCAGGGACCTCGCCTTACTAAAGGTCACTAGTGGATGTGGTGGAAGATCTTCTCTCAACACTTCATCAGTTAACAAGATGTGCCAGTTTTTTTCGCATCAATGCTCTAAGTTTATCTGCCCCCATGGAATATGGTGTAATCACCCTAAAGGTATCTTTTTTAGAGATGTTAGATTCCTTGGGTTTAGCCCTGAGCAGATCACTTCTGGGGATCTTACTGACTTTTTTGAGAGTTCTCTGCAGAAGTGGCTCGTCATATCCTCTTGAACGGAAGCGTGCAAGGCAATCAGAGGCAGCCGCCTCGAATTTCCGGTCTTGGGTGCTATTCCTCTTTAGTCTCAAAAGTTCCCCGTATGGGATACTTTTGATGAGTTTTGGTAGATGTCCACTTTTAGCAAAGAGGATAGAATTACCTGCTGTTTCCTTGCGGTACAGCAAGGTGTGGACATGGCCATTTTCAACATACACCCTGAGATCCAAATAGTTGGCTGCCACCCCACTAATTGTACCTGAGAGATGTATGTTGTAGATGTTGTTATTGAGAGATCTGATGTAATTCTCTGCCATGTCTTTGGTACCTTGCCACACAATGAATAAATCATCTATGTAGCGGTACCAATGTACCACCCTTCCGCTTTCCTGGCCTTCCTTCCAGCTCCTGGGCACCCGCTCCTCCCACCAGCCAACGAACAAGTTTGCATAGCTGGGAGCGAAGCAGGTGCCCATCGCCGTACCGGAGATCTGTCTATAGAATCTATCCTCAAACAGAAAAATGTTATGAGTTAGGCAAAACTGCACAAATTCTATCAACATGATGTTATGGTGTGCAAAGCGTATTTGGCGTTTGCTTAGATAGTATTCAATAGCAGCCAGTCCATGGGTATGATCGATGATCGTATAGAGACTGGTGATATCCATCACCAGAAATAGATAGTCCGATTCCCACTTCATCGTAGCCACTTTGCTAAAAAAGTCTTTAGTATCTTGGATGTAAGACTTCAATTCTAAGACCAGTGGAAAGATGTAATTGTCCACAAATCCAGACATGTTTTCAGTCAGTCCATTGATGGAAGCTACAATAGGACGGCCCGGAGGGGAGATATTGTTTTTGTGTAGCTTGGGCAAATGGTAAAAGGTTGGTATCATGGGGTTATTGCTGCGCAAGAAGATGTGTTCGTCCTTGCCCAGCATGGAGAGGTTATACCATTTTAGAACCAAATCATCATATTCTCTGATGCTAGCTTCATATTCATTCCTGGTGGTGATGGAATAGTACTTTAGTTCAGAGAGTTGTCTCATTGCTTCCTGACGATAGTAGTCTCTTGTCATCAGTACAACGTTCCCCCCTTTGTCCGAGGGTTTTATGATGATTTGCTTGTTACTCATTAGATCTTTCAATGCTCTTTCTTGTGGTTCTGTGATGTTATATGATTTCATTTTGGTATCCTTTCTCTGCTTGACCAGTTCCATAGTTATGGCCTCTGAGAAAGCATCAATAGCATCCCATGGTGACTGGGGAACAAATGTGGAGGGAGGTTTAAAATGGCTCTCATCTTGTTCTTGTTCGATTCCCTGTAACTCTGCCCTTTGTACCATGTTCATTTCCATGACAGCTACATCATCTGTCTCAGTTCTTGATGCTTCCATAGCTTCAATACAGGGCATATCATTGCCTATCAAAGCATCGGTGGCTGTAAGTCTTGTTCCTTGTATAGATTTTGCTTTAATGTGTGGTCTCAGTTTGAAGTGTTTATGCAATTTAAGTCTCCTGGTGAACCGGAAGAGATCAATTTTAGTTTGCGTGTACTCCAGGTTGGTGTTAGGACAGAAGGTGAGCCCTAGACTCAGTAATTCATGTTGTTCTGCAGTAAGGGGTTGATCCGTGAGGTTGACCACAGTTAGATTAGTCGCCTCAGTCTGTGCATTTCCCATTACTTCTTTTTGTTGTTGCGGTAGGTTTGATTCTGGGGTTTCGCTCGTCCCCTTCCTTTTCCTCTTCCTTTTACCGCAGCCCCCTGATCTCCGGGTTCTCCTTCTTCTTGACGTTCTGGGGGTTTGTTCTTCCCTCCCCTCAGCCAATTCTGTCTTATCAGCTGGAACTCGATGTGAAAAGAAACGGCCCCTCTTCTTCGTTCGTTCCCACGTTCTTGCTGTTCATCACCTGATTCCTCAGCTGTAGCATCAGACTCTGAGGTCGCCACACTTGAGGTTGGGGTTCCCAGGGTTCCCTGGTTCATGGCTTTTCTTGGCGCATCATACTTTTTAGCGAACGTTAGGACACGGCCTTGGCGGTAATCATTTTCATCGCGCTCAAATTTTTCTTGTTTGCGCCTCATAATTTTCTGTTGGTACCTAATTAGGCGTTTTTTCATTGCCTCCTTTAGTTCTTGTACCTTGGCAGTGTCTTCTTCCTTGTCTATATCATCCTCCAAGGTCTTGATTTCTGCCAGTGCCCTGTCCCTGTCGCTCCATGCGTATTTGACCAGTAGCTTGAGTATTCCCTCGCAGTAGTTTTGCGTTTGTTCATGCCAATCTGTTAGCAGTTGGGTGTCCGGGTGTTCATACGATGGCACAGTATACACACTCAGCCCCCTTGATACCCGCTTCACCTCAATGTAGCTATTCAGACTAGTGGCCTCCCACCACTTCCGGATCTCGCGTTCATGTAGTCTCTCCAGTTTCAAAATTGCCTCATTCAGTTTGTTATTCCCCATTCCGGTGTCCGTGGATGAGGCCGTTGCTGCAGATGGTATATCGCGCCTTTTGAACATGTCTTGCGCAAGAGCATGACGCTCTTCTTCACCGAACACATCCATGCTAATAGCATGTGGGTAAGTTCTTGCCGGTTGCTGCGCTCGCCAATGCTCGGCCGAGCTAATTCACTGTGTCCGTCTATTGCCTAGACGCTCTGCCGCAATATGCAATCCCCTCAACAATTGTCTAAGAAGGGAAGGGTCAGAAGACTCACCGGTGAGACGCGTAGCACTTGCCCCAGCCGGCGGTCAGAGAGTTTCACCGCAGTCCTCTTGCCACCCGTTATGCAGTTGCAAACGGTGCTCGGGAATTTTCAAAGTCGCTCCGTTTCCCACAGAAGTCCCGGGCACTCTGGAGCAGGTGCTGTTAGCGGGCCGTGGACCCCGCGATATATAGCGCTCACAAATCCTTATCCGCTTCGATAAGAAAGACAGCACTCCGGCAATTAACAGGCAATTAACAGGACACAGCTTTATTCAGCAAACAAACGTTTCGGCGATAGCCTTCCTCGGTGTTTCTTACCGGTACCATGCAGTTTGAGTTTAAATGCAAGTTCGCTAGCATTGGTAAACAGCAACAAGGGACTATCCCTTCCTGACACCAGAGTGGGCGCCATCTTGGAATGGGTTAGATACCTCCGAAAATCGGAGTATTCTCAAGACAGAAGGGTCTCAAAACGATATATATATATATATACATATAAAAAATGGGAAGGGAGTGCTGGCTCCTGTCGGAATATTATATACAGCATCGTCCTAAATATATTGGGGGCCCAAATCGCCAAGGGCATCCGCACTCGTGGCAAGGTCATGCAGTTGGGGTGGGTGGCCCACACTCATGGCCGGACCTCCACACTGCAGTTTCTCATTGTTAAGGTCCCGCCACAAGTGCGGGCTCCCACCGCGACTGCTGGCCTCCACCACGAGTACGAAAGCCCTTTGTGAATCGGGCCCAAAGTTTCCTACATGTTGTTTATAAAAATACGGTTGCATTGAGTGTAGATTTCTATTAGTAACATCAATGGGGTGATATTTTGGTAAACAATATTTAGGACACCATTCATGTCAGACGATAGTCAGTCAACGATATTTAATTGTACAAACATTTACAAATGGAAAAGTCTGGCTGAAGGTTGAAATATAAAGGAACCCTCTTGATATGAGAGGGTCTCATAGGCAGTGACTGCACCACTTACAAACATGCTCAGTGACATCCTAGAGGCAGAGGAGGTTCAGGAAGGCTGGAGGAAGGCAGCCATGGTCTTGCTCCAGCTAAGCGAAAGTGGTGACTAGGTGACAGCAACAGGCAGCTTGATATCAGCAGTAGAGCAACATATGGTGTGACTCACCAGTAAATTATTGTTCAATGCCTGAAATTAGTGAAAAAAGAGCAAACAAAGTATAATTATGCAATGGAAAACTCAGAGCAGACAAATTGAAATGAGGTATTTGATATGGTGTCTGGAACATGCCCAAAGTCAGAGCAATGTCTGTGATTGAGATCTCACAGAAAGGCTTGAACGTAAGTCACACAGCCATCAGTTGGGATCTCTTTTAGGAAAAGACAGCCTACTGATGTTGGAATATGCCAGCAAATAGATCCCATTTGTAATAATGACCCTCTCTAAAGTGGTAAAACACCAACTGTACAAAGGCCATGTCTACGAAAACACGAAAAAGCAGCTGTTGGTCATCTTGAATCTGGTAATCACGATGTAAGACATTGTCTTAAAGTGCTTGATGGCACATGAAGGAAGAGTTTGGCTAGAGGAAGCTTGTAAGGGACACTGAATTCATGTTGTACACAGTGGGAGACAAATTCCTTGAGGGGGGTTTGTGTGGGTTCTCCCCAAGAACATTTGAAGAAGAAACAATGTGAAATGAGGCCTTTTTTCTATAATTTCTGTATAAATCAATTACAGTTCTGAAGAGTCACTAATGACATATTTCAATACTTTCATGAGGCATGAACAATATCTTATCCGCCAAGTGTAACTGGGAGTTCACCCTTATGAAGAAACATGTGAAAATAGATTGACACTAGCAGTTCTGTTTCTGGACAATTTCCCTACAATTTGGCTACGTGTTTCAGATATTATAGACAGTACAGAAAATACATGCAATGTAATTTCATGTGGCTTTATAATTTTTCAAACTGTATGTAGCATCTTTATTTACTTCCACGCCTATTTTATGTTTTTTTATTTAATTTTGATGTTTTATAAAATGCAGTCTAGGTGTTTCACAGCATTAGAGAACTTTACCATATTAAAGGCATATACATTTTTTTTTTTCATTTTCCACCTGCCTCTTCCAATTACATTTTCTGTCAACGGTTTTAACTATTAGTATCTAGTTGGAAAATGATCCAAGACCCTAGAAGATTCAAGTAAATTCTCACTTATGAGCTTTAAGTGAGAATCTACTTGGAAGAAGCCAAGTGTTAACATTAAATGCTATGCAAATCTCACAATCACAGGGCATGGAAAGTAGAGATTGACAAATCTTGAACGAAAGCTCATGCAGCAGGGCTACCATTCAATCGTCAGAGACTTTACATGATCAGAAAGCAGTCAGGTTACACCGAATTTACAAATTGCACCTCAGACAACAGTGATAGTGATGACAATAACATAAATGCTTTATCAGCATAACCAATGAATCAAGATCAGTACTGATACTCCCAAATCCATCATGAATTATTACAGAAATATCAGCTTAAAATATTAAAGTGTCACCTTTGCAGTTTCTGAAAATGCACACACTGTAAATGTTGTTGGTAGAAATGGGGGTCTGTAGTTGGCAATGGTTTGCACCTTTGTCCAAGTAGGGATCTTTCTTCCTAGTCAGGGTAAGGGGGATATACTTCTAAAATAACCCCTGCTCATCCCCTTGATAGCTTGGCACGAGTAGGCAGGCGTATCTCAGAGGCAGTGTGAAAAGCATTTGTGCACACATACAGTAATACAGTGAAAACACTACAAAAGGACACCACACCAATTCAGAAAAATAAGTAATCTTTATTTAAACTAAACAAGATCCAAACGACAAAAATCCACACAACACTTATCAAGATAGGGCTTTTAAACAGTAAAAACAGTCTGTTCATAGCAAGCTATAGATGCAACAATTTCAACACAAAGTACCTTGGATGCATCACAATCATAAACAAAAACAGCTGCAGGAAGGGTGATGCGTTGATTTCTCACGGCCAGGGAAGAAGGCTCCAGGGGAGGTGATGTGTCCCTTTCTTACTGCCACGCAGGGGAGGTGATGCATTGGTTCCTTACTGAAGGGGAGGTGATGGGTCGGTTTCTTTCTGTGGCCCCGGTGTACTTGTACACTTGGTGCCCTAGTGCAATGCGTGTAGATCGGGCATGAGCCAGTTCTCGATGCAACGGCGGCTACAGCGCTGCGTTGGTTTCTCCAATCGCGGTCCCACAATGCATTGGTTCTTGCAGCTGCACAGCAGGGCCTGTGCCGGAATCGGTGCGGTGATCTTGGACTTCGGAGATCGCCGCTCTGGATTTGGCATGCAGAAATTTCTCTAGCCACGGGCAGGCGCTGCGTCAGTCTCTTCGGCGATGAGTCGGAAACAGGTGCGGATACATCACTCTTCTCATTGTTGTGTCTCTTTTCTAGCTCCCAGCAGCAGGAACAACCTCCATGGGCCTAACTAAGCAACAGGCACCTCTTGGCAGGTCAGAACTCCAAGAAAGGAAGTTTCAAGGGAGCTGGTGGAGACGTCTTTGTATCCCTGAGACTTCAAAACAGTAGGCAAGCTCTGCTTCAAGCCCTTGGAGATCTTCCTCAAGCAGGAGACACAGCACACAGCAAAGACTTTATCCTCTCCTTGGCAGAAACAGCCAATGCAGACTAACCCTAAACAGCACACAGCAAAGGGGGAGGACTTTTCCTTGAGTTTTCCCAGATCTTCTCCTTGGCAGAGGTTCCTCTTGAGTTCCAGAAGTAATCTCTGAAGTATTTTATATCCCTGAGACTTCCAACAGGAGGCAAGCTCTACTTCAATACCTTGGAGAAATCTCTAAAAGCAGTCCTTTCCCGGCCCAAGACAGAAGCAACCACTGCAGACCAACCCCAACAGCACACAACACAGGGGCAGTACTTCTCCTTCAGCTTTCCCAGCTCTCCTTCTTGGTAGGTTCCTTAGTTCAGCAGTAATCCAAAATTGCAGGGTCTGGGCCCCAATATTTATACAGCATTTCCCTTTGTCCTCTGGCGACAGAGAGTCCCTGTGCTTGGTCCAAACCAGTTCTGCCCTCTCTGGTCCAGCTTCCCGGCAGGAGGTGGAGACAACCTTGTTTAAGGCAGACAAGGTGCAAGGAAATCTCCTCCCAGGTCTCTAAATGCAGCCCAGGTATATTTTGCCCAGCCCTCACTCATTAAGGAAAGGCAGGACACACCTCACCCCCTCCCCTGAGTCTGCCTACAGTGAATGCACATCCCCAGTCTCTGTCACTCCAAAGCTAGACAATCAATCCACAAACCAGCAGAGGCACGCATATTGGCTAAGCAAGAAAATACCCACTTTCTAAAAGGGTATTTTCAAACCCAAGATTGAAAAATCATCCTTAAGAAAAGATGCATCTTTACATTCTGAGTTCAGGCATTAACAATAGGAAGTTATATTTATAAGATGTTATAGATAAACTCCCATTCTATCCTATGGGACAGATAGCCTTTCAATAGTGAAAAATGAAATACACTGTACTTCACTATCAGGACATGTTACAGTCATCAAAACATGTCCTACCTTTCACAGACACTGCACCCTGCCCACATGGGTACAATGGGCCTACCTTAGGGGTGACTCAATGTAAGAAAAGAGAAGGTTACGGCCTGGCAAGTTGGTGCACTTGCCAGGTCGATATGGCAGTACCAGGTTGAGCAAAGACACAGCAATGGCAGGTCTGAGAACATTTTGCAAGGCTGCTTGTGTGGATGGCACAGTCAGTGCTGCATACAGACCAGCAGCATTTGACTTACAGGCCCTGGGCACACACAGTGCACAGTACTAGGGACTTAGTAGTACGTCAAATAAGCCAATCATGGAAACACCAATCCATTATAACAATTTACATAGTGATCAACAGTGGTAAAGTGCCTGGGGTCTTAAACTCAACACAAACAGGGTCAGAAATAGGAGGCCAAAAAGCAAAAAGTCTGGGGATAACACCGCTGAAAAAGCCAGGTCTAACAGTTGTCAAGTGGAGACCTCTCATTTTTGATAAATAAGTCCAATTACCCTGACGAAAACTTGTAATTGACCTTCATTTGTCCTTAAAAACAGCCTTCAATTTTTAGTTGATACATGCTCGGTCTCGATTGCTCCAGCACTTTGAAGATGCTCACCATTAGGCCGTGGGCACTGTTATGCCTGGGATAGGCACCATTATGTCAAGCGTGTACCAAAAAAGCCAATGAAGGCACCATTACACCAAGGCGACCATTATGCAAGGTATAGACACACTTATATGCATAATGCCCCTAATATATGAGGATGGCCACCATTAGTGCACACGCATCAGTATGCTATGGATTGCCAAAAATATATGTCGTGTGCCCACCATACGCTGAAGATAGTACCATTATGGCATGGAAAATACAGTAGGCTCCGATAGGGAGTGCACTTTAAACCTGGACATTATTTATGTCATGGAACATTCCTCCTGAATCCCACAAACACAAACATCTATTTACTTACAGGAATGCACGCACAAACGTGTATGCACACAAATATGTGTATGCATACACAGAAAAATGTAGGCTTTTCTTGTGTATGCCCCCTTTATGCGACATACTTCCCAACACAGTGAGTGGCGATACTGCAGGCAATACTTTCATTCCGCTTCCTCCCATCTCTGCTTTCACATGGGTCTATTCTTGTTCTCTGAGATGTCAGGTCCCTATTACTTCTACCCATCAAAGAAGGCAGAATCTGATGGCAGATTTTGAATGTCTTATGCCTGGTGCTTACACAGCCCTTTGCACATTTGCATTTTAATTATTTTAGAGAAAGGAAGGTAGCAACCCAGTTACCATGCTGCTTCTTACAGTGCATGTGCTCAGAGAAGTCTTTTGCTAATTTGAGGGCCACATACCAGGTCTAAAGCCTAGTTAACGACTACACAAGTAGTGGTTGGAATGGTGAGACTCCTCCCACCACACCTTATAGACCAGCTGCCACTGGTTGATAAGTTGTCCTTTAGTCTTGCCTCAAGCTTCTTTGATCAACACCCACCCTAGCGATTCTCTGACAGCCTTCTCACTCTTTATTAGGATTATATATGCGGTACAGAACCCACTACTAGAGACTTTAAGAAAATGACAATTCGCTAAAGCATTCTGTGACCAAACAGATGGAAGGCGTAGATTGCCAAGTTTCTTTATAACATGGTAGGACTTAGATGCTATGGGATAATTATTATTACATAGTTGCACCATCACTCTTTCCCTGCCCCCTAAGAAATCCAAAGTCTCTTGCTCCTTCTGGTGAACTACATAGATACATAGTGACAGGAATCTTTACCGTAAGTAGAAAATGTAGCTTGTAATTTATTGTGATAATTTCTAGGGTGGGTCCCTGAATTATTCATCAAATGTAATGCATTCTCCTTAGAAAGTTCATACATTTGCCATGTTGCTTTGTGTGGCTCCCAAACTGTATGGAGCACAATCAACTGATGTAGTAAGTTGGTGGAGCAATTTAGGCAATGTATTCTGCTTATGTTCTCATATATTCCTTCATGATTATTTGACATCATTCATTGCTGAATATGTTTCAAAAATAATATATTAATAGTTTAATCAAATAATTTCTCTCTATGTTTTTTAAATGAAATAGCAGTTCAATTTCATGTGTGCAACCCATTTTGTGCCACGAATACTTTGCCAGGAGCATTACTTAATTTCTTTTCTATGGATAAAACCAAACAAAAAATCCTCATTCAATTAAAAATGCCTACAAGTCATATTCATTAGCATAGTTTACCACATATACGCGTGACAAAGTCAAACCTGACTCCATCATTTCGATAACCAAAATCTCCCTATGTCTCCAGTGTCCACTTCCTGATGCATACTCATGGAATTGAGGGCCATATTATCAAGAAAGGGCGATACATTATCGCCACTTTTATTAGCAGGAAACTGCAGCTAAAGCGGCGATAATGGGCTTGATAATATGCCCTTGTGAATTCCCTTAGAAGCCCAGGTTCTGTTGTTAACCTGGGCTTCTATGGGAATTCACAAGGGCATATTATCAACCCCATTATCGCCGCTTTAGCAGCAGTTTCCTGACGATAAAAGCGGCGATAATGTATCGCCCTTTCTTGATAATATTGCCCTTAGTCTTTCACACAGGGCGAAAGTAATGTCCAGTTCGCATGTCATTTCCTAGTAACTTTCCAGTATTCATTGTAGTTGAGATGAACTGGTGAAACCTACAAAACTCTTGGCAAATCTAATCTTTCATTTAAGCACTTTGGAAAATTTGTATTCTGAATTTTAAAAAGGCTATCACTGAAGGAGAATGCTTTCTATATTTGTACTGTGCTTTGTTTCACCAGTCAGTTCTAATATTTAAATTTTATGATAGTGTTTTGCTCCTGTAGCTGGATTTCTATTGACTCCAACATCAGGAGTTGTGACTTCACAACTTAGCTGTAATATACTATAACAGTACATTAGTGATGTGATGTTCATATTAAATTTAGCTAGTCATAATTAAATTCCAGTAAAGATCGTTTGTACTAAAACTCGCCCTGTGATATTTGCCCAGAGACCAATACCATCTATGTAGGATATTGAAATACGTGTGGTTGAGGCATGCTCTTCACAGCTCTCTGTAATGAGTAACAAAGAGAGAAACTCAGGTCTCTATTGATTATTGTGTGTAGAATTTGCCATCTGAGTCTAGTCTCCTGTTCAGTCACTGGATTGAATTATGGAGTGCAGATGTGTGATCAACATATTATACTAACCAGGCATCACCCCCATGGTTTCACCCCATTTCTCAGCGTAGAATAGTATTAGCCAGTGTTGTTGAGTAATGGGTCAATGTCCGAATCTGACCCTTGGGCAGTGTTTAAATTCCTGGTGCAACCTCGCCTGTAAGGAAGGTGTGTCAAATTCTAAGCAGACATCATCAAAAGGTTCTGTATTGCCACCCTGTGGTGGGCCATCTAACAGGAGTACTCTGCAAAAAGCCCATATTTGCCACCTAAATACTTTGCTCCAATCAACAATCCTGCATTGTCTCATATGGGGGGCCATGCGGTAAATGAATTGAATGTGCTAGATGTAAGCCTTTTGTGTGCTACACTCCAGCTATCCATTATGGCATGTACAATCAGGGTAGATGAGGGTGAGTGGGTTTTTTCTTGCAGTAAAGACAACTGAAGCCGGGTATATTGCATAGGTGAGCCCTTTCAATACCCACCCATCAGCACAGTCATGGGCAAAGTACAGTAGTATGGAAAGTTGGGCCGTCAGATGGAATGAGTACATGTCAGGAAAACTCATGCCCCCAGAAGAGGTATCAAAAGTAGATTTAAGGGCCAAAAGTCATGGTTTTCTCTCTGCTGAGACAAAGTTCCATATCCAGGTGGACATTAACAACCAGGTGGGAACTTGGCAGGGGTAACATGACTTGTAACACTTGCATTAATGACAACTGAATAACATCATTTCCCATTTTGAGATCAGTGGTTGCAGATTGTCTCTGACCATATGGTCTAAATCCCTTGAAAACAAGACACTTGGATAGTTCAGATGCAACAGCAATAAATAAAAACCAAATGCTTCAGTGATGATCTTGTCTGAAGCCCTTGATATTGGCAGCACCTCCTTCTTATCCCAATTCCTCCAGTTGTCATAGAAAGAGAATAACGAGTCAATAAGGGCAGTATGGCTAAGCAGAAATATGTTTGGATTTTTAAAGGTAAGAAGGACGGTCACCTGCATATAACTAGTTCCTGGTGGTGCTGGTTGCCATGTCAACCCCCTTAAACTATTTCTGACTCTCCTATCACTGTCACCAAGGGCTCCAATGCAGTGGTGTAACAATAATTGAGGGGGCCCCCTGCAAGGTAAATAGAGGGGCCCCCTCAGGACTCTATCAGGATCTCCCCTGCCAAAGTGCAGTGCTGAGGAGGCCTCCTGGAGCTCGTGGGCCGCCCGCACTGCAGGGGATTGCGGGGCCTGTGTTACGCCTCTACTCCAATGCAAACAGGAAGAAGAGTGGGAAAGAGTGGGCAACAATGCATTTTTCCCTGACATATAGAGAAGGTTTCTGAGAGGAAGCCCCAACAGTCTACTTGGACTGTCAGATCCTCATAAAGCCATTTCACCTTCACCAGAAGGTTTGGATCAATCCTGGTCCTTTCCAATGTGTGGAAATGAAACTCCCATTCAACTCAGTCAGAAAGCTTTCCAGCATCTAGTGAGACCGCTATTGCAAGGTTATCCTTTGCCAACCACAATATACTCAAGAGAAATATTAGATGATTCCTTGATGTGTGGTCAGATACAAAACCTATCTATCTCTGAATCCTGGATCAGACTTGGGATGACTTTTTTCATGCGGTTTGCTAGGACCTTGGCCAGTATCTTGATATTGTTGCTGCCGATTGAAATGGGCCTGATGTTGGAACGTTGGAGTGGGTTGTGTTCTGCTTTGTGAAGTAGGGTGATAATCACCTTGCTAAACATGAATGTCTGACATAATATCGACAGACAGAATATCTACATACAAAAATATCGACACAAAAATATCGAAATCAAAAATATCGGAGTCATATCTTCATAAAGGTAAGTACAAAAATATCGAAAAATTTATATCGTAGTACAAAAATACCGAAATTAAAAATATCGTTTTTTTAAATGTATTAATAATAATGTAAAAATAATTTTAAAATACATATAATTTTACAAATATTAAATAAAAATATTATAACATAATAAAAAAATTAAAACTAATACATATACATTTAAAATAAATAAAAAACTTAATAATTTAATGTAATTTTATTTTTTTTAATTTCATTTAATTGATTTAATTTACATTTATTTCATTTTTACCCTGTACGACTGTACCCCAAAAACCCAAAACTGACCCTGAACCCTAAAAATACCCCTTTACCCAAAAACCCAAAACTGACCCTGAACCCTAAAAATACCCCTTTACCCAAAAACTGAAAATTGACCCTGAACCCTAAAAATACCCCTTTACCCAAAAACCCCAAACTGACCCTGAACCCTAAAAATACCCCTTTACCCAAAAACTGAAAACTGACCCTGAACCCTAAAAATACCCCTTTACCCAAAAACTGAAAACTGACCCTGAACCCAAAAAAATACCCCTTTACCCAAAAACTGAAAACTGACCCTGAACCCTAAAAATACCCCTTTACCCAAAAACTGAAAACTGACCCTGAACCCTAAAAATACCCCTTTACCCAAAAACTGAAAACTGACCCTGAACCCTAAAAATACTCCTTTACCCAAAATTAATTAATATTATTTAATTACCAATTAATTATTAGTTAACAATAACAATAAAGTAAATATATTAGCACATTAGCTGTAATTAATTAAATTTAATAATTAATATTATTTTTTCCCAATTAATTAATTAACAATAACACAAAATTATATATAAAAAATTACTCAAATTAATATAATTAACTAATTAATATTAATTAATTACCAATTAATTATTAATTAAAAATATGTACAAAATTATATTAATTAATTAACTAATTAATATCAATTAATTACCAATTAATTATTAATTAAAAATATTTACAAACATATATTAATTAATTAATTATTATTAAATTACTTCCCACCCTATTCCCCTATAAACCCACAACCCGCTCTGATACTAAAACGCAAAATGTAAACAAATTTACAAATTTTCAAACATACATTACAAAACATGTTTAACAAACATATAAACAACATAATAAAATACATAACACTAAATTTTTTTTTCGATATTAGTAAAATTCGATATTAGTAACATACATACCTTAAAAAAACGATATTCTGTCTGTCGATATTTTGGACATCGATATTCTGTACTGTCGAAATTAAAACATCGATATTATTGTATATCGATATTTTAATTTCGATATTTTGTCTGCCTACCGCTAAACACCTTACGGAGTCCTCGGTAGTTTCTATCTCTTTGAAAACTGCCTACAGAATTGGGGAGATCAGTGATTTGGTGATCCTGAATAAATCACCTGGTAAGAACCATCACACAGCTCCTTGTAAGGTAGATATACAATCACTTCCTCAATTTCCTCAGTCATGCTGTTAATCTCCAGCAGTGCTCTTCCCTCCTTTGACAGAAAAGGGAGGCATATACCGGTCACAAAATTAGACTCGGCTTGGGTCAGGGCAGAGCACTCATATATAAATAAGTATCAGCAGAAGCCCAATAATTCAATAGTGATTTCAGTAGGGTGTGTGTGACAAGGGTGTCACAGTCCTCATAAGCAAAGATGGCGGATTGGGATTCTCTATGCCTAAGCTGTGCCACCAAACGCCTATTTGCTTCTCTCGCTGTTCATAATGGTACCACCACAATCAGGTTAGAGCCTATTCATCCTTACTTATTGTGAGAAACTAGGAGGTTAATTGACTGGGGTGTGAACCCTGGTCAAGCAACAGTCCCAATCTCTTGCAGGATGAATTGCAAAAAGTCACTAAATTAACCTGTACTTAACCCTGGGTGTCTTGGCACAAGAAGAAGTCAGGCTTAACTTAGAGGCAATGTGTAAATTATTTATGCAGCACACAAAAAGTAATAAAGTGAAAAAAACAACAAACTAATTTAGAAAAATAGTAAATTTGAATACATTATTTGACACCAAAATGACAAAAATCTAACTAGAAGCCCCAGAGTCATGAATTTTAAAAGCTTTTAGTAAAACTTATGCCTTAAAGATCAAAGTGCCAACCGCGGACATTCAATCACACGAGACTGGGTCAAAGTAAAAAAATATGGTAGACCGAGATGGAGCACAGTTCAGATATATAAAGTGGATTGGACCCGGTCAGAGCTTAGCTTCGGACTTGAAAGAAATTCTGAGAAAAAGTAGCTCAGACGGTAAAGAATAGCGGGGCAAGGCTGCAGGAGGTGTCTGAGGAGGGAGCGTCGTTGTCAGATGGACTTGGGGCAAAGCCATTTTGAAGATTCCTACCGTTGGATTTAGTCGGGAAATGGAAGTCAAAAATCTTCAACAGGACAAGGCAGAGGGCTGCAGCCAGTGACAGTCCCATGAGGTTGGATACTTTTTGGCAAAGGACCTAGGAAAAGGATTTGCTGCTGTTGAGAAGAATGTTGCGTGTGAAGCTACAAAGTCACCTCAAATGGATAGGCAAGCAGGTTGGTTCTCGGTTTCCTTCTAGTTCTAAGAGCAGTTTTTGACCAGAATGCCTCAGTCCTCAGTTTGGGGTTTTGTCCATCTGGGCACCTTTAGCACCACAACCAAGGGTCCAGGACTGGCGAGACACCGCTTGGGGGTTTACACCTCACTCAGGTTGAGTCCAGGTGTGGGTTCAAGATGGTGGGAGTCTTTTATGTCCTTGTGGCTCCGAACAGGAGGCCAGCAAACTAGCCCTTGGAGTCACTCTGGTATTCCTGGGTGCAGGTGAAGATGTGGGGCTCAACCGCAGGACTTGCCTATGAGTGTTCAAGGCAGGCTTCAGGCAGCAAAGCAGTCCTTCACGGTACAGCAGCAGTCTGGCAAAGTGCACAGTGGGTCACAGCAGTAACCTGTCCTCTGAGAGTCCTTCCACAGGTCCAGTTGTGAACTGAAGAGTGTGTCTGAAGGGCCTATTTTTATAGTGGGTGCCCTTCTTCTGAAAGGTGGGAGATGCCACTGGAAAGGTTATTTAAGGTACATGGAATTTTCTTCCTCCCTTACCATGACTCCAAGTTGGCTGCAGTGACAATGTAGGGTCGTTAGGCCCTTTGTGTGAAGGCAGAGCACAGGCTATTCAGTTGCAAGTGTGGTTGTGCTCATCTCCGCCCCCCATCCTGCCAGACGATGGCTCATTGGGGAACACCTAATTCCTCTATTGTGTGACTCCCTGGGAGGTATTCACAAAGTCCATCTGTCAGCTGCATCCAGTCATGTGACCCAAGACAGGCTGCAGGCACAAATGGCGAAGGCAGGAAAATGCCTTTCTAAAAGTGGTCTTTCCAATTTTTTAAATGTTCTAAAACATTTTATTTGTAGAGTTTTATATAGCACAAACTAAACCCGAGAATTTGGGTATCAGAGCGCTTTACATGAGCACCAGTTTCAATACAGATGGATACATTCATTTTTGCTAGGCACAGGGAGATTAAGCGATTTGCCCAGAATCACAGGATGTTGAGCGTCGTTGCCGAGACTCAAACCCGGTTCTCCAGCTTCAAAGTCGACTGCTCTAGCCGTAAGGCTACACGCTCTCCTCAAAATTGTAATGAAAACTCTGACTTTACCATTAAAGAGAGTTTAATATTACAATGTCATGGATACCAAAGATGACACAGCTATTGCTTCCAAATCGGAATTACAGTTTATTAAATGTAATAAGGAGTCTCCAATGTTAACCTATGGGAGGGTTAGGTGTCACGTTAGTCAAAACAAATGTATGAGTTTTTCACTAGCAGGGCATGTAAAACTTAAAAGTACATGTCAAACCTTTTAATTATACAGCACCCTGTCCTGTGTGTAACCTAGGGCCTTCATTAGGGGTGATCCATATGTACTAAAAGGGGAGTTTAAGGCTTTGCAAGGGAGTTTAAATCACAAGTTGATTTGACAGTTTAAAGCTGAAGCCAGGCTGCAATGGCAGGCCTGGGACATGTTTTAGAGTGCCACTAAAGTAGGTGGCACAACAAGTGCAGCAGGCGCACTGGGAAGATTTAATTTTCACGCCTTGGGGATATGGCATACCACTCTACAAGAGACTCTGTTAGTTATATACACCAACTAGGCATATACCAGTCTAACCAGGTTTACGGGATTGAGCACAGGCACTCTAGCACTGATTAGCAGTGGTAAAGTGCACAGAGCCCAACGGCTAACAATCAGAGAAAAAGGAAGGTTTAGGAGGCAAAATGTTTGAGGGAAGGCCACTCTAAGACTAACAGGTCTAACACTTATAAACAGGGCATTGTTGTCATATTTCTTCAATTTCACTTTTCACTGCAGTCCTGCATCAGTTTCTGGTGTAGGAAGCAGTAAGAGGCCTGATAGCCCTTTTAAAGGTAGTTTGGAGTTACTTTGTTCTAATAATAATAATAATAGGCAGGTTTATAAAGCGCCTGGTTACGCTCAACGGCGTGTCCCCGCGCTATGGTGGGTGGTAGTAGCAGAACCCTCGCAACTTGACACAGCCCCAGTCTACCGAACAAAAAGATGAGTTTTAAGTCTGCTCCTAAATTTAGACTCTGAAGGTTCTAGGCGCAGTTCCAGCTGGAGTTTATTCCAGCTTTTTGCAGCCAAGAACCTGAAGTACCTGCCCCCCATGCGAGCCTTTCTCACTCTGGGGATCTTCAGTAACCCAGAGCCAGTAGATCTCAATGCTCGGGGTGGCTCATAGCGGGTAACAAGGTCCTGTAATGGCACCGGTGCCTTACCGCCCATGATGCGGTGGCACGTACACAGAGCTTTGAACTCCATTCTACTCCTCACCGGCAGCCAATGATGAGCTCGGAGCGCTGCCTTCGAGGCCGATCTCGTAGGCAACCTCTACATATGTGGTGTGCTGAGCCATGCATCATATCAATCAATCAATCAACAAATTTGTAAAGCGCGCTACTCACCCGTTAGGGTCTCAAGGCGCTGGGAGGGTGGAAGTCGCTACTGTTCTAACAGCCAGGTCTTGAGTTGTTTCCTGAAGGAGATATGGTCCTGGGTCAGCCGTAGGGGGGTGGGGAGGGAGTTCCATGTCTTGGCCACCAGGTAGGAGAAGGATCTTCCTCCAGCAGTGGCTTTGCGAATTCGTGGGACCGTGGCGAGGGCGAGGCTGGCGAATCGGAGCTGGCGGGATGGTGTGTAGAACGTCAGGCGGCTGTTGAGGTATTTGGGGCCTATGTGGTGGAGAGCCTTGTGTGCGTGGGTGAGGAGTCTGAACGTGATCCTCTTGTTGACGGGGAGCCAGTGCAGGTCTTTCAGATGGGCAGAGATGTGGCTGTGCTGAGGGATGTCCAGGATGAGTCGTGCCGAAGCGTTCTGTATGTGTTGGAGTCTTTTCTGTAGTTTGGCTGTAGTTCCCGCGTAGAGGGTTGTTCCCGTAGTCCAGTCATCTGGTGACGAGGGCCTGGGTGACCGTCTTCCTGGCTTCGGTGGGGATCCACCGGAAGATCTTTCGGAGCATGCGCAGGGTGTTGAAACAGGATGACGAGACGGCGTTGACTTGCTTGGTCATCGTGAGGCTGGCTCTGGCGGTGGCGAGGTCATTGATGAGGGAGAGGATCAGCTAGGTGTCGTCAGCATAGGAGATGATGTTTAGGTTGTGTTGGCGTGCGATGGCTGCGAGAGGGCTCATGTAGATGTTGAAGAGGGTGGGGCTGAGTGAGGATCCTTGCGGAACGCCGCAGATGACTTCGGTGGCCGCGGATCGGAAGGGGGAGGCGGACTCTATGTGTTCTTCCGGCGAGGAAAGAAATGATCCATTCCAAGGCCGTTCCTTGGATTCCGGTGTTACTGAGGCATCGTATCAGGGTGCGGTACCGTACGGTGTCGAAGGCTGCTGAGAGGTCCAGGAGGATGAGGGTGGCTGTTTCCCTGTTGTCGAGCAGGGACCTGATGTCGTCGGTGGTGGCGATGAGGGTGGTCTCTGTGCTGTGGTTTGCTCGGAAGCCGGACTGCGAGGGGTCGAGGGATCCGTTTGTCTCGAGGAAGGCAGAGAGTTGTTTGTTGATGGTCTTCTCGATGACTTTAGCAGGAAAAGGGTGGAGCGAGATGGGGCGTAAGTTTTTGAGGTCCGTGGGGTCCGTGGTGGGTTTTTTCAGGAGAGCGCTGAGCTTGGTATGTTTCCATCTCTCCGGGAAGGTGGCGGATGCGAAGGAGCTGTTAATGATGTCCCGGAGTTGGGGTGCAATGTTGAAGATGTGGTGTGAACAGGGGTCGGTTGGGGAGCCGGAATGGAGGGTGTTCATCACGCGGGTGGCGTCTTTGATGCTGTCCGGGGTCCAGGTGCAGAGGGTGGTGGTGGGGGGCGCTGGTTCGGTGGTTGGGTGCGAAGTCTGTGCGCCAAAGCTGTTGTGTATGTCGGCGATCTTGCGCTGAAAGAACGAGGCGAGTGAGTCGCAGAGGTCTTGCGAGGGTGTGATGTCGTTGTTGCAGGCGCTGGGGTTGGAGAGCTCTTTAACGATGCTGAAGAGTTCCTTGCTGTTGTGGGTGTTGTTGTCCAGTCGTTCTTTGAATGTTGACCTTTTGGTGGTGCGGATCAGCTGGTGGTGTTTGCTGGTGGCGTTCTTGAGGGCTGTCATGTTTTCTGTTGTCTGGTCGCGGTGCCAGGCTTTCTTGAGGGTGCAGCAGGTTTTCTTGGAGTTTTTGAGGTCGTTGGTGAACCACGAGGTTCTCTTGCTGCCGGGTCTGCTGGGAGGGTTCTTCAGTGGTGCAAGGTCGTTGGCGCAGTTGGTGAGCCACTGTGTGAGGTTGCGGGCTGCTTCGTTGGGGTCCGTCGTGTTGGTGGGAGGGTTCTGGCTGAGGGAGGTTGTGATCTGGTCGACTGTGATCTTGTTCGAGCTTCTGCGGGGAACCTGTTGCGGGTGGTGGTGGGTCGTGGTTCTCCTGAAGTTGAAGTGGACGCAGCTGTGATCTGTCCAGTGTAGTCCAGTGGAGTGGCTGAAGGAGATGTGCTTGCTGGAGGAGAAGATGGGGTCAAGCGTGTGACCGGCATAGTGGGTGGGGGTGTTCACCAGTTGCTTGAGTCCGAGGTTGGCGAGGTTGTCCAGCAGGGTGGCGGTATTGCTCTCATTGTTGTTCTCCAGGTGGAAGTTGAGGTCCCCTAGGAGGATGTAGTCTGAGGAGGTGAGGGCGTGCGGGCTGACGAAGTCTGTAATGGCTTCGCTGAATTGTGTGCGTGGTCCTGGGGGTCTGTAGATGAGGGTGCCTCTGAGGGTGGTCTTGAGGTCGGTGTGTATCTGGAAGTGAAGGTGCTCGACAGTGGTGAGGGTGTCGTCGGAGTTGGTCGTGATGCGGATGGTGTTTCTGTGGACGGTGGCGATGCCTCCTCCGGTTTGGTTGACGCGGTCCCTCCGGGTGATCTTGTAGCCATCCGGGATGGCTATGGCGATGTCGGGGGCTGAGGAGGCGTTCATCCAGGTTTCTGTGAGGAAGGCGACGTCTGGTGAAGTTGTGTCCAGGAGGTTCCAGAGTTCGACCGCGTGCCTGTGGATGGAGCGGGTGTTGAGCAGGATGCACTTGAGGTGATGGTAGCTGGCGCTTGGCTTGGCGGGTGCGGTGCAGGTTCGGAGGCAGGTGAATTGCAGGCTTGGCAGGTGAAGGGTCCGTGGGTGCTTTTCGGGGTGGCTCGGTGGCAGGCGTGGTTCTGGCCGGCGTTGAGTGCGTGGAGGGTGGCGGCGTCGTAGGTCTGTCGGGTGGGCTGGCAATGACGAGTGCCAGGGGTCCAGGCACTAGGCGCGGCGCCTTCGGCGTGCCAGCAGCGCGCCCGCTGCGCTCTTCCGCACGGCTTCCTCCATAAGAGGCTAAGTGGGAGGGAGGAGCAGCTGGGAGGCGGGAGCGGGGCGGCCAATGGGCGAGGGAAGGGATAACGGAAGGAAAAACTAGCGAGGGAGCAGCGGCAGGGAGCGTGGGGCGGGGGGGTCAAGGGGCGCAAGGGGAAGCCAGAAACCACGAAATACAACAAACTAAATACAGAACCACAAAATACAACAAACTAAATACAGAAACAGCAGCACAATTACGATCGCAACAATATCAGTCCCAGCGGCAGGGGCACACCGGCAGCGGGCTCCAGGCAGGAGGAAGGGGTCACAGAGGCACAGGGGGAGCCGTGCGGTGTGTGGGGTGACCAGAGGTCAGGTCACAGGCTCTTCTGCGCGGCTTCCTCCATAAGAGGACAAGTGGGAGGGAGGAGCAGCTGGGAGGCGGGAGCGGGGCGGCCAATGGGCGAGGGAAGGGATAACAGAAGGAAAAACGGGCGGGGAGCAGCGGCGGGGAGCGAGGGGCGGGGGGGGTCAAGGGGCGCAAGGGGAAGCCAGCAACTACGAAATACAACAAACTAAATACAGAACCACAAAATACAACAAACTAAATACAGAAACAGCAGCACAATTACGATCGTGACAATACTAGTCCCAGGGGCAGGGGCACACCGGCGTTGGGCTCCAGGCAGTAGGAGGGGGTCACAGAGGCACAGCGGGAGCCGTACGGCGTGTGGAGTGACCAGAGATCACCCATTAGAACAGCCTTCTTTTTGACCATGAGAATTAGGCGAAGATACTGAACCCCTATTGAAGTCCAAATAGTCATGATGAGACCAATATGGCCACAGCTATCTATTCTTTCGGCCTCAGCACTAATTGAATCTCTTTGTGAGCCGCCAAATTAAATCTTTTGTAATAGAATTTGAAACTTTTTAAAGTGTTTTCTTAAACTTGTACTAAGGCTCATTAAGTATGTATGGAGTAGCTGTTAATACTTGCTCTGAGTGGGTTATTTTATTCTTTATCTTGTGATTCAAGGGTAGATATATTATCCTATGCTATTTACCTCTTAAACTTTTGTACTAAGGGCATGAAGGACATTTTAATCATTTTGTACTGTACATTATATTGCTATGTTTTTATTCTGAAGACTTTTTTAGGGTTGGATTCCGATTAGGAGTCCCTGGTGTCTTGCTGGGAAGGAATATTTTTCTGTGTAAATGCTATCATCAAAATAGAATCCTTCTTATTGTGTTGTTGGTTTGTGTGGACCTCCATGGAGTTTAGTAATCATAAGAATACAAATTTCGATTTCGAAAAAATTTCGATTTCAAATTGTCACAAAGCTTCTCTCTCAATGCAGTCTTGTCAAGGGTTTTATCTGAAGTCATTCATTCACCACCTCTTGGAAGCTGGAGCCATATGGCCTAAATCCAAGGGGAGCTTTATTAGGGATTGATCCAAGATTCCACCCTCTGTTCTGTAGAAACCACAAACATAACACAGAATAGAGGCAAGAAAGACATGATCCTCCATGATATCTTACATGATTACCCTGTCCCTCCTGTATCATCTATTTATCGGTTTCTTTCTGTTCATGACCAGACCCATCGGCAGATTCCAGTTGCCTCCAGTAACAAGTGTTGTGGAACCAAACGCAGCAAGGAGTCTGGGAATGGAGGAAAAGTATCAGCCTTGGAGTTGTTGGGGGCGTAGATTGAACCAACAATTAACACGGATCACAGTTGATTTTTACAAAACTTATCTCCACATTGTGCCAGTCAAAGTCTTCAGAAAAGAATATTGCAAAGACTTCCAGAAAAGGAGTGCCACTCCATATATTTTGAAGAAGAATGAGTGAAGCTCCGTGTGTGGGACATTTGGTCATTGATGCACCATACAGCTACTAATTACAATACCCACCCTGTCCCTCTTTAGCTTTCAGATACAGCTGGTCTAAGGTGTTGTTTCTTGCATGACTGTAGTATCAGGAGAGTATGTGGCTATGTAGGGCAGTAGTTTATTCCCCTTAATTTAGTTGTCATGAGCTGGACGCATAGTTAGAAGTCTCTGACTGTGCAGAGATCGAGAAGCCTGGTTTTTATAGTCTTGTTTTTCCAGAGGTAAGGGTGACCCCTTTCAGCAACCAAAATGCCACCGACACATGAAAGCACCTAAGCAGATAGTGCTTCCAGAAGTAGCCGTGCATTGAGGAAAAAGCCGAAAGGCAAAATACTCCTAGTTGACAGCAAGGATCCAGGTAACACCAGAAACCCAAGGATAAGAGAATGGACTCCAAGGAGTGGGAGACTTTAGGATACATATGAATGCTAGGAGCTGGAACTATATGGCTGAAGAAACAGAAAATGTTAAAACTGATCAGGAGTGAGGAAATATTCGAACAGGGAGCAAGAATTGTTGAGACACAAGTAGAAACAGATCCGCTTGCTTTTATACCCTAAAGACATGACATACCTCACAGAAAGAGAGCTTAGTTATATTAGATTAGGAATCAGCTCATAACAACTAATGGTAACATGGTCATCTTGGAAAGGGCAGGATATATTCCAGAAATCCTTGCTAGAGGATTCTGGGAAAGAGAAGGTAAAGTAGTATGGGGAGGTAAAAGGCGTCTTTCACCAGGGTCCCCCCAGGGAAAGGCCAAGAGCATAGGAAATCGTTCCGGCGGGTTGGCTGCCATAAGGTAAGTCTAATATTGTTGTGGGGCGGCCTGCAGGCAGTAACCTGCTCCAAAATACTCTTGTGAAGCTGCCATGTCACTCACCTAAGAGCAACTCAAGAGCGAGAGATGCTGGTGCAGCAGGAGGTGCTCTTCCCATTCATGTGAAGTGAGATCAAGGTGGGTGGCTATGATGGTGCGGACTTTGGGTTGCTGAAATGATAAAAGGGTTTTCCCTCTGTGAATATTGCTGGAGAGAGCACTACTCTTGCACACATATATGATACCTAGATACAGGTAGAGAGAACTAATGGCAGAGAGGGGACTGTGGGCTCACAGGCACGTTTAGTATTACAGTAATTAAGAAGGAGTCTTTGCCCTGTACTGTGCAGACAAGACCTCTAACAAACGTTCCCTCATCACAAAAGAGATTGGGGAGGGAAAATGGGATGCTAGACCAGGAACCCGAAGCCACCTGCCCACACAAGACAATCCTCCTCAGCCACAAAATATCCCGGAACAGAAGAGGACACCGCAACCTCAGCATCCATGTCCAACAAACTGGACAAAGTTTTAGCTGCAATTTAACACTCGCGCATAACGATGGAGGACAGATTTGGAGCACTAGCCACATACTTCAATCTGCTCAGAGACGACCATCGGAAACTGTCGGATAAAGCGGCGCATGGAGACTAAGTTCTCAAAACCATGGAACCTCAAGCAAAGTCTCACCAGGACACCCTGACTGAACTCCAACGCAGGGTCAAGACCCTAGAGGAAAAGACGGACAATTTTGGAGGGCCGTTCCTGAAGCTGCAATATCCGGGTGGTCAACTTGCTGGAAGGAGTGGAAGATCCTAACCTAATAGAGTATGTGGAGACATGGCTCAAGTCATTCACCCCAGTCATAGAACAGAACCCTTATTTCTCGGTGGAAAGGGCACACAGGTTACCAGCCAGGAAGCCACCGCTTGGAAATCCACCACGATCACTCCTGCTATAGCTTCTGCACTTCCGTGATAGAGATGCAATGCTCCAAGTGGCCCGACAAAAAGGACCCATGTGGGTCGAAGATAAGACAGTCGTGCTGTTCTCGTATTATTACCACACGTTATAATGGCAACGAGCAAAATTCCTAGAAGTTAAACGGTCACTTCGAAAAAAGGGATACAATACTCCCTACTCTTCCCGGCACGGCTTAAAATAATGTATGATGGACGCACCAGCTTTTTCACATCTCCCAAGGACGCCTATGACTGAGCGGAACAGCATCTACAAACAGGGAAATCCAGCAGCAAACACCACAACAACCACGGCCCCAAAGGTAAACTTCACCAGTCGAACAGAGCAAGCCAAGGACAGTTTGCACCCCACCCGGAGACATCGGGGAGGGGCCCCCCCAAAACTTGAACAAATCGTTGCGGAACGTCGAAGAGCCCTACAAGCGGGGACAGAAATAAGACCTCGGACGGAGGGCACTCACATCTTCACCTCCGAAGACGAAGTAGACGACACCGCCACGTCCAGGAATGGCTCGGTTACCCGACCAGAGGAGACCCCACAAACTGTGGACACTTTCATTTAAGTAACATGTTATGCTGTGGTAAGATCTGTAATGCACCATATGCATCGCATCACAGTCCAGGTGAGGGATAGAGAACACGCACACCCTTCCATACCACCCAGTATTGACTCAGAATAGACCACCATAACTTTACAGTTGGGCTCCAACACACATTGAAAGTGGGTATAGCCGGCACCATATCCACATGACTCACTGATCACATAGGGCGGACCAGAATCTATATCACTGGCGCCAAAAGCCTCAACCCCCCACCCCCCCCCCCCAGTTGCAACAAATTAATGTTAACATAGTTTGTCTCGTTTGGACGTACCGCCATGTGCGGTGGTTCCCCAAAGTTGGGACGTAATCCCCATGTTGAGTTCAACCTCCCATCCCTACAATCCCTTATATTACTGGTTCACACCACCACACAGACTCTGCACTATCTACAGGAACACTATGCCGACCAGGGAACACCAGACACCTTGACCCATCTGGGACCGGCCCCACCAGTCCCTCAGAAGCCACGACATGACACCCAGAGTAGCAACCACAGATATTAGCCTCCTGACGTTGAACGTTAGAGGACTTCATACACCGAGTAAGCAATATGCGGTTTATTCCTACACCAAATGTCAAAACGCACAGATTGCTCTCTTGCAAGAGACACACTTAACCATTCGGGAGACAGACAAGCTACGGGCTAGATGGCGGGGGACCATATGTGCCACATCATATTCCGCTTATGCGTGAGGGGCATTGATCTGGATCAGACGAGGGACCCCATTTTAAGAGCTCTGGCGAGTGGTGGGCAAAAAATGGAGATACGTACTCTTAGAGAGCCTCTTCGACTGGCAGCCAATATTGTTGGGTAGCATATATGCCCCAAACACCGAACAAGATTTTTTTGGGACCGCCTGACAGGAGTTCTAGCCCACTTTGCATCTATACCATGGATACTAGGGGGCCATTATAACTGCGTATTGAATCTTGCACTAGATTGCTCCCACCCTCCACCTGCACACTTGCCCGCTTACAAGCAAACGGAATGTTATCAAATATGGGCAGTACATTGGGCACTCAGGGAAGCATGGAGGGATCAGATCGCCACCCACAGGACAAACTATACTCATTCCACTCAATCCCACACAATCTGCAAGTGAGACTGGATAGATTTCTATGCACAGCATCTCTAATCCCCCAAATTCAATATGTAGATTACCTAGGACGGGTCCTCTCCGACCACGACACCCATATTTTAAGACTAGACTGGAGACCCCCCCACCCCCCCTCGGTGCCCACATGGAGATTGCCACAGGACTGCCTGATGGACCAGGTTTTTAAACACAACCATGGACACAGCATACAAGAATACTTCTCTACAAATGCAGGAACAGCAACATCCAAATTAATTGAATGGGATGCATTCAAGGTAGTAGCCCGAGGAGAATGGATAAAACAAATAGCAGGGGTAAAGAGGACGCTAGAACGTGCAATGACACAGTCTGAACAGACACTAGCAACCCTGACCAAAAAAGACGATGCCGGTAGGGCTACCATGGCTCAGGTAGCAGAAGCAAAAACAGCCCATGCAGCCGCAGCCTCTGACTTACGGAAATACAACTTCAGAGCATACGCAACCAGGGTACATAAAGAGAGGGATAACACAGGAACACTGCTTGCATGGCTAGCCTGACAGCATACTGACATTAAACCCATTACAGAAATACTCAACCTCACCGGTACCCTAGTGCACTCCCAGGTAGAGATACTCCAAACATTCCCACAGTACTAGGCTAGCGTATACAGAAGCCCGACGCAGGCCGTGCAGGAAGCAGTAAACAACTTTCTCGACCCATTGACATTGCCACAAATAGAAGCGGCAGAGAAAAAAGCACTAGACACGGAGATCCAATATACAAACATTACCCATGCAATCCGTGCCCTAGCCCGTAGCAAAGCACTGGGGCAGGATGATCTCCTCCTGGAGTATTATGCAACCTTCTCCCCCCAGCTGTTCCCCCGCCTCGTGGAGATGTTCGCAGATGCGCTGGAGAAGGGTCAGCTTCCGGGATCCCCAGGAGAGTCAGTCTTAGTTACATTCCAGAAACAAAACCGGGACTCACAACAGCTGGCTTCATATTGTCCATCACATTGCTATCCGCTGACTGTAAGATCCTGGGGAAGATTTTGGCGGACCGATACACGCAAATCCTGCAACCACTAGTCCACCCAGACCAATGCGGATTTGTCCCTGGTAGGAACACTTCCCACAACCTGCGTTGGTTAAACCATGTGCAGGACCAGGTGAGGACCACATTCCCCAGAGTGGCCTGTCTCATTTTAGATCTCGAGAATGCCTTTGATACCCTTACGTGGCCATACCTGTTCACGGTCTTGCAACGCACAGGGATAGGCCCGACACTTTTAGCATATACACGCCTCTTATACTCTAAACTTACCTCGCAAGTTTGCTTGGGACGGTACATATCAACAGAGTTCCCAGTGGAGAGAGGCACGAGACAAGGCTGTCCAGTCTCACCCCTACTGTTCGCCCTAGAGGTAGAGCCCCTTGCAATAAGGCTACACTGGGAGGGGGAGGAATGGGGCATCCCTATTGCGAACACCACACATAGTGTCTCCATGTACAAGGATGATCTTTTAATATATGTACGGGACATCACCGCAGATCTGACAACCATAGGAACAACACTAGCAGAATGTGTAGATAAGTTCACAGTCTACCCGCTACACCCGGACCTTCCCCCTCAGTAGGTCCAGATAGGGGAGCAGAGTATAGCGTGGCATGAGAGCGCCCCCGATACCTTGGGGTTCGCCTATATCACTCTCCCACCGACCGGTTGGAAGGCAATCACCGTGAGGCGCTGGCCGGGATCAGGTCGGCAGTAGGCTTCTGGAAGACCCTTCCCTTAGCCCCAATAGGACTTGTAGCCATAGCAAAGATGATCACAATCCCATGTCTCTTGTATCACTTTACAAACATACCGGTCATCATGCCCGAGCCTTCTTCAAGGACTTAGACTCGTTACTCAGCTCACTAATCTGGGGAGCGAGCAGACACGGAATTGCACTGGCCAAGTTACAATGGACCACCACTCAGGGCAGACTGGATGCACCCTCCTTCAAGTTCTTCTTCCTTGAGGCACAACTACAGTGGCTATCCTATTAGATGGTGGGCAGGTACATGGGGAAGACCCACACAGTAACTGGCCCCACACCAGAACTCTGCCATTTGTTACTGCCCGGCACTAAACCACGGCGCACACACCCAATACAGGTATCGGTGGCTCGCAAATGAATGCAAAGGATACACAGAATGTCTGTGGGGGGGCCTTTATATTCCCCCTTATTGCCTTTAGTGGGCTGGGCCAGAAGAGAGGAGTATTACACAACCAATATGCTCCGAATATGGACAAAGCACTCCCTCACTGAGATAGAATCCTTATTCGAGGACGGACAGCTTCAGCCCTTAAACCAGCTAGTGGAAGAATATGACCTTCGACCTGGCCAATTTTTACTCCACAGACAAATCATAGAAAGTTATCGTTCAATCCATGATCTGACAGAGGGAGAACCAACAACACACCCGATCCTTCACGCAATCATGCACATGGGGCCAGGTCGTCACTTGGTCACATGACTTTATAAAGCCATACGGTAGCTTCTCAATAAACCATTAGCCACACTGCGGGAAAAGTTGGAGTGAGCTGGGGTGCCAGCTGCACGACAGTGAATGCAAGTAAGTTCTTGAATATCCCAAAAAGGTTTTCTGAAACGCACTCTTTAAGAACATACAGTACTACATTCTACATAGAGCGTATCAAACACCAGCGTGACCCCAGCGCTTTTATCTATCCACTCAGTTCCTCTGCCCCAGATGTCAAATACTGGATGCTGACTTCTATCATATGTTGTGGGCCTCCTCCACAATAGGTCCATACTGGCACACAGTCCACGAGACACTTAGGGAATTCAAGGGTCTACCTAACATGGACACATGGGAGGCCTGCGCACTTGGAATTTTACGGAGATGAAAACAGCACAAAGTACCAATTCGTTTTGCCTCGCTAGCCACACTATTAGTAAAGAGAGGCATAGGTATGCACTGGCGAGCACCTGAGGGACCCCCGATAGCAGCCTGGGTGGGAGCAGTGACGAAATGGGCAGCTGCGGAAGAAGAAACGCTCCAGGATGAGGTAAAGGGGATACGTAAACACCCCATATCTATGGAGTGGACCCCCTTGCTACATCAATTCTAACAGCAAACAATCCCTGACAATTCGGACACCCCGCCACAAACCCCGATAAACCCGCAACCACAGACCAGGATTGACAGCACACACGATGTTTCCCACCCAACAGCAAGTACATAACAGGGCACAACAATGCAATCATCCCCATACTATGCCAATCAGATAGATGGCGACGGCTGGGCAGGTTCCCGACCCACTGACACTACACACAAGAATAAAAAAGGACATGGAGTAGCCTCGAAACCCCGTCTGACTCATATACCCCGAAATATAAGAACATTACCCCAGTTAGACCTCTCCAGTTAGTAATTCCATATCATAACCAGTAGTTAACACACTGGCAAAAAAGGGAAGGAGATATTTCCATATGCAAAAGGACATACAAAGTTGAGTGACATCGTATATAGGGCTGGGCGTAGTTTGCCTAGTGCCACTATGCAGAATTTTGGAAATAAAATAGTGGAAAATGGGGCGCGTCCTGAGGGCCCATGTGCCCAGGACAGGGGTCCCTCGTGCCTGGGCAGACTCCCTGATCTCCCCGGCCTGGTTGGAGCCCTGGAGCCCGGGAACCCCGGAACCCTGCAGCCCCAGAGCCCTGCAGCCCTGCAGCCCCGGAGCCCTGCAGCCTGGGAGCCCTGCAGCCCTGGAGCCCTGGAGCCCTGGAGCCCCGGGAGCCCTGGAGCCCCGGAGCCCTGCATCCCCCGAGCCCTGCAGCCCCTGAGCCCTGGAGTCCCGGATCCCTGGAGCCTCGGAGCCCTGGAGCCTCGGAGCCCTGCAGCCCTGGAGCCCTGGAAGGGCAGGCGGGAGCCCTCCCGCAGAGGCTCTGGGCAGGCAGATTGGCGTCATGTCGGTCCTGGCCATCTGGTCGCACCTTTCCATTCGGCCATTTGGTCACACCCAATGCTTCCCAATGAGGCGACCAGATGGCCGGGCTTCCCTGGAAGTCCTGATGAGGTGCCATTCGCCTCCCAGATCCCAGCCAGGGCTCCAGGAGGTTGGGCACATTGGCCCCCCGGGTCCCCTCCATCACTCGGCATGCACGGGTTCTCAGAAAGAGGGGTAGCCTTCCTCCAGATTACTAGGGGCAAGGGTATGCCTGGACAGCCTTCTGGGGCTGGCGGTTCCCTGCTGGGGACCAGATGGGCGATGACCGAGCAACACCTCCCAGGCATCCGGGGCTCCCTCCTCCAGCCCGTGAGGTGGCAAAGTACCCGGGAGGGGCTCCATGGGTCCCGGGCAGTCCTCCCCGTGCCTGAGGCCCAGCGCGGGGTTTCAGAGCTCCCCCTGAGCCCTGCAGCCCCGGAGCCCTGCTGCCCTGAAGCCCTGCAGCCCTGGAGCCCGGGAGCCCCGGAGCCCTGCAACCCCGGAGCCCTGCAGCCCCGGAGCCCTGCAGCCCCGGAGCCCTGCAACCCCGGAGCCCTGCAGCCCCGGAGCCCTGCAGCCCGGGAGTCCTGCAGCCCTTGAGCCTGGGAGCCCTGGAACCAGGGAGCCCTGCAGCCCCCGGAGCCCTGCAGCCCCCGAGCCCTGGGGTCCCAGAGCCCTGCAGCCCCGGAGCCCTGCAGCCCCGGAGCCCTGGCGCCTCGGAGTCCTGCAGCCCCGGAGCCCTGCAGCCCAGCAGCCCCCGAGCCCTGCAGCCCCCGAGCCCTGCAGCCCCCGAGCCCTGCAGCCCCCGAGCCCTGCAGCCCTAGATCCCTGGAGCCTCGGAGCCCCAGAGCCCTGCAGCCCTGCAGCCCCCGAGCCCTGCAGCCCTGGATCCCTGGAGCCTCGGAGCCCTGGAGCCTCGGAGCTCTGCGGCCCATGAGCCCTGCAGCCACGGAGCCCTGGAAGGGCAGGCAGGAGCCCTTCCGTGGTGGCTCATGCAGGCAGATTGGCATCATGTCGGTCCCGGGCAGTCCTCCCCGTGCCTGAGGCCCAGCGTGGGTTTCAGAGCCCCCCTGAGCCCTGCATCCCCAGAGCCCTGGAGCCCTGTGGCCCAGGAGCCCTGCAGCCTGGGAGCCCTGCAGCCCTGGAGCCCGGGATCCCTGGAGCCCTGCAGCCCCCGAGCCCTGCAGCCCCCGAGCCCTGCAGCCCCGGAGCCCTGCAGCCCGGGAGCCCTGGAGCCCTGGAGCCCCGGAGCCCTGCAGCCCCCGGAGCCCTGCAGCTCCCGAGCCGTGGAGTCCCGGAGCCCTGCAGCCCCGGAGCCCTGCAGCCCCGGAGGCCCTGGAGCCTCGGAGCCCTGCTGCCCCGGAGCCCCGGAGCCCTGCTGCCCCGGATCCCTGGAGCCTCGGAGCCCTGTGGCCCCCGAGCCCAGCAGCCCCGGAGCCCTGGAAGGGCAGGCGGGAGCACTCCTGTGGAGGCTCGGGACAGGCAGATTGGCGTCATGTCGGTCCCAGCCATCTGGTCGCACCTTTCCACTCGGCCATCTGGTCAACCCAATGCTTCCCAATGGGGCGACCAGATGGCCGGGCTTCCCTTGAAGTCCCAGTGAGGTGCCATTCGCCTCCCGGATCCCAGCCAGGGCTCCAGGAGGTCGGGCACGTTCGTGCCTAGGGTCCCCTGAGCCGTGCGGTGCGGACTTGTTCCCAGAAAGAGGGGTAGCCTTCCTCTGGATTACTAGGGACAAGGTACTCTGGGACCCCTCTCGGCCTAGCAGTTCTCAGCCGGCAGCTGGACGGGCCAGGATGCCGCCCCAGCCCTGAGCCCCGATGGCCCTGGAGAGGGCGGCCTCTCCACCCGGGGCTTCGTCCTGGGTCCTGCCGTGTGGCAGAACCCAGGGGTCCGGAGGGCACGGGGAGGCTCCCCCTGTGCCCCCAGGCTTGGGCCCTGGGTCGGGTGCTCCGGCCCTGGGCCCTGTCCCACGGCCTGCCGTACTGCCAAAGGCCTGGAACGGGGTTCCGTTGTGCCCTCTCCTTGCTTGGCTGGGTTAAGGAGCTCCTTCCGGGGCCCCTGAGGGCCACGGGGAGGGCGGCCTCTTCACCCCTGGCTCCTTCCTGGGTCCTGCAGCAGGGTGCCCGGGATGGTGTCCAGCAGGCCGGGGGAGGCTACCCTGCACCTCCGTGCCTAGGAGCCCCGGCTGGGCCCCGGGACCCCGCCAGGCCCCGAGTGGGGTGCTCGGGCTCCGGTTCCGTTGTGCCCGGGCGGGCCTCCCCTGCTTGTCAAGGTTTGCGCGGGCCTGTGGTAAATAAAATAATTACCCTGTCGGAATTTCTATACATTAACAAGGATCATGCATATAATGAGAGGCAGAGTCCGTGGTGTCCGATTCAAAAGGGCTTTAATTCAGTAACTCGAGTTAAGGGAGAATCGGGTTCCATCACCACTGGGGATCAGGAAGGATCGTCATCTGAACTTTATTCACAGAGTACATTATTTATACTTTAAACATACATTAACTTGCATTGAGAAGGCGGAGCGCTCCAGGCGGAGCAAGCGAAGGAGAGAGATAAGAGCACATGGGCGTGAAAATGGCGCGTAAGAAGGCGTACACGTGGGTGTTCACTTGATGAGTCATAGGTGTGTCATAGGTGGGTGGATACATGGAGGGGGTCTGCATGGTCAGCAGGAACCTTTACCCTACTTGTGTGCGCAAACTTGGTCATGACGTGGAATTGACGTGTATCTGGGGGAAGCTGGGGGGAGCTGACTTTCGTGCTAGTAGAGACGCCTTGGATGTCAGGACGACCTGCACTTCTGGTATTATCTGATATCTTGAGTTTGGAGGATGTATTATCTGAATTAAAGGTCGCTCGAGCAAAGGCTGCTCATCACTAAATGCTAGTGTGTGCATATATTTCTTCATGCATTGCGTGGGGGCCATGGGCCTTCTATGAATGCGAGTTCTGTAAATCACTTGAATGGAGACAGAAAGGCTAGGCCCTATCTTCTGCAGGCGGAATATGTTTACCTATTTCATTAAGCAGGAATGTGTTTCTGTGGAGCAGAGCAGATAACTGTAAGCAAAATACTGTCTTGGCAGGCCGGGCCGGGCACCTCTCGGCTGAGCAGGAAGTATGTGAGAGGTCAGGGATACATAGCTAAACTGCAGCTTTCAGAGTGTCAGGAGGCCTGGAGCCTGAATTCGGGTCCTGGCTCAGCTGAGCCACAAAACGGATTCATCTCGACTTTTAAACGTGCACCATGTAAATGCATTGGCAACATAGGCCTCAGTGCAGAATTAACGTTTCTTTCATGGAGGGCCTGGTAACTGACATTCTAACATTGGACGGAAATGCGGAGGCATTATTATTACAGGCATGAGAAGGGAATTGCATGGTGACATGGACATACATAGGGTACATGTACATATTTCCTCAGGCCCCAGGCCGGAGGGCCTGTCGGGGTCACTTGCAGCCTCCATGACTGGGGCCCAGCTGGGGCCCAGCTGGGGACCCGGGCCTACGGTCCGCCATGCCCCGGCGCCTGCTCACTCCTTCGTTGGGGCACAGGGTGTTCAGTAGGCTTCCCTTTCGTGCCTGGTCATCTGGTCGCCCAGATCCCCTCGGCCATCTGGTTGCCCAGATCCCCTTGGCCATCTGGTCGCCCTTGATGCTTTCCTATGGGGCGACCAGATGGTCAGGCTTCCCTGGAAGTCCCGATGGGGTGCCATTTGCCTCCCGGATCCCAGCGAGGGCTCCAGGAGGGCGTATACTTTCGCGCCTTGGGTTCCCTCTGTCACCTTGAATGCACGGAGTACAAGAAAAGGGGGGTAATTTTCCTTTGGATTACTAGGGAGAGGGTCAGTCAGACCTCCGTGAGGCCGGTGATTCTGAATCAGGGGAAGGCAGTCCCAGGGTCCGCCCGTCGGGGCCCCCAGGGGCCCAGGTACGCTCCTGCCTCTCAGCCCCTTGCCAATGGTTCTTTTTATCCGAGTTTTCTTAGGCAGACCTCCGTGAGGTCCGGCAATGCTGTGAGGGGGAAGGCAGTCCCAGGGCCGCCTGCGGGCCCCCCAAAGGGCCCGGGTACGCTCCTACCTCTCAGCCCCTTGCCAATGGTCCTTTTTCTCTGAGCTTTCTCAGGCAGACCTCCGTCAGGTCCGGCCATGCTGTGAGGGTGAAGGCATTCCTGGGGCCCGCCCACGGGGCCCTCAGGGGCCCGGGTACGCTCCTCCCTTTCAGCCCCTTGCCGATGGTCCTTTTTCTCTGAGTTTTCTCAGGCAGACCTCCGTGAGGTCCGGCCATGCTGAGAGGGGGAAGGCAGTCCCGGGGTCTGCCTGCCGGGACCCCCATGGGCCCGGGGACGCTCCTGCCTCTCAGCCTCCTGCCTCCCAGCCCCACGCCGATGGTCCTTTTTCTCTGAGTCTGCTTGCCCTGGGGGCAGACAGGGGATGCTAAGCTAGCATACCCCCTGTGCAGGGCGGCCTGTCAGGGGCCCTGGCTGTACTCTGATCGATTGGGCACTCTCGGTCCCTTTAGGGATGGACTGCTTGACCAGCCTCGGCTGTTGTTTCAAGCAAAGAGCTTCCACCCCGCATGGACCGTCCGACTCAAGGGTTCACCCTACCCAGCAGAGCGAAGGCCAAGCGGACCCCGCAGCTTGTGTCCCCCAGTGGTCTGACTCGAGTAGAAGGGGTCGGCTGGCGCCAGTCCCTTGGATGCTGCTGCCCAGCAGGTGCAAAGGCCTGCGTGCCTTGCCGTCACCCCTCTCTGCCCAGCACATTCCCACAGCAGCTCGGAACGACCGTAGTTGGATCTTGGGATCGAGCTGGCGGTCCGCAACGAGGCGAGCTACCGCGTGTCCCAGCCCCTGCCTCTCGGCGCCCCCTTGATGCTCTTGACTGAGTGTCCTGGGGGTCCGAAGCGTTTACTTTGAAAAAATTAGAGTGTTCAAAGCAGGCCCGTCACCTGAATACTTCAGCTAGGAATAATGGAATAGGACTCCGGTTCTATTTTGTTGGTTTTCGGAACTCGGGCCATGATTAAGAGGGACGGCCGGGTGCATTTGTATTGTGCTGCTAGAGGTGAAATTCTTGGACCGGCGCAAGACGAACCAAAGCGAAAGCATTTGCCAAGAATGTTTACATTAATCAAGAACGAAAGTCGGAGGTTCGAAAACTATCAGATACCGTCGTAGTTCCGACCATAAACGATGCCGACTAGCGATCCGGCGGTGTTATTCCCATGACCCGCCGAGCAGCTTCCGGGAAACCAAAGTCTTTGGGTTCCGGGGGGAGTATGGTTGCAAAGCTGAAACTTGAAGGAATTGACGGAAGGGCACCACCAGGAGTGGAGCCTGCAGCTTAATTTGACTCAACACGGGAAACCTCACCCGGCCTGGACACGGAAAGGATTGACAGATTGATAGCTCTTTCTCGATTCTGTGGGTGGTGGTGCATGGCCGTTCTTAGTTGGTGGAGCGATTTGTCTGGTTAATTCCGATAACAAACGAGACTCCTCCATGCTAACTAGTTACGCGACCCCCAGCGGTCGGCGTCCAACTTCTTAAAGGGACAAGTGGCGTTCAGCCACACGAGATCGAGCAATAACAGGTCTGTGATGCCCTTAGATGTCCGGGGCTGCACGCACGCTACACTGAACGGATCAGCGTGTGTCTACCCTTTGCCGACAGGTGCGGGTAACCCGCTGAACCCCGTTCGTGATAGGGATTGGGGATTGCAATTATTTCCCATAAACGAGGAATTCCCAGTAAGTGCAGGTCATAAGCTCGCGTTGATTAGTCCCTGCCCTTTGTACACACCGCCCGTCGCTACTACCGATTGGATGGTTTAGTGAGGTCCTCGGATCAGCCCCACCGGGGTCGGCAACGGCCCTGGCAGAGCGCTGAGAAGACAATCAAACTTGACTATCTAGAGGAAGTCAAAGTCGTAACAAGGTTTCCGTAGGTGAACCTGCGGAAGGATCATTAACGGAGAAGCGGCCGGAGCGACCGACGGTGCAAGCCCGAAGCCCTCGGCCACCTCTTGCAAGCATGCACCCTAAGCACAGGGCCCGGCCCTGCCCTGGTGTGCATGGGGCGCTTGGGATTAGGACCGGGACTTCGGCTGGCCTCTCGCCCCTGGGGAAGGGCCCGACCGACGTGCGAGGGACCGGGTGCGGGGTGTGTCCCCCGTCCCCTGTCCCTCTGCGAGGCAGAACCCGAGTTCACCCGGCACTGACCCCCCCACCTCGGGGTGGGGGGGTTAACCGAATGGCAGTGCATCCCCGGGCTGGTACCACCCCTCCCTACAATTGGCCCTGGTGCCAGCTAGGCTCTCCTGCGCCCGAGTCCCGGCCCGACCGGGACCCGGGTGGCCGAGGAGGTGCCCTTCTCGTGTGGCAGGGCGGCCTGGAAGAGAAGGGGCCGAGGGCCTGCGAGGGGACCCCAGCTCCTCTCGGTGGGAGGCGTGTGGGATGGGGAGCCGCCTGGCTCTTCCCTTCCGGCGCCTTCGACCCAGGCAAAAGGGTGGGGCGGGCCAATTGCCAGCCTGCTGGCACGGCTCGGGCTGCCCGGCAACGGACGGCAGACATGCAGGTGGAGCGACCCTCCCTCTTTGCTAGGTACCAGGTTTGACCCGGTCCCATGCGGCCGGGCCGAGGGGTTCGAAAGACTCACGTGGTCCCTCCCGGTTACCCCGGGAGGGACCGGTGGCTGTGGGGCTGCCTGCTCCCGTCGTACCGGGAGCCCCCTTCCTCTCCAGCGGGTGGGTGGGGGGGACTCCCGGGCCGAGCGCCTGGCAATGTTTTTTTTCTCGCAATGTTGCAGTCTGACTCCCATAGGGGAAGCCTTGAACAGGGCTCCCGGGCCGTCTCGCCGCGTGGGCGGCGGACGGACGGCATCACCTTCCTCCCGCCTCTCCGGCGCCCGCAGGTGGGTGAACCTTTTCAAAAAATTGCCTGTGACTCTTGGCGGTGGATCACTCGGCTCGTGCATCGATGAAGAACGCAGCTAGCTGCGAGAATTAGTGTGAATTGCAGGACACATTGAATATCGACACTTCAAACGCACCTTGCGGCCCCGGGTTACTCCCGGGGCTACGCTTGTCCGAGGGTCGCTCAATCATCAATCGCCCCTAGGCTTCCCCGGAACGTGGCTGGGGCCGTCGCAGGGTGAGCTCCATTTCCCCTTCGTCCCCCCACAAGGTCCGATCCCCCTGATTGCCCATGGCAGGGTCCCTTGCCGGGTCCTGCCACGGAGGTACGCCTCCGGCGCGCCTAGCCCCCGAGAAAGGGGCCCGGCGACCGGTCCGCCCCGGGACCCTACTGGGGCACCTGGCTGCGTGCCGCGCAAGGCTGTTTGTGGTGTCCCACCAGCTGCCCGCACGTGTGCACGCGCCTCGGGTGCCCACCTCTGCGGCCGGCTTCCCTGGGAGGGCAAAACCCTTCTGGATGCGATCTGGGGAAAGAGGGCACGCACTGGTGGGATGCCGGCCCCACCCCTGCTCTGGCAGTGGGGCCCGGCCTTCCCCGGCAACCCCCTTTGATACTCCAGCGTCATTCTTCCGACTACGAACTCAGATCAGACGTGGCGACCTGCTGAATTTAAGCATATTGCTAAGCGGAGGAAAAGAAACTAACCAGGATTCCCCCAGTAACGATGAGTGAAGAGGTAAGAGCCCAGCGCCGAATCCACGCC